>NC_091003.1:25455353-25776122 GCF_041146395.1 Eulemur rufifrons
AGTGACTGGAAGTTTTAATATGGTCAAGATAGCAATTCTTGCCAAATTGATTTATAAATTCAATGTAATCCCTATCAAAATCCCAGCAGGCTTTTTGTAGAAATTCACAAACTGAACCTAAAATTTATGTGGAAATTCAAAGGATCTAGTTTCAAAACTATTTTCAAAAATACAAAGTTAGGCTGGGCGTGGTGGCTCACGCCTATAATCCTAGCACTCTGGGAGGCCAAGGCGGGCAGATCGTTTGAGCTCAGGAGTTCGAAACCAGCCTAAGCAAGAATGGGACTCCGTCTCTACTAAAAAATAAAAAGAAATTAGCTGGACAACTAAAAATATATAGAAAAAATTAGCTGGGCATGGTGGCACATGCCTGTAGTCCCAGCTACTTGGGTAGGCTGAGACAGAAGAATTGCTTGAGCCCAGGAGTTTGAGGTTGCTGTGAACTAGGCTGACGCCATGGCACTCTAGCCAGGGTGACAGAACGGGACTTTGCCTCAAAAACAAACAAACAAACAAAAAAAAACCAAAACAGTACCAACACTATTTAATTTCAAACTTACTACAAAGCTACACCAATCAGGAAATCAAGTAACTGGCATGAGGATGGCACACAGATCAATGGAACAGAATTGGGAGTCCAAAAATAAACCTTTATATTTACGGTCTATTAATTTTCACCAAAGGTGCCAAGATAAGGTGAAAGATAGTCTTTTCAACCAACAGTGCTGGGACAATTGAATAGATATGCCCTACCTCCCCCAACCCCCCCCCAAAAAGAAAGAAAAAAGGACTTACACCCATACCTCATACCATATACAAAAATTAACTTGAAAAGGACCACAGACCTAAATGTAAGAATTAAAACTATAAAACCACTAGAAGGAAATATACAAAATCGTCAGGATCTTGGGTTAGGCTAAGCACTCTTAGCTATGACTCCTAAAGTGTGATCCATTAAAGAAAAAAAAAGAATTAGTTGGGCTTCATAATAATTAAAATTTTTGCCCTTCAAATATTTTATGGTTTGAATGTTTCTGTCCTCTCCAAAATTCCTGTTGAAACTCAATCCCCAGTGCAACAACATTAGGAGATGGGCCTTCTGTGTGGTGTTCCGGCCGTGAGAGCTTGCCCTCGCGAATGGAGTGATGCTGTTACAAAAGGACTTGACAGAGAAAGTTTGGCCCCTTTTTGCCCTTCTGTCCCTTCCACCATGTCAGGACACAGTATTTCTCCATTCTACACAACACGGCAACAAAGAACCAATCTAGAAGTGGAGACTGTGCCCTTAAAAAACACCGAACCTGCTGGCACCTTGTCTTGGACTTCCCAGCCTTCGTGTGAGAAATAAATTTCTGTTCATTGTAAGTCACCAGTCTCAGGTATTTTGTTATAGCATCACAAACAGACTAAGACCAGATATCACTAGAAAAATGAAAAGACAAGCCACAGACTGGCCAAAAATATATATAAATCACATAGCAAGCTGATAAATTCTGATATATATCCAGAATATATAAAGAACTCATAATTCAATAAGACAAAAAAAATGAAGAAATGGGCAAAAGATTTAAATAGACACTTCTCAAAAAAGATATACAAATGTCTAATAATATTTAAAAATAAAAGACACTTAACATTATTAGGCATTAGAGAAATGCAAATTAAAACCACAAAATACCAATACACAATCACTGGAATTGCTATAATAAAAAAATAATATCGAATGTTGACATGGATGTGGCAAATTTGGCATCCTCATACACTGCTGATGGGAATGTAAAATGGTACAGTTGCTTTGGAAAACAGCTTGGCAGGTTTTTTTTTTTTTTTTGAGACAGAGTCTTGCTCTGTTGCCCAGGCTAGAGTGAGTGCCGTGGCGTCAGCCTAGTTCACAGCAACCTCAAACTCCTGGGCTTAAGCAATCCTCCTGCCTCAGCCTCCCAAGTAGCTAGGACTACAGGCATGCGCCACCATGCCTGGCTAATTTTTTCTATATATATTTTTAGCTGGCCAGATAATTTCTTTCTATTTTTAGTAGAAATGAGGTCTCACTCTTGCTCAGGTTGGTCTCGAACTGCTGAGCTCAAACGATCCACCCACCTCAGCCTCCCAGAGTGCTAGGATCACAGGCGTGAGCCACTGTGCCCAGCCTAGCTTGGCAATTTTTTAAAAAGCTAAACAAATTTGCCATATGATCCAGCAATTCCACTTCACCCAAAAGAAATGAAAATATTATGTCCACACAAAGACTTGTAGGTAAGTGCTCATAAGCAGCAGTATTATTATTATTATTATTTTTTAAGACAGGTTTTCACTCTGTTGCTCAGGCTAGAGTGCAGTGGCATCATCATGCAACCCCATGCTCCTGGGTTCAAGTGATTCTCCTGCCTCACCCTCCCAAGTAGCTGGAACTACAGGCATGCACAACCACACCCAGCTAACTTTTCTATTTTTTGTAAGGGGGGGGGTCTCGCTCTTGCTAAGGCTAGTCTCAAACTCCTGACCTCAATCACCCAATCTTTCCACCTCGGCCTCCCAGAATGGTAGGCTTACTGGCGTGAGCCGCTGCGCCCAGCAGAGTCTCATTCTGTCGCAGGCTGGAGTGCAGTGATACAATCTTTTTTTGAGACAGAATCTCATTCTGTCTTCCTGGATGGAGTGCAGTGGCATCATCATAGCTCATTGCAACCTCAAACTCCTGGGCTCAAGCAATCCTCCTGCCTCAGCCTCCTGAGTAGCTTAGGGACTATAGGCACGCGCTACTACAGCCGGCTAATTTTTCTAATTTTTGTAGAGACAGGGTCTCACTTTTGTTCAGGCTGGTCTGGAACTCCTGAGCTCAAGCAATCCTCCCACCTTGACCTCCCAGAGTGCTAGGATTATAGGTGTTGCGTGGCCCAGTGGTTCAATCTTATCTCACTGCAACCTTGAACACCTGGGCTCTAGTGATCCTCCCACCTAAGCCTCCTGAGTAGCTGGGACTACAGATGGGCATCACCATGCTCTGCTAATTTTTAAATATTTTGTAGAGATGGGGTCTTGTTATGTTGCCCATGCTGGTCTTGTTGAACTCCTGGCCTCAAGTGATCCTCCCATCTCCCACCTTGGCCTCCCAAAGCTCTGGGATTCAGGCATGAGCCACCACACCCGGCCAGCAGTAATATTCTTAATAGCCCAAAACTGGAAACAATCCAAGTGTCCATCAACTGGTGAACGGAGAAACAACATGTGGCATACCCATACAATGGGATACTATTCAGCAATAAAAAGGAACTACTGACACATGATACAACATGCGTGAACCTCAAAAACACTGTCTAAGTAAGGGAAGCCAAATGTAAAAGACTACATGGTATGGTTCCATTTCTTTGAGATGTCTAGAGAAAGCAAATCTTTTGAGGAAAAAGGCAGATCAGTAGCTGCCTCGGGCTGGAGGTAGGAGGCAGCTGAAACAGGCATGAGGGAACTTTCTGGGTGCTGGACGTGTGCTAACACTAGATCATGGTGATGGTTCCACAACTCTGTAAGTTCACTAAAAATCACTGTACCGTACACTTAGAAGGGGTGAATATTATGGTATATAAATTATGGCCAAACAACACAATCAGAAAAAGGAAAAAAGACTAGACTAAAAGTTCAACTACAGGATGGGGGTATCTTTTAATTTCAAATAGCCGTGAATCACAAGACAAAATTTCCTCTAGCTTGAAAATTTGTCAGGTTGGCCTCAGACTGGTTTAAAAGAATAGGTGTTATATGAGGCATAGCATCACAAAAAGGGGAAAAAAAGGACCAACGTCCTTTGGAAACCACTTAAAGTCAGATTTGTTAGTAAGTAGTCAAGGGAGGAGTGTGCCCCCACCATTTCTCCCCTCCTCCCCTGAGCTCAGCTGCACTGGCTCTCGATTAGCCTACACTCAATCTACTTCTAAAAGTTAAGGAGAAAAAGGTAAAGTTTGTAAAAAGAAACACATATAAGTACTCAAAGGGCAATGTTTCCTAATAAAAATGGGAATATCATACTTGGGCCAGTAATGCAAGGTGTCTGCAAACTTCTTCTATAACGGGACATATAAAATCTCTGTCCCATATTTGTCTGCTTTGTTTTTACAACTCTTTATAAAAACTACTCTTATTCTACGGGCTGTACAAGAAGCAGGCAGCCAGTCAAAGGCTCAGTTAAGCTATCAATGCTCCTTTTAAAAGGACAAGCAGCAGATGCAACTCTACCACTTCATGCTCTTTTGGTAAAGGGCAAAAATGTATCTCTGGTTTTAAAGAATTCACCATAGGCCAGGTGCGGTGGCTCACACCTGTAATCCTCGCACTCTGGGAGGCCGAGGCGGGTGGATTGTTTGAGGTCAGGAGTTCGGGACCAGCCTGAGCAAGAGCGAGACCCCCGCCTCTACTAAAAATAGAAAGAAATTATTTAGACAGCTAAAAATATATATAGAAAAAATTAGCCAGGCATGGTGGAGCATGCCTGTAGTCCCAGCTACTCAGGAGGCTGAGGCAGGAGGATCACTTGAGCCCAGGAGTTTGAGGTTGCTGTGAGCTAGGCTGACGCCATGGCACTCTAGCCCGGGCAACACAGTGAGACTCTGTCTCAAAAAACATAAACTAAAATAAAAAAATTCACCACAAATCCATCAGCAGAGAAAGAAGTTTGAGTGAGACCAGGGCAAATGCATCTGCTCCAGGTTTCTGGCCGCAGACATGGGCTAAGCACCCCTGAGCAGCCGATGGCAGGCACGTGGACAGACTGCAGAGGTGGACCTAGACCTTTTTTAAAAAGGAGGTCCAGCTCATGAAGAGCACCTTTTCAATTACAAACCGTCACCAGTCAGAATGGGAAGGATCCTGAGATGGCAGGTGAGGCCCCACCATCCCTGCTCCCACGCGGGCACCTGTGAGCCCGTGGAAGTGTGAAGGGAGAGAAGCACTCTGCAGAGCTCACCTGCAACTCAATTAACTTTTTTTTTAGAAGGCAGTTTTTCTCATTTTTGATCTAGGGCCTTTAAAACACACCGTACATCCTCCACTTGCCAAAGATTTGTACTACAAGGATCCAAGATCATCCTTATGGCCAGAGGATTGTAGTAAAAATGGCATAAAGCCTTAAAATTATATCTCTTTGGTGCCAGAGCCTCCCATTTCTCTACATAAAAGAAAACATCACACAACACTGTTATAGTTGAGGTGAATCATGTGAACACTGAGAAAGAAACAACAACAAAAGGAGCAGTGCCTGGCGACTCGAAGGAGGCCCGGCACTCACAGTCAGTCCATGCTGTTCTCCCGAGGGACATACACCCTCTCAGAAAACACCAGCCTCAGGCAAGGGCCCTCGGAGACCGTGATAAGGAGAGATAGCAGGCTGCTTCAGAATTCTGTCTAAGCACGGAAGAAACAAGGTTACTGTTTCTCCTCTCTCTCAGCTAAAATGAGTGACTGCTAACTCTTTACCAACTACAGCTTTATCCTCAGGCCAGCCCTCCCTTCCCTATAGGTAAGATTTATTGAGATACCCAATCATAAAGTTACCCCCACTTTCTGATAGCATCCAATCTGTAGCGAACCCCTGCCTCCCTAGACCACCCTCCAAATCATCCAACCAAAGCACAAATCCTATAAAAGTTTCTTCCGGACACCCTCTTACTGAGCCACTCCCCAGGGCCCCACGGTGTGTGTCCTCTCACTGCAACCAGTAATAACACACACTGTTCGACTGTAGGTGTGTTCCCAGGGGTGTCTGGCTGGATCGGATTAACACCTAAACACCGTGTTCTTTCTACTCCCCACCACCCACCAACACACACCCACACACACACACTGGGAGATCCACACCACACGGTGTTAAAGAGAACTGTACTAAAGAACCAGGAAGACTAAAATGCAGGTCATTTCTGAAACCTGCTAAGAATATCAAACTGCAAATAACACGCTAGATAAAGTCTCTTCAAATTACTGCAACATACAAAATGCAGAAAAAACACTACTAAGGTGAATATTCCATCAAAAACAGACAAGGGGAAGTGACAAAGTCAGAGAAATAGAAAAGAATCTTTATTAATCCATACATTATAATACATTTTTCAATTAAAATAGTTTACACTATTACAAAAATAGTTACAAAATAGTTACAAAAAATACTTTGGCAAGATTGCAAGGGAAAAGGTAGAGTAGGTAACAGAACAAAGATCCTTTTGAATAAAAGAATGTTAGCTATTTCTTTTTAAATAGAAAGGTCTTAACTTCCAAATGTCCTTCTATTATTGAAATGATAAAATAGACACTATTTCTGTAAAAAAATAAAAGCCTAGTCAATGCTAACGTTGGGCATTCACAAATTTTAGGTCTAGGAACAGTTCTCACTTTTCAAGGTAAGTGATAGTGCATTTCACTTAAAACATTAACAAGTCCACTGTATACATAATCCTTTCGTTTCCCAAATCAAGGCAATATGAAAAGATTTTATATTTCTTAAGGCAGCTAAATGGTTTCAAGCACTCGAGGTTCCCTGAGTTCAGGGAAGTGAAATTCTATTATCAGCTCTCCTCTCATTGCTGTGTTTCACGAGGGGAAAACCTCTGGGCTTGTGTCCCAGGATGACTGGAGCACCACCGCAGCAGGCTCTGGGAAGGGGCCACACAGCTCACCCGGGGCACACACACACACAGCGCTGTCATGCGTTCCCAGACACATTAGGACAAGGTCCTGGGCATTCACTTCCTCTCTGTGTGTCTGGCACTATGAGTGACGTTAATGAAAGGGACGGCCTTGCAAAAATAACAGGAAAATACCTAACCCTACAATTTCCCCAGTAAAAGTTAAAGATCAATCCTATGCGCTCTCTCACAAACAGGTACCCTGCAGGAGTTCTGTTTTGCACAACTTCTACAAAGAGCCGAATGGACGGAAAAGAGATGTAAATCTCTCTCCTTCAAAATTATTTTTTTGAGCATCTGCTTTTACAGAGTTCCTGAGTAAACAGCAAGAGAACAAGCTCCAAGCCTCAACCATCTCTCGAGGACACAGTCATCTCCTGTGATGATCCCTTCTCCAAGGAGAGGCAGGAAACCAAGTCCTGGACTTTAACATCCTTGTAGTTTTTGTTACCTGCCTCTTTTGTTATCAACTGACAGCCGTCACTATTTTTTTTCTTCTTTTTTCCCCTTAAAATCAGCGAGCCACTTGGCCTTGCTGCGGGTAAGGGATGCCACGCCATCTCCCTGCTCTCTTCCCCCTGCCTTCTCTCTGTCTTTCTTCTAAGAAGGATAAAATAAATTTTACTTTTATATCTTAATCTCTGCCCGAGAAATCTTTCTTCTCCAGAGCTGTGAGCACCTACTAGCCTTTCCTACCCTAACAGTCACAAAGGAGCTCTGGTGCTCAGGGGCCTCTTATTAGGATACACTAGATATAGCTTTTGCCAAAACTTTCAGAATTAAGCTGAATACTATTGATGACACTTGTCTAATACATAAGGTGACAAAGCAATTAAAGCGAGGTGAAATTCCTTTCTGACAATCCCATCAGGTTTACCTTTCAGAGCTATCACCTTAGAGGCTGGATTCATAATGGCACCCTCTGCAGAGATGGGCCGTCTGATTGGTGCCATCGGGTCACTCATGTCAATGATCACTACCTGTGCCTGCTCACCAACCTTCTCTCGGACACATATGAACTTGTCAGATTCCATGGTCAGTGTGCTGAATCCAATGTTGGCTGGATTAATTCCAAGGTTTTGGAGCTAAAGAGAAAACAAGCATTTGATTAAATTAAGTTTTCCCCCAAAAATGAATTAGCTCTAGCCATTAGCAAAGTCTAATAGAAATAGGAGGAAAAGCTAAACAAAAGTTTAGAAAAAAGTTAACATTAGGTAAACATTCAAGGCCAATGCTGGCTTGCCTTTCTGCACCTTCAACAGATCCAGCCCACAGACCAACAGAAGCCTGTGAGTCAACTCTCAAGGGGCTACAACAGGGGCGACGAGACTTGTGCAATAAATAAGGATAACACCAGGGAGTGTGAAAGATGACACAAGTGATACAGACAGGAAGGGAAGAGCTGGGGGAGCCCAAAGAAGAACACCACCAGCGAAGGTGCCACAATAAGCCCATCACTGAGAGCTTCAGCGGGAAGGAGGTCTTGCAGAGGGGAAGGCAGGGAGAGGGAGAAAACGCTGAAACCGGTTTCTCCAAATGGCAAACAAGAACAAAGAACTAGCCAACAGTTTTTGCTTAAACACTTTCCCAGATATCATCAAGTCTGTCTAAATCTGATTTAAATGAATTTCTAAGTCAGTGTGAATATTTCTTGGTGAGTCTGAGGTTACTAAAAAAGCAGGTTTAGCACATCTTCCAAAGTAGATGGATTGTTTGTACTTGCATAAACTGAAACTAGGTGCCTTTCTCAAAGGCCACCTTAAACACAGTGCCTGCACTGAATAAAGTCCTGTTAATGGGATTTGGCATTCACAAATTTTAGGTCTAGAAACAGTTTTCACTTTTCAAGATAAGCGACAGTGCACATGTGAAATACACTTACTGAGCATGTGTTCTCCCAGGCTTTCACAAAACCCTGAGAAAACACGTGCTCAGGAAATGTATAACATGAGCCGTGTGTGGTGGCGCGCATCTGTAGTCCCAGCTACTTGGGAGGCTGAGGTAGGAGGATCGCTTGAGCCCGGGAGTTTGAGGTGGCTGTGAGCTAGGCTGATGCCACTGCACTCTAGCTCAGGTGACAGAGTGGGACTCTGTCTCAAAAAAAAAAAAAAAAAAGTACACTACCCCTATAGAGAACCATGCTTATTTCTATAAATTCCCCTAACCCAACCTATCTACAGGTGCCTTTATTTTTATTTTTTATCCCCCAAAATAATTTGGGCTGAAATTAAGGCAAAAGGAAATCTCACTACTGAAGGAATCCCCGCCCAACTACAGCCCTTTCAACCTCGAATTAACATTATTTACATTAACTGTCCCCCAGGATCAAGAAGTAAAAGCAATCAGCTACCAAGACCTCTTCTTCAAAGAAGTCACAGGCAGTAGGCTGTACGTGACCTTGACAGAAAGCAGGTTTCGGGTAGAGAACACGGCATCCCCGTCCTCTGGGAGCAGCCGGCGTTCTGCTCTTTCGGTCAGGCTGAAGGGCTACCTTCAGTCGCTCCTCTGAGGAACACACTTTCTTACATCTGGAAGAGCACACCAGATCTGCACTGGTCATCTCCAGAGCATGGGGACCTTCCACTTTTCACTGCTTGTATGTTTATGTTGTTTGGACACACACATATGTTGCTCTTGTAATTTGTGAGAAGACACACAGAATAACCTTTCTAATCCATTCAGCTACTTACTAACAGCTGAACGTTTTGATCAAGATTAAGGGAGGACTAGGGAGTTATTGGCTAATGGGTACAGAGTTTCAGCTGGGAAGACAAGAAGCTCTGGAAACACAGTGGTGATGGCGGCTCAACAATGTGAATGTACTCAATGACTTTGTACACTTAAAAATGATTAAAATGGTAAATTTTATGTTATGTATATTTTACCACAATAAAAAAAAGGTAAAGGGAAAATTTAAAAATGAATTATATGCTGGCTGCTATTAGGCTGGGCTAAAGACCAAAATCAATCACACACAATCAAGAACACATTCAACTATAGGGCATTTTTAAACACACTGAGGCTTTTACAACAGGGGTCTTAATTTGTTAAAAATATCCTGCCTGTTTGTTACTCCAATATCCCTTTTCCCACCATGAAGAACATCCAGGCCGGATGTGATGGCGCACGCCTATAATCCTAGCACTCTGGGAGGCCTAGGTGGGAGGATAGCTTGAGGTCAGGAGCTTGAGACCAGCCTGAGCAAGAGCAAGACCCCGTCTCTACTAAAAATAGAAAATATTATCTGGGCGTGGTGGTGCACACCTGTAGTTCCAGCTACTCGGGAGGCTGAGACAGGAGGATCGCTTGAGCCCAGGAGTTTGAGGTTGCTGTGAGCTAGGCTGATGTCACAGCACTCTAGCTGGGGCAACAGAGCAAGACTGTCTCAAAAAAAAAAGAATATCCATACACTGATATATCACATATTTTGTGATATCGATGCCCTAGATATATTTAAAACAGGACAGTGGGATTCTAGAATCTTATTGCATTTGCGGTCCCCCCACAATTCTACAGTATTATCTATCAGATGATTTACGAGCCCTTTGAAAAGAAAAACATGGGCCAGGCGCAGTGGCTCATTCCTGTAATCCTAGCACTCTGGAAGGCTGAGGCAAGAGGATTGCTTGAGGCCAAGAGTTTGAGACCAGCCTGAGCAAGAGCAAGACCCCATCTCTACAAAAAAAAGAAAAAAATTAGCCAGGTGTGGTGGTGTCAGCATATAGTCCCAGCGACCCCTGAGGCTGAGGCAGGAGGATCGCTTGAACCCAGGAGTTCGAGGTTGCAGTAAGTTAGGTTGACACCACTGCATTTTAGCCAGGACAACAGAGTGAGAGACTGTCTAAAAAAAAAAGAAAGAAAAGAAAAGAAAAACATGAATATCTGCAGTCAATATGGTCTTACTAAGAAGAAGTCATGCCAAACCTACCACGTTTTCTTGAAGCCAAGCAACTGTGGTAGAATAAATCATTTCAGCAAAGTATCTGCTTTAGCTCTGTGAGGTAGCTGAAGTAACTTCCACGGGCAGGAAACCCCCATCCTAAGCCTTTTACCGATGGCACAGAGAACTTTGACTTGTATTTATTATTCACATTTACTTGTCTCTTGTTTCTTCTCTGAGTCAAATCCAGTCTCTTCATTTTGAATCCATCAAAACAACGACATAAAAGCCCAAACAACCTATGAAACAAAAGACTCTTGGAATGAGATGGAGGAGCGTGAGCCCGTACATAAGCAGGCTCGCAGCTGAGCCGGACCCCAAGGGTGCTGGCCGTCTGGAACACTGCCTTTCTGGTGCCAGGCCCCGGGGCTCTGACCTCCATCATCTGCTAGTCAATATTTTGAACAATTACTCATAGACGATGATTTTATTATCTGCTAAGGGTCTGCTTTGACATTGTCAATATACTAGGGTAATAATCAGAATCTTACCAGAGTTGAAAAGACTATGAAATAAAAAAGATAAATGTACACAAACACAAATAAAATACTACATTTGTGCTAAATATCTAAAAACAAGATCAAAGCTATCCTCAAAAAGCAGCTCTGGCCGGGCGCGGTGGCTCACGCCTGTAATCCTAGCACTCTGGGAGGCCGAGGTGGGCGGATCGTTTGAGCTCAGGAGTTCGAGACCAGCCTGAGCAAGAGCGAGACCCCACCTCTACTAAAAATAGAAAGAAATTATATGGACAGCTAAAAATATATATAGAAAAAATTAGCCGGGCATGGTGGTGCATGCCTGTAGTCCCAGCTACTCGGGAGGCTGAGACAGGAGGATCCCTTGAGCTCAGGAGTTTGAGGTTGCTGTGAGCTAGGCTGACGCCACGGCACTCACTCTAGCCTGGGCAACAGAGTGAGACTCTGTCTCAAAAAAAAAAAAATAAATAAATAAATAAAAAAAAGCAGCTCTAAGACATAAAATGTCAACCAAATACAATGTGCAGACCTTTGGATGCTGATTCAATCAAATCAAATGTACAAACATTTGAAACAAATAGGGAAATTTAACACTGACAAGGTAGTGGATGACACTGAGAAATTACTGACTTTTTAGGTGTGATGTTGTAAGAGTACGAGTTAAAAAATAAAAAGTTCTTAGTGTCCATCGATGGATGAATGGATAAACAGAACGAGGTATATACATATAACAGGATTATTCAGCCTTAAAAAGAGAGGAAATTCTGACACATGCTACAACATGGATGCACCTTGAAGTCATGCTAAGTGAACTATGCCAGTTACAAAAATGGCAAATACTGTATGATTCCATTTTCTGAGATACCTAGAGTTGTCAAATTCATAGAGACAGAAAGTAGAATGGAGGTTACCAGGGCCTGGGGGGCGGGGAGAGTCACTGCTGACTGCGTCTGGAGTCCTGGTTTTGCAGGGCGCAGAGCTCTGAAGATGGACGGTGGTGATGGCTGCACGACAATATGAACGTACTTAATTATCGCTGAACTGTACACTTAAAGATGGTTAAAAAGGTAAATTTTGTTATGTATAACTCTCTTTTGGAGATACATCCTGAAGTCCTTAAGAATTAGTACTGTTTGGAATTAGCCTCAAAGTAATTTGGTAGTGAATGCGGACATAAATAAAACAAGACTGGCCACATATTGGTAAGCAGCGGTTCAGCTTCTCCAGGCTTTAGCAGAATGGGCGTGGATGCTCCCTAAATAGCGCTGCACACTGAAGTGGGCCGAGGTTTTCTGTCATTTTGTTCTTAGTTGAGGATCAGTGTTGAGTTGAATATGGTGACATTCTGATTTCAACTCCAAATATCATGAAGAATTTATAAGCCTGAAGAATTTATATCCAATCTCTTGAGCATAGTAAGTTCTTAAATATTAGTGGCTCAGTCAAGTTCCTTACCTCAGAGTATATATATACATTTATGGCATTTGAAAAAGGTAAAAGTACCTCACAAACATAAAACTGTTTTAACATCTGAGAACAGTGGATCCAAACATAAGATAGAGACTATTAGAACCAGAAGAAATTAAGGCAGTTCTCAACCAGGACTGGTATCTTCAGGATTGGAAACGGACAGGGGTAGTTTTTTATTTTTATTTATTTATTTATTTATTTGAGACAGAGTCGCACTTTCTTGCCTGGGCTAGAGTGCTGTGGCGTCAGCCTAGCTCACAGCAACCTCAGACTCCTGGGCTCAAGCGATCCTCCTGCCTCAGACTCCCGAGTAGCTGGGACTACAGGCACGAGCCACCAGGCTCGGCTAATTTTTTCTATATATTTTTAGTTGGCCCACTAATTTCTTTCTATTTTTTTAGTAGAGAGAGGGTCTCGCTCTTGCTCAGGCTGGTCTCGAACTCCTGAGCTCAAGCAATCCTCCCGCCTCGGCCTCCCAGAGTGCTAGGATTACAGGCGTGACCCACCGCGCCCGGCCCACTTCAGTTCTTAAAACCTGCAATTACGTGAATCCAAATTCAAATCTGACAGTGGGGAAAACGTAAAAAGAAATGACTCATCTGACAGTCCTGTGGGGCTTGGGGACAGAAGTCTGACTGCGAGGGCTGCAACTGTTTACACAGGACTGTTGGTGAAAACATCAACAGCCCATAACAAAGACGCCAGAATGTTCAAGTTGCGCTGAACACACCACGCTTCCACTGGCCTCTGTGCCTCTGGGGAGGCCAGTCTCCTTCCCAGTCTCATCCATTGCCTTATCCTTGTGCCTAGCACAGGGATGTTGAATAAATAATAAATAAGTTATGTGTTTCAGGGCACTCAGATTTAGTTCATCTGCACTTTAAGAAAATATACTTTGCATTTCAAACTTACCCACAAAGCTTTTCCTAAAGAGGGAACTTTGTCAATGGGGGTCTGTGAACAATGACGACACAGCCGTTTCCAGAGCTGACACTCTAAGAGGAGGTTAGTTCAGAAGTTTATTGAACTTCTCTCAAATTACACCACTGCAGGTTTTCTGTATTTTAAAACCAATGCATAAGATTCTATATTTATCCCTGTTAAATGTCAACTAGTTGGATTCCAGCCTGTCAAGATCTGTTTGGATTCTAATTTTGTCACTGAACTTTGCTATCCGGCTTTGTGGCATCCTTCTTGACCAGCCGAGAGTGGAGGTGACCTGCCTGGCATGGGGCACTGGCAGGCCCCAGAAGAGCAGCAGAGGAAACATGAGAGGAGGGGCCAAAGGCAACAGACTTGGTGCAGAAGCAAAGGAAGGAAAACTGAGGCTGCGCAGGGGGAGCAGAGACCTACTCAGAGGAGGGGGCAGCAGGGAGCAGCAACGACTGCCCAGGGTGTGTTGATAAAACAATACGGTGAACATACGCTGTGATCTGTGTGTGATCTTAGGGAGGATCTTCAACTTAACAGTTATAAAAGCAAAGGGCAGGAGAATATAGTAGGATTCTTTTAATCATTTCCGGAAAGATACAGTGGTTTCCTTGATAGTGGCGTTCTCTCAGGAAAGGAAGCCAGAGGTTGAACAGAAAGGCTTTAATCGCTATTTCTACTTTCTGTTTGGGGTACTTCTTCCCATGTACCTGCATTGCTTTAAAACTGGTTCCAGACAGACCTCACCTGTGCTATACAATGCTAAAATACCTGAGTGGAGAGGAACCTTGGCTAAGATCCTCCTATGACTTGATAATTTTTTTAATCCAATAAACTCAAAAAGTACCAGCAATTTTGTGTACTTTAGGGATTCTGAATGTTTAAATACGTTCTATAGTGACAATGTGTTTTTTCAAAGAGGACCCACTTACATTCCTTTACTGTTTGGTCACTCACGATGCCGCCATGGTGGGCATTCTCACAAGGCACCCTCCTTGCCAGGCAGATGGTCACTCTCCTCACTTTGCAAGTAAGAAAGGCAGACGGTAAGTGACTGGCCACCATGAATTTCCAACACCAGGTGCAGCAGTCCTCCCACAGACAAAATTTAACAGCCTACACAATACCTTAAAAAAAGTTTTACATGGGCATACGATAATTTAGGACACAGTGAGCCAAATGTTGTTTGCTTAGTATATTAAAATCCACTTCATAAAATGCGAGGGCTTCATAATGGCAACATAAACCCAACATGGACTGAGCTATGAGGACAGTGTCCCCTTTCAGAGTGACACCCCAGAAGCCTCTCCAGACAGATACAGGTGTGCATGGAGAACTGTTTTCAGTTCAAGCTCAATGTACATCTTCATAGTTCTGCCTTCCTCCCTCACAGGTAAAAGACTTTAAACATCAACTTCTTTCCTTAATTATTAAAAATGACTAACATTTAGAAGACTGGTTCCACCAGGCTGCCTGTGAGATTCAGCTGGGAAGAAATATCAAAGCTCCAATCCCACCTCTCAGAGCAGAGGTGTTTCCTTAAGGCTCCAGGCCATTCTCACATGCGGCCTGGGTCGAGAGGGGTCGAGAAGCATTAAGACCTTGGTCATCTCTCTGCTACAACTTACACAGCTCACAGACACTACACCTATTTAGAACATCAACTCAAGAGATACTTTTAGGACACACATTTCTGTTTTCTGTGTATTGAGCTGGGCTACATTCCACAGCTTACAAACATGCAGCTGCTTTTTCATATCGCCCAGAGAAAGTTATTTAGGGCTCAACAGAATTTCTATGCCACCAAATCGTTCAGCCATTCCTCTTCTGTATCAGGATGTCCTAAGTTCTCAACCCTCCAGCTTTTTTCCACTCTCAGATATGACAAACAGCAACAACCTTCCAACTCTGACATTTATTAATAAATATGAGAAAAAAAGTTCAAATAGTACCTCCCTGAGGTCACAATCTAGCAGGGAAAATGAAGTACAACTCCTTGTGATAAGGGCTAATATACGGGTAACCCCAAAACCCCAGGGCACAGAGGAAGGTCTCCTAACTGACAAATCAGGGAGAGCTTCCAGAGAGTGTCATTTAAGCAGATACCAGAGGCTCAGTGAGAGTCGGTAATGAGAGAGGAGAGGGGAAGATGCGGTCTGGGAAGGACGAGAAGGGAGAGGCTGCGAGTGGCTGGGGAGTTCAGCAGGTACTACACTGGGCAGGGCTTGAAAGGGCACTTGGGAGTCAGCGTTTTCATCTCAGAGGCAACAAGCAACCACTCCCTGCATCCTTGGAGAAGATTGCCTTGCCTGTGTGCTGGAGAGTGGACTGCAGGAGGGCAATGCTGGAGGGAGATGGACAGAGCCAGCATGACCATCAAGGTGGCGAAGGATGGCACAGTCCAGGGCAGTGGCAGTCATGACAAGTTGCAGAATGATGCCAAAAATGTTATGAACAGGAAGAAGAGACAACAGGATGGCGAGAATATATGGCTGTCTCCTAGGTTCCTGGCTGGAGATTACAGACAATACACATTTGGGGAGAAAGGGGACCCCATTCTGAGCATGACGTGTTTGAGGAACCTGTCAACCATCCAGTGGCCTTCTCCAGCAGGCAGATGTCATAATCGCAGCAACAGCTAATGAGCACACAGTGCTTTATAGCAGTCCCCGTTATCTGTGGTTTTGCTTTCTGTGGCTTATTACATGCAGTCCGAAAATATTAAATGGAAAATTCCAGAAATAAATAATTCATAAGTTTTACATTGTGTGCTATCCTGAGTAGCATGAAGAAACCTTGCTCCGTGCGGCCCAGACGGGAATCCTCCCTGTATCCTGCGTATCCACACGGTCCATGCCAGCTGCCCCGTTAGTCACTTAGCAGCCATCTCCGTGATCAAACTGACTGCTGCAGTACCTCAGTGCCTGCGTTCAAGTCACCTTCTTTCACTTGATAGTGGCTCCAAAGTCCAATAGTGATGATGCTGGTGTACTGTTACAATTGCCCTATTTTATTATTAGTTATTGTGTTAATCTCTTACTGTGCCTAATTCATAAATTAAGCTTTATTATAGGTATGATATATAGGAAAAATCATAGTGTATATAGGGTTCAGTACCAGCTGTGGTTTTGGGCATCCGCTGGAGGTCTTAGAACATATCCCTCCCGGTTAAGGGCGGGACTATGGTATTAGGTACCAATGTGAAACATTATGTCCAGTGCTTCACATTTATTAACTCAAAATCTCAAAACCATTCCATGAGATAAGAACTATGCCTTTTATCCCTATTTTATACATGAAGACCCAGAGACACAAAAAGGTTGTAGACACTGCCCAAAACCACACAGCCAGTCAGTGCCTGAGTCCTGATTCAGTGCCTTCAGTTTGGCCTTGGTGGGCTCCTAACCAGGGCCTGCTACTACCCCTCGCTCATAGCGCTGAGGTTTGGCAAAAACACACAGGTGGCTTGGGAACACTGAGCACACGGCAATATACAAGAAGCCGCTGCAGAGCACACAGAATGAACAAACACGGGCTCAAGACAGACCCCACGCTCATGCACAAGAGCCTGCAGGGCAATGGGTGTGGGCAGAGAGGCAGGAGAGCCCAGGGAGATGGTGAGACCACAAAAACCATCAGAGAAAAGACCCTCAGGAGGCAGGACAGTACAGTGGCAAATGCAGCTCGGCAGTCATGAAAGGTCTGTGGGATACAGGGGCCTGATTTCATTTTTCATGGCAAGGGTTGGCCAACTATAGCCTGTTTTAGTATGGCCCAAACTAGCAATGGTTTTTGTATTTTTATAAGGTTAGAAAAAAAGGGAAGAGGTCGGGCACGGTGGCTCACCCCTGTAATCCTAGTACTCTGGGAGGCCAAGGTGGGAGGATCGCTTGAGCTCAGGAGTTCAAGACCAGCCTGAGCAAGAGTGAGACCCTGTCTCTACTAAAAATAGAAAAATTAGCCAGGTGCAGTGGCATGTGCCTGTAGTCCTAGCTACTTGGGAGGCTGAGGCAGGAGGATTGCTTGAGGTCCAGGAGTTTGAGGTTGCTGTGAGCTATGATGATGCCACGGCACTCTAGTCAGGGCAACAGAGCAAGACTGTCTCAAAAAAAAAAAAAAAACTTGACAGAGACAGGAAGTGGTCCTCAAAACCTAACATACATACTATCCAACCCTTTACAAAAAAGCCTGCAGGATGATTTACGACTTTGGGAATAACAGATTCACGGGAACGCCGAGGACAAAAACCAGACTTCAAGTTACTGAGGAACATAAAGGAGTAATGGAGAGATAAGGCAGTTCTTTCACGATGTCGGGCTGCAAGGGAAGAGCTTCAAGGGAAGGAAGATGTTTGTTGTACAGATGGAAGAGAGGTGAGCATTGTCAGATGCAGACAGGAGGAAGCCAAGGGGAGGGAATGGACAAAAATACAGAAAAGAGAAGCTGTTACTGAGCAAGGCCCCTGTTAGAGTGGAGAAGGATACAGGATCCAGAACACAGACAAAGGTAAGGACACCACCTTTGAGGTAACAGGAAGGCAGGAAAGGGTGGCTACAGACAAGCTTGTAAGTCTGCGAGCATGAAGGTGAGGAATACCCCAATTTATGGCTTCTGTTTTCTCCAAGCCATCCGCTGGCAGCAAGGTGGGAGTGGCAGATCAGGGATTTAAGGACCAGAAGGAAGTTTTGAAATGTCTACAGCAAAGGCAGAGTGTGCTGACTACACAGAAACACAGATGGCGGAGCAGCCTCAGACACCCGGTTAGTGTTGGAGACCACAAACCACAGAGTTTCATTCATACAGCCCGCCTGCCACAAGCATTTCCCAGATAACAGAACATCTCTCCAAGACATTATGAACTCTGATGGACGTTTAAAATGCTGTATTGCTTCTCTGCCTTTTGAAACGAGCACTGTTTAGACAGTGGTTAAGCACAGGCACAAGTCAGAGGCCTGGGTTAGAACCCACACTCTGTCACTTACCGGCTGTGCAATTTTATTTGAATTAATTAATGTCAGTTACCTGTAGTATAAAATGGGATATCACTACCTGCCTCAGTTATGAGGGTTCATTAAACGAGATTTATAAAACACAATAGTCTAGTGAGTGGCAAGAGAAATGACTCATAAATGGCAACTACATTATATTATTAGCGGCAGCAGTATTTTGCTACCTCTCATTACTGGCACTGGCACACTTAGTGGCAGGATGGAGTCAGAGAGGAACCGGCTATTCAGGACATTTCCATCTCGGCTACATTACTAACCAAGTGACCCGGGCAGTGCACTCGAGGTACCCAAAGTTTCCAACCTGTAGAATGAAGGGATTTAACTGGTCATTACAATACTTTCCCAGATCAGGAGGCTGGAGGCAGGAAGGAAGATCGCTGGAGTCCAGGAGTCGGAGGCTGCACGCCAGCCTGGGCAACGCAGTGAGACCCTGTCTCTTGAAAAACAAAAACAAAAACACTCCCAAGGCTTTTGTCATTTGGATATAGGGCTACGGATGCTCTCTACGGTGAAAACAGGACCTTTCAACCAACCACGTTCCCCGCAGCACAGCTCTGCAGTCACCAAGACTAAGTGAACATAAGTTATCTAACATCCTTAAGCCTCCATTTACTCATCCAGGAAACAGTAAACAAATGGTAACTGACGGGACTGTAACGATTCCACACGAAGCACGGAGACGGGAGCCCTCAGCTCTCACTCCCCCTGGCCGCACCTGCCCCAGGTGACACCTGAGAACCGGCTTTCCGGACGACTCGCGAGTGAGGGTCCCGAACCTCGTTCAGACACAGGCGGCCAGTCCTTGTCTTTCCGAATCACAAATACATTTAGGAGAACAAACGGGGGCTTCATTAAACAGGCAAACTTTGGGGGTGTTGCTGCATGGCAAAGCCCTCGTTAAAACATCCCGAGACTCACAGTCACCCTGGGACTACTGCAGACCCCAGGCACAAACTCGGGTGCGGGGACCGCAGGACGCAAACGGGGAAGTTCAGGCTTCGACGCGGACCGCGGAGCCCGGGCAGAGGCTGGTTCCCGCCCCCCGCGGGTCACCGGCTCTGGCAACAGCGCCCGAGCGGGGGCGCACGTGCGGCACCCGCCCGGGGTCGGAGGTCGGGGGTCAGGCTGCCGGCCGGGAGGGTCGGGGGCCGATGAGGCGGGGGCGCGGCTGACGGGACGGAGCGCACAGCGCGACCCCCAGGGCCCGCCCCGCCTCGGCGCCGGAGCTCGGCTCACCTGGAAGTGCTCCTGGAAGCGGATGGGGAGGATCTGCGCCATGGCGGGCGCGGGACCCCGGCGGCCACGGCCACCACAGCCGAGGCGGCGGCTCCCGGGCGCGGGCGGACCGGCGGCGGACGCGCAGGCGCACTGCTCCGCGCTCCCCGCCGACCTTCGCCTCCCGCTCCCGCCGCGGGCTTCCTGCGCGGGATCCCTCCGCCTGGCCTGGAGGGTCGCGAAAAGTAGTCCTGTGCGCAGCCGCGCTTCTGCGTCGCGCTCTTCCGGTGGCCCGGGCGGGTGAGTGCGGGAAGGCGGGCTGGGCCCCAGGGGGTGCTCGGGCGAGCGGACCTGGGGGGCTGTCCTCCGGGTGCCCAGGGGAGCGTGTGCGGCTGGGGTCGGGAGGGGGTAGGCTGCGCCCACCCGCTTGCCCGAGTGAGGGGTTTTCGGGAGGAGTAAACCCAGTCGTGGGCTGTCCTTGTCCGGAGCCCTCCTGGTGTGGAGAGGGGCCGCGGTGGCACCTCCGACTCTGAACGGTTGCGTTCAGGGCCACTTTTTATTCCGGGACAGATGACACGAGAGCGTGGAGAGGGGCCTTGGAAGTACAGCTGTGGGCCGCACGTCGACGCTTCAGTCAACAAACGATGTGACTGTGGCCCGTAGGATGGCAACGGAACTGAAGAATTCCCATCCTCCAGTGACATCTTAGCAAAACGGCATTCCCTTTTCCATGTTTGGGTACACAGATGCTTACCGCTGTGTCGCAAGCGCCTGCAGCATTCAGGACGACAACGTGCCGTGCAGGACCGCACGGCCCGGTTGGTCCAGGACCAGGATTAAGGTACTCTCTGAAGCCGGCACAACCACAACGTATTTCCCGGAACGTGTCCTGTCACTAAGTGATGGCGTGTGACTGTGTGTGCCACAGGTGTGTCCCCGTGTGAGGCTTAGCTACGTCTTCTTTAGGAAGCATTTCCCCTGGCTCATGCGGTTTCTAGAGAACACTGTGTCGGGATGTCAGTGCTGACAGTCCACCAAGATCACGGAGCGGCAGGTGACCGCGTTGCCCGTGATGGCACAGCAGCAGGAGCAGCAGCTTGGAGCTGGCGCCCACACCTGGCTGGCCCAGCAGCCTGTTGTTTTTCTGAGGCTCCATTTGAAGACATGTTTGGCACGCAGATGATTAAGCTGCATCAAAGGTGTCTGTCAAGAAAGGGAAGCCCTTGGCGTTCAGTACATACACGCCCCCCGCAAAACCGGTAGCTTTTCTACTGCTTCACATGTTGCTCACTGGTGATTTTGAGAGATGAATGGTCCACTGTGAGTAACACAGTGATGGTGCAATTATTTGTGCAATAGCTTGACCATCTAGCAGCCAAAAATTTGTTAAGGAATAGAACAGACTGTTCACGGTCAAATCTCTTGTCCAGGGCTAGCCAGGGCCTTTGCAGCCTGCCCTTTCAACATCATGTGGCCTCATCCCCTAAAAATAGAGATTTTAGCTATGGGTAGTATTACATCTCCCAAATCTCTCTATTTTGGTAATAATGACTGTAACCCCAAGTATTCTTTACCCCAACATTACATAAATCACCTTCCCTGGGGCCTTTTGGGGGGATTAAAACTAAAAATATATACTTTAAAAGAAAGAATGTTAAGAAAATTATAGTTAAGCAAAACAACAGGATTGTTAATGTCAGGACCTCACCCAGTGTCAATACTTATAAAGGAACTAAATGATCTGACTTTAAAAGGATTTTGATATTCTTGCCACTTGTGAGTAACTTGCCAAGTAATCCTGAAAAAACCTTTCAATCCTTTGTGCTGATTTCTTAGCTTTACAATAGAAATGGTGAGCCCCGACAACTCAGTAAGACCAACAACCAAACAGAAAAATGGGCAGAAATATAGGAACAAATAAGTCATAAAAAAGAAATACAGGTGGCTGTCCGTATCTGTGGGTTCTACATCTGCAGATTTAACTAACTACAAGTGGAAAATGTAGTTAGGCCTGCAGTGGTTTTGTCTGTACTGAACACGAACAGGCTTTTTTCCTTGTCATTATGCCCTAAACAATACAGTATAACAACTATTTATGTACTGTTTCCATTGTGTCAGGTATTGTAAGTAACCTAGAGATGATTTAGATGGAAGGATGTGCAAAGGTTATATGCAAATACCACACCACTTTATGTAAGGGCTTTGAGCTTCCCCAGATTTTGGTGTGGTGGGTCCTGGAACCCGTCTCTCTCAGGTGCTGAGGGATGACCGTACAACTGATTCCTAAACATGATAAAAATGCCCAACTTCACTCATAAGCAAAAGGCAAATTAAAATACACTGATTGGTCAGGCATAGTGGCTCACGCCTGTAATCCTAGTACTCTGGGAGGCCGAGGCAGGAGGATTGCTTGAGGGCAGGAGTTCGAGACCAGCCTGAGCAAGAGCAAGATCCTGTATCTACTAAAAATAGAAAAATTAGCTGGGCATGGTGGCACATGCCTGTAGTCCCAGCTTCTTGGGAGGCTGAGGCAGGAGGATCACTTGAGCCCAGGAGTTTGAGGTTGCTGTGAGCTAGGCTGACGCCATGGCACTCTAGCCCGGGCATCAGAGTGAGACTCTGTCTCAAAACATAAATAAATAAAATACACTGATTTTATATATTATATAGTATAGCACGAATACTTTATTTTTTAAAACCTATTAGATCAGTAAAAGTCAAAACTTTGATAACGCTGTGTTGACAATGATGTGAGGGCAATTTGGTGATATTTATGCATGTACACATTAGTATTCTACCTAGGGTATCTGTCCTACTGTTAATTCTTGCAGACCTCCATCCTACAAATAAAATTCCAAGGAAAATGAACAGGTCAAGGTATAAAAAAAATTAATAATAACCACTTCAAGAAACAAGGTACCACAAGCAAGAAGCAGGTGAACCAAGAGACAGAAACTAACCCATAAAGACTGAGATAATGAAATTATCACAGACTTGAAATTCCTATCGCTAATATTTTTGAAGAGGTAAATGTCAAGCTTAAAACATACATGGGAAAAAAATACATGCACAAAACTTGAAACTATAAAGAATCACCAAGCAGATTTGAAAAAGAACAAAATATTAATAGAAATCCTAGAAATGAAAACTGCAAGGCTGGGCGTGGTGGCTCACTCCTGTAATCCTAGCACTCTGAGAGGCCGAGGCGGGTGGATCTTTGAGCTCAGGAGTTCGAGACCAGCCTGAGCAAGAGCGAGACCCCGTCTCTACTAAAAATAGAAATAAATTATCTGGCCAACTGAAATATATATAGAAAAAATTAGCCGGGCATGGTGGCACATGCCTGTAGTCCCAGCTACTCGGGAGGCTGAGGCAGGAGGATCGCTTAAGCCCAGGAGTTTGAGGTTGCTGTGAGCTAGGCTGACGCCATGGCACTCACTCTAGCCAGGGCAACAAAGCGACACTCTGTCTCAAAAAAAAAAAAAAAGGAAAGAAAGAAAACTGCAATAGCGTAAAGCCTTGATACAACCTTGTAAGTGGGTCCGAAGCGTGGAATCGTGCTATCATAAGGTAGATAAAAAGAGACTAGAGGAAGGGCGAGGTTGGGAACTACGTCAGCCAGAATCCAGTCAGAGACTCTGTTAGTTCATTTGTGCTGTTATAAAAAATGCCACAGACGCAGCAATTTATAAACAATAGAAGTTTATTTCTTACAGTTACGGAGGCTGGGAAGTCGAGGATCACATGCCAGTAGGTTAGGCGTCTGGTGAGGGCCTGATCCACAGATGCAGTGTTCTCGCAGTGTCCTCACATGGTAGAAAATGTGGAAGGGACACACTCATCCCCTCAAGCCCTTTTTATGGCATTAATCCCTTTCACAAAAGCAGCACCCTCGGGGCCTAATCACCTTCTGAACGCCCCACGTCTCAACACTGTTGCACTGAGGATTAAGTTTCAACATGAATTTTGGAGGGGACACAAAGATTCAAACCACAGAAAAGACAGAAACCACACCAGTTATTTGAACAGAGAGTTGACTATAAACAATAGTTAACAGGAAATGAAGTTAACTATGTAACTGGACGGATAAAGAGAGAACCCCAAGCTGTGGAGGTACGAACGTGGGAAGCGGCTCCCACCCCTGGAACATGGGGACGAATGGGAAGAGGCTGGAATTATTACAGCGCAGAGGAAGGGCTCTGCAGAGCTGGCATTCAGATCTCTAGGGAGGGTGTTAGCCAGGGGCACTGGGGTCTCTGAGCCCAGAGGAGGGGTCCCATGGGGATGGAACCCAGACCTCTGGGAAGGGTCCCTATGGGACTTGGACACGCACTATAGACCAGGGTGGGGCTCGGGGAAGACCTCTGAGGAGCGCACTGGGCACAGGAGGCTCAGACCCAGACCTCTGAGCAGGAGACATAATGAGGCTGGTTCTGCAAGTCTTGGACAAACGTCAAACTGGATTCAGCTTCTGTGGGAAGAATGTGCTGCTGCCTTGTGGAAGAAGTGTGGCTGGGAGGATACAAGAGCAGGCCCTGCAGTGTCCCTCCACCAACCTGTTGGCGAGCCTAACGGGGACCATCTCTCAAAGCAGAAACATGGTTTCTAGAGTCTCAGCCCCAGCAACAAAAGCAGTTTCTAGAGGTAGGAAGGGAGAATAGCATTGAAAGACACCATTGAATAACTGGTGCAGGAAACAACATGTTATATCTAAATTCCAGTTCTCTCTTTCCTATAGATGAAACAAAAAAGTCCACGGGCTGGGCACGGTGGCTCACGCCTGTAATCCTAGCATTCTGGGAGGCTGACGCGGGTGGATCGCTTGAGCTCAGGAGTTGGAGACCAGCCTGAGCAACAGCAAGACCCTGTCTCTACTAAAAATACAAAAGTTAGCCGGGTGTGGTGCTGACGCCTGCAGCCCCAGCTACTCAGGAGGCTGAGGCAAGAGGATCACTTGAGCCCAGGAGTTTGAGGCTGCTGTGAGCTAGGCTGATGCCACAGTACTCGCCCAGGGCAACAGAATGAGTCTCTGTCTCAAAAAAAAAAAAAAAAGTCCATGGAGGACTTCTGATTTCCGAAAGCTTCAGAGAACTAACAGGACAGTGAATAATGATGGGACCAATATCCAAGAGAAAGGAAATGAGAGAAGGGAGCCCGGCATGTGGGCTGCTTTTTCCTGAGGGGCATGTGCCAATTCTAGATGAATGGATGAGAAGCGAGGAATATAAGCGGCACTTCTGACACCCTTATAGCCCTAGGAGGACAAAAATTGGAGGCTGGGAACCACCAAGGACGTTTCCTACTGTACTGTTTTGGGATCACAAATTGTTCAGAACTCCATCCAAATCATGTCAGTCCTTGCCAGTAGCAAACATAAATTCTCTCTGGAGGGTGGTGATAACTTCACCCTCAGTCTCAAATTACTTCTACAGTTGTTCATATGCAGTGTTCAGCACTCAATCAAAAATAATTAGGCATCCAAGGAGAAAAGCTAAAATGATTGTGTTAATAAAGCAAGAGCAATATCAGACAAGCAGAGGTACAGTGGGTCCAGAAATGGAGTTTTCACAAAGACGTTTAAATAACTGTGCTTAATATGGTTAAGAGGATGAAAGACAAGATTGAGAATTTTATCACAGACCTATAAATTGTAAAAAAAGAACCAAATGGAAATTTCACAACTGAAAAATATAACTGAAATTGAAGGTTCAATGGATAGCGGTAACATAGTATACGCAGCCAAAAAGAAAAAGGTAATGGAATTACATTTAGGTCAGAAGAGTATATCCAAATTAAAGCACAGAGAGAAAAGGATAGAAAATACAACATATAGATAAATTAGAGGTGGTAAATATAGAGTTCACATTTAGAAAGTCTAACAGACATACAGTTGGAGTCCTGGAAGTAGGACTCACGAGACAGAAGCAATGTCTGGAGAGATAATGACTTAGAGTTTTTTGAAAATTGATGAAAGAAATCAAGCTTCAATTTCCAGAAGCATTTCAGACTCCAATCAGAATATAGAAAAAGCAAAATACACTTAGGCATATCATAGTAAAACAGCTGAAAATTATTTTAAAAATCTTAAAAATAGCTAGAGGGAAAAAAGATGGGTTGCTTTCTAAGGCACGATAATTAAGCTAACATTGGAAACAGAACATAGAATAACCGTATCTTCAAAGCAGTAAAAGAAAGCAACTACTAACCTAGCTGTTATATCCAGCAAAAAAATCCTTTAGTATTGAAAATGAAACAATGACATTTGCAGACAAATGAGACCTGAACCAAAGGAAATACTAATGAATTTTTGTCAGGCAAAAATAAAATGATTTCAAATGGAAGTTCAGAGATGTAGGATGAATAAAATTCAACAAAAAGGGTGTGTTGGTAAATCTAAATGAAAGTTGACTCTATAACACAAAAATAATAATGCCTTCTGAATTAAAAATATTTCAGAATGAAATTATATAAAAACTGTAGTATGTAAGTTAGGAGTAGGGTAATCTAAGCATCATCTAAGAAAACGGTACCAAAAAAGTTAGATTGGCCAAGCATGGTGGCTCACGCCTGTAATCCTAGCACTCTGGGAGGCCGAGGCAGGAGGATTACTTGAGGTCAGGAGTTTGAGACTAGCCTGAGCAAGAGCAAGACCCTGTGTCTACAAAAAATAGAAAATTTAGCCAGGTGTGGTGGCACATGCCTGTAGTCCCAGCTACCCAGGAGGCTGAAGCAGGAGGATCGCTTGAGCCCGGGAGTTTGAGTCTGCAGTGAGCTATGATGATGTCACTGTACTCTAGCCGAGGAAGAAAGTGAGATTCTGTCTGCCCCCCACCCCCCCCAAAAAAAAAGAAAAAAAAAGAAAAAAAAGAAAGAAATGAAAAAGAAGACAACTGATACCACAGAAATACAAAAAGTCATCAGAGACTAATATGAACAATGTATACATTAACAAACTAGAAAACCTAAAGGAAACAGATAAATTCCTGGACACATACAGGCTATCAAGATAGAATCAGGAAGAAACAGAAAACCTGAACAGACCAATTGAACAGAGATTAAATAAGAAATAAAAAGTCTCCCAACAAAGAAAAGTCCAGGGCTGGATGGCTTCACTGCCAAATTCTACCAAACTTTCCAAACGAGAACCAACACCAATTCTCCTCAAACTATTTCAAAAACTTGAAGAGGAAGGAATTTCTATCTAACTCATTCTACAAGGCTAGCATTACCCTGATACCAAAACCAGACAAAGATGCAACAAAAAAAGAAAACTACAAGCCAATATCCCCAATGAACGTAGATGCCAAAATTCTCAACAAAATACTGGCAAACTGAATCCAACAGCACATCAAAAAAAATTGATGAAATCAAGTAAAAAAAAATCCCATGATCAAATGGGATTTATCCCAGGGATACAGGTTTGGTTCAACAAATCAATACATGTGATACACCACATTGACACAATGAAGGACAAAAACCATGAACATCTCAATAGACATGGAAAAAGTTCTTGATAAAACTCAACATCTCTTCGTGATACAAACTCTCAAGAAACTAGGCAAAGAAGAAACATACCTTAACATAAGAAAGGCCATATATGCCAAGTCCACAGCTAACATCATACTGAATGGGGAAAAGCTGAAAGCATTCCCCCAAGAACTGGAACAAGAAAAAGATGCCCACTCTCACCACTCCTGTTCAGCACAGTACTGGAAGTCCTAGCCAGCACAGTTAGATAAGAGAAAGAAATAAAAAGCATCCACATTGGAAAAATGGAAGTCAAATTCTCCCTCTTTGTAGATGACATAATCTTATATCTGGAAAAACCTAAAGATTCCACCAAAAACTCTTAGCTCTGAAATTCAGTACAGTTTCAGGATACAAAATCAACATACAAAAATCAGTAGCATTTTTGTATACTAATAATGAATTAGTTGAGAAAGAAATCAAGAAGGTAGCCCCATTTATAATAGTTACCAAAAAAAAAAATGCCTAGGAATAAATTTAACCAAGAAGTTAAAAGATTGCTACAAAGAAAACTGTAAAACACTGATGAAAGAATTGAAGAGGACACAAACAAATGGAAAGACATCCTATGCTCATGGATTAGAAGAATTAATATCATTAAAATGACCACACTGCCCAAATCAATCTACAGGTTCAATGCAATACCTAGCAAAATACCAATGCTATTTTTCACAGAAATAGAAAAAACAGTCCTAAAATTTGAATGGAACCAAAACAAGAGCCCAAATAGCCAAGGCAATCTGAGCAAAAAGAACAAAGCTGGAGGCATCACATTGCCTGATTTCAAAATATGTTACAAGGCTATAGAAACCAAAACAGCTTGGTACTGGTATAAAAGTAGACACATAGACCAATGGAACAGAATAGAGAATCCAGAAATAAACCCACATATTATAGCCAACTGATTTTCGAAAAAGGCACCAAGAATATTCACTGGGGAAAGGACACCCACTTCAACAAATGGCGTTAGGAAAATTGGATATCTAGATGCAGAAGAATGAAATGGACCACTATCTCTCATCATATACAAAAAACCAAAAACTCAAGATGGATTAAAGACTTAAATGTAAAACCTAAAACTACAAAACTACTAGAAGAAAACATAGGGAAAATACTTCAGGACACTGGTCTAGGCAAAGATATTATGGCTAAGACTTCAAAAGCATAGGCAACAAAAACAAAAGTAGACAAATGGGGCTTAATTAAACTAAAAAGCTCCTGCACAGCAAAAGAAACAACCAAAAGAATGAATAGACAACTATTTAATGGAAGAAAATATTTGCAAACTAGTCATCTGACAAGGAACTAATATCCAGAATATACAAGGAACTCAAACAACTCAACAGGGGAGAAACCCCCCCCCAAATAATCCCATTAAAAATGGGCAAAGGATATGAATAGACATTTCTCAAAAGCAGACATACAAATGGCCCACAGGTATATGAAAAAATGCTCAACACCACTAATCATCAGAGAAATGTAAATCAAAATCACAGCGAGATATCATCCTATCCCAGTCAAAATGGCTGATGTTAAAAAAATAAAACATAACATATTGGCAAGGATGCAGAGAAAAGGGAACTCTTATATACTGTTAGTGGGAATGTAAATTAGTACAGCCACTATGGAAAACAGTATGAAGATTTCACCAAAAAAAAAAAACACCTAAAAATAGAACTACCACACAATCCAGGAACCCCACTACTGGGTATTTATCCAAAGGAAAAGAAATCAGTGTATCAAAGGAATATCCACACCCCCATGTTTAATGCAGCACTAGTCACAATAGCCAAGACGTGGAATCAACCTAAGTGTCCATTAAAAGACAAATGGATAAAGAAATGACGGAATAGATATACAATGGAATGCTATTCAGCCATCAAAAAGAATGAAATCACATCATTTGCAGCAACATGGATGGAACTGGGGCTCATTACGTTAAGTGTTGGGGCTCAGAAAACAGTACCCCAAAATGAAAGTCTCAGAAGCAAAAGTTTTTCTTTGACCCTCTCCTGTCTTCCTCCCTCTCAGTCCCATTCTCCTCTGAGGCTAGCCACAGACGCTAGACTCCCTCTTCCCCAACAGGGATCATAAAAGCCAGAATCCCTTCTTCCAAAAGCCAGCCGTAAAACATAAAACTATTCTGTGTAAAACTGGCCATAAGGAAATTATCTGACCTACCTTGTCTGACTGTAGGTCACGAGACCCCCATTCCAAAGAGGGTCCTGACCACATCCAGAAGGAAGGATCTAGACAGACAGGCCTTGCTGGGTTTACCCAGTCAGTCTGTTAACATTAGATCAGACCCTTTTTGTCCAATCATATTTCTGCATGGCTGTCTATATTTTATTGGATGTAAGCATAAAAATGGACAATTTCGCCCGTATCTTTGGGTCTTCATTCTGAAGGCTCCTGGGTATACATGTTAAGTAAATGTGTATGCCTTTTCTCCTGCTAGTCAACCTGCCTCATGTCAGGGATTTTTCAGCAAACCTTTAGAGGTCCAAGGGCATTAGTTTCTATATGAGTGAAATGAGCCAGACACAAAAAGACAAATACTCCATGTTCTCACTCATACGTGGGAGTAAAAAGTTGATGTCATGGAGGTAGAGAGAAGAATGACAATTAGCAGGGGTAGGTAGTGGGGGGAAATGGAAAGAGGTTGGTTAATGGGTACAAACATGTAGCTAGATAGAAAGCATAAGTTCTAATGTTTGATAGCAAAGTAGGGTGACTCTAGTTAGCAACGGTGTATTGTGTATTTCAAAGCTAGAAGAGAGGACCTGAAATGTCCCCAACACACAGAAATGCTAAATACTCAAGGTGATGGGTTCCCCAAAATGCTCTGACTTGATTATTACACAGTCTCTGCATGGAACAGAATGTCACATGTGCCCCCTAAATATGAAAAATACTATGTATCAATTAAAAAAAAGGAGATTAGGACACAGACACACACCTGGGAGTGACCACATAGAGACACAGGGAAGAGAAGACAGCCATCTACAAGCCAAGGACAGAGGCTTCCGAAGAAACAACCCCACCGATGATTAGATTTGGACTTCTAGCCACCAGAATTGTGAGAAAATAAATTTCTGTTGTTTAAGCCATCCAGTTTGTGGAACTTTGTTATGGCAGCCTGTATAGTAAGAAAACAAATTCATTAACTGTTTTCTTCTCTTCTACTCCTAACGTGGAACACTTCCGACACGGTGTGGAGGGGGTTTGCCCACACAAGTGGTTCTCCAGAGAACACCAGCATGGTGTCCTAGAATTCACTTCCATCCTGACACTAAGTGGAGTTCGTTCAGACCCCGAAGGCCAAGGGCCTAGCTTCGGAAGACTGCGTCCCGGTTCAGACGCCAATCCAAACAGAAGATTCCCGGGTCACCCACAGCTTCCGTCCCCCTTGGCTGTACATTGGGGGTTCCCACGGCCCCTTCTCAGGTTCAGTCTGCTGGAGCATCTCACAGAACCCTGGAAGACAGGTTACTTACTAATGCAGATTTATCATACTATAAATGTTATTTATTTTTATTTTTTATTGGTCAGGTGAAGCAGTAGCAGTGTAGAAGGAACAAAGGAATCTGTGACTGGTTGTGTGATCAATTAATAGTCAACGCCACTGCACTCGGACCAAACTACAAACGTTATTTTAAAGGATGCAAATGAACAGCCAGATGAAGGGATACACGGGGCAGGGTTCGGAGGGGTCCGGGGCACAGGAGCTCCTGTCCCTGTGGAATTGGGGTGCACCACCCTCCCCGCGTGTGGATGTGTTCTTTTCACCAGCCCAGGAGCTCTCTGCACCCAGTCTTTCTGCATTTCTATGGAGGATTCCATCCATAGGCAAGACTGAAGAAATCACTGGCCATTAGTGACCAACGCAACTTTAACTCCTTTTTCCCCCCTTGAGGTTTGGGAGTGTGGCTAAAAGTTTCAACCCCCTACTCCCAGGATTGGGTGCTCTTGCAACCAGGCCCATCGTGAGGCTACCCGGGAGCGCCCAGTCCTCACACTGGCCTATGAAAGACGAGTCGCTACAGAGATTGTAAGGGTTTTAGGAGCTATGGGCCAGGAAAGGGGACAGAAACCAAAACATAGATTTCTTATTACGTCACACAGCCCTGGTAAACTAATACAGTAATTTGTAGGAAAGAAAATGTATCTAATGAAATTAGCAGTGTTGGGTGAGGAAGAATGAGGCAAGTGTTGGAAACACGTGAGCTGGTTCAGCTTCTAGTTTCACTCAATAAGGTTCTACCAAAAAAAAAAACAAAAAAAAAAAACCAAAAACAAAAAACATGCATTCGGAAAAGAATTGGCCAATTTGCAAGCTGAATTTAGAAACAATGGAGAGGGCAAAAGTTGCAACATTGAAAAATGGAACTGTTTCTCAATCAAATGACAAGCCGTGACCCACACAGCCTCAGGAAAAATACCGTATCCAAAGCATGGCCAGGAAGGCATGGACTGGGGTAAATGTCACACCAAGGAGTAGTTGCACACGTTGCATGTCCCTTATCTGAAATGCTTGGTGCCAGAAGTGTTTCAGATTTCAGGCCAGACGCGGTGGGTTACGCCTGTAATCCTAACACTCTGGGAGGCTGAGCAAGAACGAGTCCCCCTCTCTACTAAAAATAGAAAAATTAGCTGGGTGTGGTGGCGCCTGTAGTGCCACCTACTCAGGAGCTCGAGCCCAGGAGTTCGAGGCTGCAGTGAGCAGCGATGACACCACTGCACTCCAGCCTGGGCAACGGAGCAAGACCCTGTCTCCAGGGGAAAAAAAGAAAAAAAAAAGTAAGGGCCTGGTTCTGTAGAAGCCTGATGTGATGTGCTCAGAGCAAATTCAGAGTCACATCTTGATAAGAATTTTGGGTGTGTTTTTGGCACACGACTTTGGCCCATGGAAAGCCCACAAAGTTTTCCAGAGAGCAGTACTGACAGAGGTACCAGGAGACTGGACTGAAAGACACTGACGCTGTTTGACGTGAGGAAGGGCTCTGGGCCCGGAAGTTTCTGCAGGCTGAGCATGCTGAGAAAGCCGATCAGCCCCCACAAGGGCATGGTCTTTGATGTCTTCTTTAAAAGTGGCCCAGGAGCACCATGGAAGAGGAACAATATCCCGGTGTTGCTCCATAGATTATATTGCTATATTAGGGACAGAAATGATCTCAGGAGTTTTGCAAGGCTTTGCCCTGAAGGAACATGTGAATGTGTTAGTTCACATATCAAAAATGCCTCACCTCGGGAGGTCATCGCAAAGGTCAGTGGCGGCTGCTTTCCAAGGTGATGCTGCCGTGGCTCTCACCTGTTTTGTACGACCAAGCAGGTTTGCATGGAGCCACGGGGTGATCGCTGATCAAAGAGTGCCCGCCCGGGAGACAGACACCTGCGGCTAAAAGCCGTGAGCCCAAGCGACAGTTCCTGCTCGACTCCTGCCTGCCTGTCTCCACCCACGATAACTAGAAATACGGAGCCACCATATCTCTGTTTAACCCTTCTGTTAGATGCTAGCTTTATCTTAGAACTTAGAAGTTTGTCCTAGAAAGATTTTGTAACCATTTGCTCACGTAGATAGAGTTAATTAAGGGATCTATGGAAACCTTTTGGGAGACTTTGAACCTAAAGGGAACTACCTGTTATTATGTAAATCTGTCACCCCTGGCAACCGATCACTGTACCCATAAATACTGATGTGGAACTTCACTCGTGGCCCCACAGTTCACGGGAATACTGTGGGGTCTCCTGAGTCCCCCACCTATAAAGTCTATTCCTTATAAAACTGTATTTTCGTCTCTGTGTATTCTTTTGTTTCTGTATTCTATTATTTCCTTACCCTTTGCCACAGCCCCTGCCTGAGGGACCCGAGTTTTGCTGGGAGCGTAGCTAACTCCCCACATCCCGGAGGGCAGAGCCAAGAGCAGTGGAGAATCATGAACTGGGGGAGGGTTCACAAGTAATGTTTCCTACCCACAGGAAATGCCTGGTGACCATGTGCCCACAGAGATTTCAGAATTACTAAGGACCAGTGACATCGGTGTGCCTCACATTCTTCCCCTTTGCTAATGGGAATCTTTACTGCAGTTCTCTTGCCCTTTTCTCACCACTGTGAGCTGAGCGGCTGGGACAGGTGTGCTTTTCAGCAGAGTGTGGTGGTGCATGCCTGTAGTACCAGCTGCTCAAGAGGCTTGAGCCCAGGAGTTCAGAGTTTTGGTGAGCTATGACATTACAGGGCAGCTGAATAAACAAGGCAAATAAAGCAAACACCTCCCGCCACCCCCCATTTAACTAGACGCAACATTCTGGCATTTTTAGGATATGCAGGTTGACTTAATTCATTGACTTGGGTTGAAGGTTCACAACAGCAAATCTTTGCAATTGAGGTTCTTCCTCCGCTGCTATTCCAAGTACCTTAATTCCTGAACTACATTGTGAGCTCTGAAATGCTGTTCACCGCAACATTCCTGAAGCTTCCACGACTTAATCTGATGCCTCTTGCTAAGGCAGGGAATTGTCTGTTCAAAGCTGTCTTCCGCTTTTCTGAGCCAGGCCACCAGCAATCTTAACCATTAGTTACTATATAAAAATGAAACTGTGCTCCCAAGCATTGATTGACATTGTTACGCCCAGATCCCTTTTCGGAGCCCCTGAGAGAAAAAAGAGGTTCCTAACCAATTGCTTTCATGAGCAATGACCCGGTACGGTGTACTGCAGCGTCATCAGGTCAGGCCGCCCTGATCATCCTGACTGGTCTGTCGTCAGTTACATATGAGGGATATTTAAGGCTGATCACAGACCAACTGTTGAAATCATAATCTGGAGAAAGTGTTCAATTTTAGGACACTTGAGTTCCTGCAAGATTCCAGAGCAAGTGAGGAACCATCTCAAAGCAGAGTTCACCATCTTTTATAAGTGAGAGGAAAACATCAAGAGGGAGGAAATAACACTCCTCTCTCCTAAATCCTTCATCAAAGCTGATGGCTATCTTCACAGCTTTAGTTAACAAAATCCTTCTAACTTTCTGATTTGAGAAATCGATTTTCAAGGTGATGCTCAAGCAGCATTTTCAGGCTTTTCTTCACCGTGGCCCACGGACTCTAGCCCTTCGATAAGAACCTCCTTCTCGGCCGGGCGCGGTGGCTCACGCCTGTAATCCTAGCACTCTGGGAGGCCGAGGTGGGCGGATCGTTTGAGCTCAGGAGTTCGAGACCAGCCTGAGCAAGAGCGAGACCCCATCTCTACTAAAAATAGAAAGAAATTATATGGACAGCTAAAAATATATATAGAAAAAAATTAGCCAGGCATAGTGGCGCATGCCTGTAGTCCCAGCTACTCGGGAGGCTGAGGCAGGAGAATCGCTTGAGCTCAGGAGTTTGAGGTTGCTGTGAGCTAGGCTGACGCCACGGCACTCACTCTAACCTGGGCAACAGAGAGAGACTCTGTCTCAAAAAAAAAAAAAAGAACCTCCTTCTCCTTTATTGCTTTCTGAACATACTGCTTGTAACGCTTGAAGAGTTCAGTGCACGGGTCCCCTGAGCCACCCCCTTGAGAAGCTTCTTGGCAAACCAGCAACTGGAACAGTTGTACGGTGCTTCCTGTCTGGGCATGCTCCCACGCTGTTCTCAGTGCTGGCTGGTCCTGCCTTTAGAAACCAAGGTGGAGGCAGCGGTGGGTCAGTGCACTCTGGGCCTGTGGTGGGAGTGGCAGCCCTGGAGATCTCTAAATCCTCTTGGGGTAATTCCTCCCATTTTCCTCAAGGATAGCATGTTCATGGCCAGCTCTCTCTATGGCCCCATCTTGCAGAATCCAAGAAGTCCAACAGCTTTCCTTCATGCAGTCCTGTCTGCTCTGTCTCCCTTGGTTCAAGCTGGAAGTGCCTTAACAGGTATAATCCCATATCTATTCCTGGCCTCTGCCAAAATGGCCATTTAAATTCATAAGTTGCACCCATGATCTCTTTATCAAATGGGTGCTCAGCTACGCCCTTAGTGTTCTCTTCAGAAGGAGTTTCTATACTCTTTTGCAATATGGATGGGCTTAGAATTTTCCATATCTCTGAGTTGTGACTCCTTTTTGCTTACCAATTTCATCTTTCCAATTTCTCTCTCTCCCATAGCATTTTACTCTAAGCAGTCAGGAGGAACCAAGCTGCTCCTTCAACACTTTGCTTAGAAAGCTCCTCAGCTAAATATCCAATGTCATCACTTGCAAGTTCTTTAAAAAAAAACCAAAAACCTCTAATCCTGTGACACATTAATCACTTAAAAGTTATACCTTCCAGAAAACACTAGAACATGAACAAAATTCAGCCAACTTCTTTGCCACTTTATAGCAAGGATCACCTTTTCTCCAGTTTCCACTAACACGTTCCTCATTTCTGTCTGAAATCTCACTGGAATGGCCTTTCACATCCATATTTCTAGCAACATTTTGTCCATGATTATTTGTAAATTCTGTAAGAAATAGTTTTCTCTACAGTTCTGCTCTTTTATTTCTGAGCCCTTATCAGAATCACCTGTAATAGTTCCTGCACAGCAATGTTGGCTTTTTCTAGCATGCACTTCAAAATTCTCTCAGCCTCTACCCATTACCCAGTTCCAAAGCTATTTCCACTTTTTTTTTTTTTGGTATTTATTATAGTAGCCACTGCTCATGTTAACCTCATCTAGAAACACTCTCACAAATACACTCAGAATAATATTTAAACAAATATCTGGTCGGGCGTGGTGGCTCACACCTGTAATTCTAGCACTCTTGGGAGGATCGCTTGAGCTCAGGAGTTTGAGACCAGCCTGAGCAAGAGCGAGACCCTGTCTCTACTGAAAAATAGAAAAAATTAGCCGGGCATGGTGGCATGCACCCATAGTCCCAGCTACTTGGGAGGCTGAGGCAGGAGGATTGCTTTAGCCCAGGAGTTTGAGACCAGTCTGAGCAAGAGCAAGACTCTGTCTCTACAAAAAATAGAAAAATTAGTGGGGCATGGTGGCGCATGCCTGTAGTCCCAGCTACTCAGGAGGCTGAGGCAGGAGGATCGCTTGAGCCCAGGAGTTTGAGGTTGCTGTGAGCCAGGCTGATGCCACAGCACTCTAGCCCAGGTGACAGAGCAAGACTCTGTCTCAAAAAACAAAACAAAACAAAAAAAACAAAAACAAATATCATGCCACTCTGTGACCCACTAAAGTTGACACATAAAGTTACCCATCACAAGTATCAAGGAATTTGTGGAAATATTTTTAAAAACTGCTACAACATGTACTCAGGTACATACACATAATCACATAATATATACACTACTGGTAAACATCATAGTTTACCCTTAAACTACACACGTTTGAACTGTGTGGGTCTACTTATTAATATATGTAGATTTTTTCAATAAATATATTGAAAAATTGTTTGGATATTTGTGACAATTTGAAAAAACTTGCAGATGAACTGTGTAGCCTAGACATATAGAAAAAACTAAGAAAAAGTTACGTCATGAATGCACAAAATATATGTAGATACTAGTCTATTTTATCATTTACTACCATAAAATATACCCAAATCTATTGTAAAATGCTAAAATTTATCAAAATTCACACACACAAACACTTAGAGACTGTACGTGGTGCCGTTCAAAGTTGGGAGAAATGTGAACAAATATAAAGATGCCGTGTTAAATCACAACTGCATCAAATGGACTCTAGTACACACCATACTGCTGTGATAATTTCATAGCCACCTCCTGTTGCTACTGTGACGAGCTCAACTGTTGCAAGTAACTGCTTACAGTGCCACGTGACACTAATCATGATCTCTCCCAGTTCTCATGTATCTCTCATCGTGTTTAGTGCAATACTGTAAACCTTTAATAACACCATGAGACCCATACAAAGTGTCACTAGTGACGCTGGAAGTGCTCCCAAGAAGCAAAGTTATGATATGACATGAAAAAGTATGACTAACAAAGAAAAAGAAAGAATGGAGACAAAATCACCTCAGTATCAGGAAGGGAACAGGGGTTATCACTCCAGCCCCTGTAGGCATCGAAGGGATAAGAAAATGCTACAAACAACTACACAAACATAATTTAACAACTTAGATGAAATCGACCAATTTCTTGTAAAACACAAACTATCACCACCAACCTAGGATGAAATAGATAATCTGCATAGTTATATAACCTTTAAAGATGCTGAATTTGTAGTTAAAGAATTCTTCCTTCTTTTAGAGACAGGGTCTTGCTATGTTTCTTGTGCTGGCCTCAAAATCTTGTGCAATCCTCCCGCCTCAGCCTCTCGAGTAGCTAGGACTACAGGTGAAAGCCACCATGCCCAGTTACAAATTCTTGAAATCAAAATATCCAGTCCCAGATAGTTTCATGGGAGAATTCTACCAATTGTTTAAAGAATTGTCACCAATTCTGTATAATATCTTTCAGATAATAGAAGAGGAGGAATCACTTCCAAATTTATTTTATTAAGTTAGTATTACCCTGATACAAAAGCCAAATAATACAATAAAAAAAAGAAAGAAAACTACAAGCCAATGTCACTCATGAATATACATGCAAAAATTCTTAACAAGATATTGTAAATGGAATTTAGCAATATATTAAAATAATTATACACTGGCCAGGCACAGTGGCTGATGCCTGTAACCTAGTACTTTGGGAGGCTGAGGTAGGAAGAGCGCTTGAGGCCAGGAGTTTGAGGTTGCAGTGAACTATGATGACACCACTGCACTCTAGCCGGGATGACAGAGTGAAACCCTGTTTCAAAAAAAAAAAAAAAGAATGTACACTATCACCAAGTGGGGTTTATTCCAGGGACGTAAGGCTGGTTCAATGTTGCAATATCAATCAATGTAATGCAACATAGAAACAGGCTAAATAAGAAAAATCACATGATGTCAATTGCATTTACGCAGAAAAAACATTTGACAAAGTTCAATACCCATTCATGATTTAAAAACTCCCAGAAAACTAGGAACAGAGGGTAACTTCCTCAACTTGATAATAAACACGTACAAAAAACCTATGGCAAACATTGTATTTCATAATGAAAGACTGAATGGTTTGTCCCTAAGTTCAGCAACAATGCACACTAATCACTGCTACTCAACAAAATACTGGAAGTTCCGGCCAGTGCAGTAAGGAAGGGGAAATAAAAGGCATTTCTACCAGAAAGGAAGAAATAAAATTGTCCCTATTTTCAAATGGCATAATTGACTACATGGAAAGTTCAAAGGAATAAACACACACACACACACACACCCCCTCCCGGAACTAATAAGTCAATTTAGTAGGTTGTAGGATACAAGATCAACATATAAAAATCAATTGTATTTCTATATACTAGCAGTGAACACGTAGACACTGAAATTAAAATATAACACTATTTGTAATTACTCCATAAAAATACTTTAGTGTAAATCTGACGATACAGGTGCAGGACTTGTCTGATGAAAACTACACAATGCTAACGAAAGAAATCAAAGGAGATCTAAATAAATGGAGAGGTGTAGCACGTCCATGGATTAGAAGACTCAACATAGTAACTGTGCCCATTTCCCCTCAAATGATACACAGTTGTAACATAAAGATTACCAAAATTGAAGCGACTTTTTTTGTAGATGCAGACAACCTTACACTAAAATTTATATGGAAACACACAGACCCTAGAAAACATTTTGAAACAGAAGAATAAAGCTGGAAAAATTACTCTACCCAATGCTAAGTCTTACTATGTATATAGCTACAATGATTAAGACTGTGATATGGACAGAGGGAGAGACACATAAATCAAAGGAACTGAGTGGAGAACCCAGAAATAGACCCATATAAATATGTTCAACAGATTTTCAAACATTAAAAGAGGCCGGGCGCGGTGGCTCATGCCTGTAATCCTAGTACTCTGGGAGGCCGAGGCAGGAGGATCGCTCGAGGTCAGGAATTTGAGACCAGCCTGAGCAAGAGCGAGATCCCGTCTCTACTAAAAAACAGAAAGAAATTATCTGGCCAACTAAAAATATATATAGAAAAAGTTAGCCGGGCATGGTGGCGCATGCTTGTAGTCCCAGCTACTCAGGAGGCTGAGGCAGGAGGATCACTTGAGCCCAGGAGTTTGAGGTTGCTGTGAGCTAGGCTGACGCCACAGCACTCTAGCCCGGGCAACAGAGCGAGACTCTGTCTCAAAACAAACAAACAAACAAACAAAACCCAACAAAACATAGTATTTTTAGAGCAGTTTTAACTTTACAAAAAAATTGAGCAGGTAGTACAGAGAATTCCCTTATATCCTGCTCAGTTTCCCCTATTATCTTGCATTAGTGTGGTACATATGTTACGAATGGCGACCCAATATAGAGACATTCTTTTTTAGATTTTATTTTATTTTTTAGAGACAAGGTCTCTCTCTCTGGTCCAGGTTTGAGTGTGGTGGTGTGATCATAGCTTATGGCAGCCTCCAACTCCTGGGCTCAAGCCATCCTCCTGCCTTAGCTTCTCTAGTAGCTGGGACTACAGGTGTGCAGCACCTCACCTGGCTAATTTTTTAAATTATTTTTTGTAGGGATGCAGTCTCACTATGTTGCCCAGGCTGATCTTGAACTCCCAGCCTCAAGCTATCCTCCTGCCTTAGCCTCCCAAAATGCTGGGATTATAGGCACGAGCCACTGCGCCTGGCCTGATACATTATTAACTAAAATCTATAGCTTACATTAGGGTTCACTCTTTATGTTGTCCAGGTCTATGGGTTTAGACAAATTCATGCCACGTAGATACCATTACAGTATCATACAGAACAGTTTCCTCCCTGCAAATATCCCCTGTGCTCCCCCCACATTTTCCTGTCCTACCCCTGCCATAGAGTCCCTGGCAACCACTGATCTTTTTACTGTCTTTATAATTTTGCCCTTTATATTAATAGAATGTCATTTAGTTGGAATCATACAGTAGGCAGTCTTTTCAGATTGGCTTATTTCATTCAGTAATATTTAAGGTTCTTTTATGCTTTTTAGGGCTTTATAGCTTATTTCTTTTCATGGAAGAATATTCCAGTGTATGGATGTACTAGTTTGTTCACTCACCTATCGAGCGACATCTTGATTGCTTCCAGTTTTTGCAATTATGAAGAAAGCTGCTATGAACATTCATGTGTAGGTTTTTGTGTGGATATAAGTTTTCAACTAATTTTGGTAAATATCTAGGAGTGCAATTGCTGGACCATATGGTAAGACTGTTTAGCTTGGAAGAAACTGCCAGATCATCTTCCAAAATGGCTGTACCATTTTGTATTTTTAAGAGCAAGGACTGAGAATTCCTGTTTTTACACAGCCTCACCAACATTTGGTACTGTCGGGTTTTTGGATTTTAGCCTAATAGGTATGTAGTAGTTTCTCTCTTTTTTTTTATTTTTATTTTATTTTATTTTTTTTTTGTTGTTGTTGTTGTTGAGACAGAGTCTCACTTTGTTGCCCAGGCTAGAGTGAGTGCCGTGGCGTCAGCTTAGCTCACAGCAACCTCAGACTCCTCGGCTTAAGCGATCCTACTGCCTCAGCCTCCCGAGTAGCTGGGACTACAGGCATGCGCCACTATGCCCGGCTAATTTTTTCTATATAGATTTTTAGTTGGCCATATAATGTCTTTCCATTTTTAGTAGAGACGGGGTCTCGCTCAGGCTGGTCTCGAACTCCTGACCTTGAGCGATCCACCCGCCTCGGCCTCCCAGAGTGCTAGGATTACAGGCGTGAGCCACCTCGCCCGGCCCCTCTCTTTTTTTTTAAATTTGTAATTCCCTAATGACATATGATGTTGAGCATCTTATTGTATGCTGATAGCCATATGTATACCTTCTTTGGTGAGGTGTCTGTGCAGATCGTTTGTCCATTTTTAGACTGGGTCACTTGTTTTCTTTTCTTTTTTAGAGACAGGGTCTGTCTCTGTCATGCAGGTTGGATTGCAGTGGTGCAATCATCGCTCACTGTAACATTAAACTCCTGGGCTCAAGCCATCCTCCTGCCTTAGCTTTTTGAGGACTAGAACTACAGGCTTGCCCCAATACACCCAGATAATATTTAAAAAATTTTTTTTATAGAGATAGAGTCTTGGCATGTTGCCCAGGCTGATCTCAAACTCCTGGCCTCAAGTGATCCTCCTGCCTTAGCTTCCCGAAGTGTTAGGATTACAGGCATGAGCCATTGAGCCCGGGCTTGTTTTCTTACTTTTGAATTTTAAGAGTTCTTTGTATATGTTGGATACAAGTCCTTTATCAGAGAAGTTATTTGCAAATATTTTTCCAGATCTGTGACTTGTCTTTCCATTCTCTTAACAGTGATGTTCTTAGAGCAGCAGTTTTAAATTTCTGTCTAGATTCATTTTTTTTTTTTTGCATATGGATGTCCTGTGCTTTTAGCACTGTTTTTTGAAAGGACTAATATTTCCCCAGTGAATTGCGTTTGCCCCTTTGGCAAAGATCAGTTGACTTTCTCTGTGTGGGTCTATTTGTGGGTTCTCTATTCTGCTTCACTGATCTGTTTGTTCTTTCACGAAGGTCCTACTGTCTTTCCCAGAGCGTCACAGTGTCAGTCCTCTGGCTCTGCTCCTCTTCAATATTAAGTTAGCTATTCTGGAGCTTTTAGCTTTCCACAGAAACTTTAGAATTAGTTCATCAATATCTGTATAATTACTTGCTGGGATTTTTATCAGGATTAAATTGAATCTATAGATTAGGAAGAACTGACACATTAATATTGAGTCTTCCTACCTGTGAAAAATGGAATTTATCTTCATTTATTTAGATCTTCTTTGATTTCTTTCATCAGAGTTTTACAGATTCGCTCATACAGAACTTATGTGCATTTTGTTAGATTTATGCTAAGTATTCTGTTTCTTCAGTGTTTATGTAAGAGGTATTGTGTTTTTAGTTTCAATTTCTAGTTGTTCATGTTGGCATGTAGAAAAGCCATTAACTTTTGTATATTAACCTTGTATCCTGCAACCTTGCTATAATTACTTACTAGTTCCACCAGGAGTTTTTTGTTGATGCTTTGGGATTTTGTTCATAGACAGTCATATCATTCACAAAGAAAGACAGACTTCCTCCTTCCCAATTTTTATACCTTTTATTTCCTTCTTTTGTCTAATTGTGTTAGCTAGGACTTCCAGTACAATGTTGAATAGGAGTGGAGACAGTGGATAGCCTTGAAGTTGTGGTGGGGGGAATTAGCAAAGATCCCTTCTGTCCCCTCCTGCTTCAGGAGAGAAAGCCACAGTGGGCGGAGGAAAATGAAAGCTAGAAGGAAAAGGCGAGAAAAGCCAGATGGTTTGGTATCCAATGCTTGTTCATTTATTTTACACTTACAAAAGAAATTGCCCACCCCTTTGCCCCATTCCCCCCAAAACAGTCTCTTTTTACAAACATTTAAAAATTAAAACCAAATGTAGACAAGTTAATTTCAGTACAATTATTTTTCAGTGTAGCTGTCATAATTAGAGTTTAAATTTCCTACAAGTGACCAATGTCCAAGTGACTTATAGGGAAATCCTGATTATTGGCCAAAGGAAAATTCCATATTACAAGTTAGCAAATTCTAGTACAAAAATAGTCCGTGTGTTGGAACAGCTTTCCTTTCAGGTCAGTCTCGGTCAGTCTGCTGACCGCGTGACCCCTCCCGCTCGGATTCTCGCTCACAAATGGCTCATTCGTCGGAGCTGCAGCAGCACGGCACCGGCAGGGGCAGGGCCGGCGTCCGCCTTGGGCCGAGCCGGAGACGGAGACGGCAGGCCGGGGAGCGCCTGGCCGGCCCCGGGCAGCTGGGCAGAGCCCCGGCCCTGGCTCCGGACGGGTCCCGGCGGGAGGGTGAGCGGCCGCCCCCCGAGGCAGCATCAGGCCGAGGACACGGCACGTCCGCCGGGCGCGGGGGGCGCCGGTGCGGGACGCGCATTTCCTGCCGGCGGCTCCTCCTCCCCTGCGGCCGGGCCGGTGAGGCAGCCCCGCGCGCGCCGCGGCCAGAGGGTGGCCCGCCCTCGCTGCAGCCGGGCAGGCCAGGCAGGCTACTTGTCCCTTAGGATATCCAGCTGTTCCTGACACTCGGTGAAGAGGCGCTGGAAACGGATGTTCTGCCCGATGACTGGCAGCAGCTCCTTCAGCAGCTCCCTCTTCCGCAGACCCTGTGGGCACAGGAGCGACAGCTGAACCAAAGTATCAGGGAGGAGACCTGGCCGTGAGGACCTTCCCTGGCCTGGCAGAGACCCCCGTGTCTGCGCGCCGGAGCGACCGAACCACACGGGAGAAGAACGACTCCCCTGCAAGCAAGAGGCCGCGGCCGAGCCGAGGGGCCGAGCCGCAGAGCCGAGGGGCCGGGCCGCGGAGCCGAGGGGCCGGGCCGCAGAGCCGAGGGGCCGGGCCGCAGCGGCGGCAGAGGGGGCAGCCCGGGCAGCGAGGGGAAGATGAGGCTCGCCCCGGGTCTGCTGGCGCAGTCACTGCCGACCTTCCAGTGACGGGGCAGTGGCCACAGTGGCTTGGCCTTCCCGGCAAGATGAAGGTGACATTACGGCTGAAGGCCAGCGGATGGCCATTTGGGAGGGGCTGTTTCCTCTTGTTGATGCCCCGGGGGTTTAAGGTCAAGCCCTGCGGCCAGGTGCGCCTGTGGGGCAGTGACTGGCTCCGGGTTTCCAGCCCTGGGGCTCTCTGCCCTCGTCTCCGCCCACGCTTCCTGGGCTACTGGCACCACAGCCTGCAACACGCGCTGCCAGGTGGGGCCTCTGCGATGGGTATACTTGTCACAAGGTTAGAAATGATAGGAAAGAAACAGGTGTCAACATTAGGCTTGAGTGACACAGAAGCTGCAGAAGCTGAGATGAGCAGGAGGACGGCCGCTGTGAAGCCGAGGTCAGATGGAGGAGCAGCCCGTGCTCCAACGGGAGGCTCCATCAGAGTTCAATGGCTGCAACAGAAATTGTAAGCATGTGGATGCCTGAAATGTTCACTACCTAAAATAGATCACATTTGCTGACTAAAACACAATTGAGTAAAACTCATGGATCAAAGACGAAATTTTAAATTATTTATTTATTCATCCATCTATCCTTTCATTCATTTGCTTATTTTTAGGGACAGGTCTTGCTCTGTCATCTAGGCTGGAGTGCAGTGGTGTAATCAGCTCACTGCAACCTTGAACTCCTGGGCTCAAGTGATCCTCCTACTTCAGTGTCTCAAGTAGCTGGGACTACAGGAGCATGTTGCCGTACCTGGCTACTTTTTAAAAGAATATTTTTGTAGAGATGGAGTCTCGCTATGTTTCCTAGGCTGGTCTCGAACTCCTGGCCTCAAGCAATCCTCCTGCCTCGGCCTCCCAAAGTGCGGGGATTACAGGTCACCATGCTTGGGCTCAAAGAGGAAATTAATTTTAATTAATTGAAATTAAAAATGACTTATCAGAGAATGGTAATAAAATCACTAAATACTCCAAAATTGGTGAGATTCAGCAAAAGTAGGGCTTTCAAAGGCATTTACAGACATAAAACAGCTTGTACTATACTAGAGAACACGAAAGAATGACAAGCTAAGACTCCAACCTAAGGCATCAGGGGAAGGGTAAAGAAAAAAAGAAAAGAAAAGCAAAAAAGGACATCAGAAAAAAAATTTTTTTAAAAGCAGAATACAATAAAAATTGAAATCAGTAAAATTGAAAACAAAGATTCAATAGAGAATATGAATAAAGACAAAAGTCATTGTTTGAAAAGATTAAAGGATAAACCTCTCACAAGATTAATCAAGAAAGAAGAAAGCTCAAAGAAATAATATTAGGAATAAAAAAGTGATGTAACAACAGATATGGAAGAGAGAAAAACATACGGATACTGTCAACAACTGTATGTCAACAAATTTGAATATTTAGAGAATGCCTAGAAAAATACAATTTATCAAAACTTTCTCAAAAAGAAACAGAAACGGGGAGTTTATTATTGCCACAAAGAAAACATCTGGTATACTAGGTTTTTAAAGTGACATCTAAGAAACTTGCAAGGATCACGTATTTCCAATTTTATACAAACTCAGAGAACAAAAAATGAGGAACTATCCCCAACTCATTCTATGAAGCAAATATAACCAGACAAGGATAGCATGAGAATAGAAGATTCCAGGCCTATTTTACCCATGAAATCAGACGTACAAATCCTTTATAAATTATTAGCAATCAATTCTAACAGTGAATAAAAAAAGATACCCATCACCAAAGTGAGTTTATCCTAGAAAGAAGGAGCGTTTACTATTAGAAAACTTACCAATATAAACGACTGTCAGCAGATTCCAACACTGTAGAGGAGTGCTCAGCAGGAGCGGTAAGACATGGGGGAAAGGCACAGACTCGGAGAATAGAATTAAATCTTACTTAAGATGACCCGATTGCTTATTCCACATAGACCAAACTGTCATACAAATTAATAAAAATAATAGAAATGTGTAGAAAGATGGCTAGTGACTAATATAACAAAGTAAAATGCATTTATATACAAACAGCAATGAATAATTTAAAGACATAAATAACATATCATATAGAGTAGACACAATCATGAAATATCTAAGAATAAATCTAACAAAAGGGCGAGGCGAGGTGGCTCATGCTTATAATCCTAGCACTCTGGGAGGCTGAGGCAGGAGGATCGCTCAAGGTCAGGAGTTCGAGACCAGCCTGAGCAAGAGACCCCAGTCTCTACTAAAAAATAGAAAGAAATTATCTAGACACTTTGATTCTGTAAAATTAAATAAAAAAAAAAAAAAAAAGAAAAAAAAAAAAAAAAGAAATTATCTAGACAACTAAAAACATATAGAAAAAATTAGCCTGGCATGGTGGCATATGCCTGTAGTCCCAGCTACTCAGGAGGCTGAGGCAGGAGGATCACTTGAGCCCAGGAGTTTGAAGTTGCTGTGAGCTAGGCTGACGCCACGGCACTCTAGCCCGGGCAACAGGGTGAGACTCTGGCTCCAAAAAAAAAAAAAAAAAAAATCTACCAAAAGATGTGCATGGCCTATGTGCTAAAAATTATAAAACTTTATTTAAAGGCATTAAAGGAAACCTAAATAAATGAAGAGATAATGCAGTATGATAAAGATGCTAACTATCTGTAAATGGACCTACTGATTCAATATATCTCTAATCACATGCACACTAGGGTTTTCAATGGAACTTGACAAGCTAATTCTGAAATTTATATGGAGGAATAAAAAGCCAAGAATAGTTAAGATACTCACTAGCCCATCAGATATGTAGGTTTATTATAAAGCAAGAGTAATTTAGAGAGATCTTGTAAACAGATCGACACACTTTGATGTACGAGAGAGAGAGAGAGGCAAAACACACAGTTGGGGAAGAGAGGGGGCTGTTCAATAAACCAAGTTGGAGAAACTAATTATCCATATGGAACCAAATAGAAGTGGATTCTCCATTCACAACATGCATCCAAAGGGTTAAGAACTTAAATGTCAGAATCTAGGCCAGGCACGGTGGCTCACGCCTGCAATCCTAGCACTCTGGGAGGCCAAGGTGGGAGGATCACTTAAGGTCAGGAGTTCAAGACTAGCCCGAGCAAGAGTGAGACCTCGTCTCTACTAAAAATAGAAATTAGCTGGACAACTAAAAATATGTAGAAAATATTAGCCGGGCATGGTGGTGCATGCCTGTAGTCCCAGCTACTTGGGAGGCTGAGCAGGAGGATCGCTTGAGCCCAGGAGTTTGAGGTTGCTGTGAGCTAGGCTGACGCCACGGCACTAGCCTGGGCAACAGAGCAAGACTCTGTCTAAAAAAAAAAAAAAAAAAAAAAGAATCTAAATGTCCAAAAGTTCTCCTTTTTTACTAAGCAAAATAAAAAAATGTAGTTTGTGATTTGTAACAGATGTAGAAGTAAACAGTATGACAACAGTATCATGAAGGCCAGGAGGGATAATATGAAAGTTTACCATTAAAAAATTTTAACACGATATGTAAAGTCGTGCCATATCACTTGAAGGAAGACTATGATAAGTCAAAGGCATATACCATATGCCCTAAAGCAACCACCAAAACTGGAAACAAAAATAAAACTCACACACACACACACACAATCCCCAGACAAAAATAATTAAAGTTAATAAACTAATGAATGGAAAAAATGAAATGACAGAAAATAATGAATTCATTCAAAACAAGGCAGAGAAAACAACACAATAGACAAAATGATAGATTTAAACCGAAACATATCTATAGTCATGAAATGTATAAGTCTACTTCAAAAGGCATAGATTATCAGATTAGATTAAAAAAATCAATAACCAATTATATGCTGCCTACAAGTAACCCACTTTACATATAATAGTATACTACATGTAAATAATATATGTTATAGGTAAATTATATATATATATATATATATATATAAAATTTTGCTTAAAAGTAAAAAGAGGCTACCTAGGGGCAGTGGACTAGCAAATTCTAGGACCTTGTTTACCCACAGAAACAACAAATAAGCAACATACAGACCAAAGTACCTTTGCAGAAAATTTAGAAACCAGTTAAGAAGTTTCATAGTCAAGCAAATGCTAACCAAAACAAAGCCACACTTGAGATGGTAGGAATTTTATGATGTTTTGCTCATCCCTCCCCCTCCGCCCTCCTTCCTGGGGCAGTGTGGCACTATTGGGGGAGGCTACTCAATTCCTGGTTACTACCTTGAGGTGGAAGGAAAAGAGTGAAACTTGCTTGTAATATTCTGGCTTTTTAGACACCTGCCCAAGGAACTGGCTTCTGTCTTGCTTAACTCAGAGTGCTGACGGGACAGTGGCACAGTTTGGACATCACGATGGAGGCTGCTTGGGCAGCGGCAGACACAGCGGCATGTGAGAGCTGTGGGGAAACTGCAGACTCATGGGTGCCTGGGGGCAAAAGAATGTGACCAGAATACAATAGAACACCCAAAACTGTTAAATGAAGAGGAAATTAGACATTTTAAAGGGAAATTAGACATTTTAAAGTAGCTTAGCCTGATGTGGTGGCTAAACTGTAATCTCAGCTACTTGGGAGGCTGAGGTGGGAGGATCACTTGAGCCCCCGAGTTTTGAGTCCAGCCTGAGCAACATAGTGAGACCCTGTCTCTTAAAAAACCCAATAAACAAACAAACAAACAAATAAATTAGAGTAGCTATGTATATGGGGAAACTGGAAAAAAGTACATGCACAGGCCTAGGAAAGATGCACCCACAAAAATGGCCTGAGAGGACCCTGAGCCTTCATGCCCGCTGATTAGTGAAGGTCTTCCCCTGCATGGAACCGGCCCACAAAGACTGGGACAGTAGTCTCCAGCACCCAATATTCAAGACAAGATCACAAGGCATACAAAGAAATAGGAAAATATGGCTCATTCAAAGGAGCAAAATAAATCTCCAGAAACTGATCCTAAAGAAACACAGGTCTGGGACTTATATAAGACTTTAAAATAAATGTCTTTTTTTTTTTAGATGGAGTCTTGATCTGTTGCCTGGGCTAGAGTGCCATGGCATCAGCCTAGCTCACAGCAACCTCAAACTCCTGGGCTCAATCCTTCTGCCTCAGCCTCCCGTGTAGCTGGGACTACAGGCATGCGCCACTATGCCCGGCTAATTTTTCCTATATATTTTTAGTTGTCCAGCTAATTTCTTTTCTATTTTTAGTAGAGACGGGGTCTCACTCTTGCTCAGGCTGGTCTGGAACTCCTGACCTTGAGCGATCCTCCCGCTATGGCCTCCCAGAGTGCTAGGATTACAGGCGTGAGCCACCACGCGCAGCCAAAATAAATGTCTTAAATACGCTCAAAGAGAACAAAGACAACTTGAACAAAATCAGGAACATGAACAAAATGAGACTATCAACAAAGAGAGAGAAATTATAAAAAAAGAGCTAAACAGAAATTCTGAAGTTGAAAAACACAATAATTGAACTGAAAATTCACTAGAGGGGTTCAACAGACTTGAACAGGCAAAAAGAAGAATTAGCAAACTTGAAGACAGGTCATTTGAAATTAATTTGAGTCTGAGGAGCAAAAATAAAACAGAATGAAGAAAAGTAATCAGAGCCTAAGGGACTTATCAAACACCATCAAACAGACAAATATACACACTAGAGGAGTTCCAGGAGGATAAGAAAGTGAGAAAGGAGCAGAAACCTTATTTGAAGAAATAATGGGCTGGCTCATGCCTATAATCCTAGCACTTTGGGAGGCTGAGGTGGGATGATTGCTTTAGGTCATGAGTTTGCAACTAGCCTAGGCCACACAGCGAGACCCTGTCTATACAAATAAATAAATACATTAGCCAGGCATGGTGGACTGTGCTTGTAGTCTCAGCTTCTTGGGAGGCTGAGGCAGGAGGGTTGTTTAAGCCCAGGAGTTTGAGGTTGCAGTGAGCTATGATTGCACCACTGTATTCCAGCCTTGATGATGTTGCAAGACCCTATCTCTAAAAATTCTAAACAAAATAAAAAAGAGAAATAATGGCTGAAAGTTTTAAAAATTTGAGGAAAGACATGGATCTACAAATACAAGAACCTTAGTGAACTTCAAATAGGAAAAACCAAAGGGACCCACACTGAGATACACTGTAATCAAACTTTGGAAAATGAAAGAGAAAGAGAGAATCTTGAAAGTAGCCAGAGCAAAGTGACTCATCATATAAAAGGCATACTCAATAAAATTATCATTGCACAGTGGGATGACATATTTAAAGCACTAAAAGAAAAATACCAACAACCAAGAATACTATATCTAGTAAAATGGTCCTTCAAAAACAAGGGAGAAATTAAGACATTTCCAGATAAGCAAAACTTGAGGGAGTTCATTACTACTAGATCAGTTCTACATGAAATGCTAAATGGAAACAAAAGGATGCCCAACAGAAAAGTAAATGTTAACAGATGGACAAATATAACAACAATAATACTACTGTAATTTTGGTTGATAATTCCAGTTTTTATTTTGTAAGATTTAAAAGAGAAAAGCATAAAAATAATTATAAATCTGTTAATGGGTACACAATATAAAAAAATATAATTTATGACATCGATAACCTAAAATGGGTGAGGTGAATCTATAAAAAAGTTGTATGCAGTCGAAATTTTATTGTTATCAGTTTAAAATAGATTGTTATAACTTTAGAATGTTTTATGTCATCGCCATGGTAACCTCAAATAAAATATCTGTAGAATACAAACGAAGGGAATCAAAATATGTCACTAAAAAAATTAAACACAAAGATAGCAATGGAGGAAATGAAGTATAAAAATGCTATAAAATAGGGCCGGGCGCGGTGGCTCACGCCTGTAATCCTAGCACTCTGGGAGGCCGAGGCGGGTGGATCGCTCAAGGTCAGGAGTTCGAGACCAGCCTGAGCAAGAGTGAGACCCCGTCTCTACTAAAAATAGAAAGAAATTATATGGACAACTAAAATATATATATACAAAAAATTAGCCGGGCATGGTGGCACATGCCTGTAATTCCAGCTACTTGGGAGGCTGAGGCAGGAGGATTGCTGGAGCCCAGGAGTTTGAGGTTGCTGTGAGCTAAGCTGACGCCACGGCACTCATTCTAGCCCGGGCAACAGAGTGAGACTCTGTCTCAAAAAAAAAAAAAAAAAAAAGCTATAAAATATATAGAAAATAAATTAAACATGGCAACATTAAGTCTTTACATGCAGGCAACTACTTTAAATGTAAACAGATTAATCTCCTAAATTAATAGATTTGTAGAATAAATTTCAAAAAAAGATTCAATTATATGCTGTCTATAAGGGACTCACTTTATATCTAAGGATACACACAGGTTGAAAGTGAAATGATGGAAAAAAAAATTCCATGCAGCGAGGTGTGGTGGCTTAAGCCTGTAATCCTAGCACTTTGGGAGGCTGAGGCAGGCGGAATGCTTGAGGCCAGCCTGGGCAATAGCAAGACTATGTTTCTACAAAAAGTAAAAAAAAAAATTAGCTGGATGGGGTGGCATACACCTATCGTCCCAATTACTTGGGAGGCTGAGCCAAGAGGATTGCTTAAGCCCAAGAGTTTGAGGTTGCAGTGAGCTATGATAATGCCACTGCACTCTAGCCTAGGCAACAGAATGAGACCCTGGTTATTCCATGAAAATAATAACCAAAAGAGAGCAGAAATGGTTGTACTGTTATCAAACAAAATAGTCTGTTACAAGATTGTTACATCAAAAACTACTACAAGAGACAAAGGAGGACACTGATAATCATAATTAATGATAAAAGAATTAATTTAAAAAGGAGATATAGTAATTATAAAAATACATTTATCAAACATCAGAGCTTCTAAATATATAAAGCAAATATTGTCAGAATTGAAAGGAGGAAAAGCTCTACAATAGAAGACTTCAATACCCTGCTTTCAATAATGGATAGAACCAGAGAGATGAGCAATAAGGAATGGTGGATCTGAACAGCACTTGAGGGCAAATGGACCTAATGAACACATAGAGAACACTCCATTAAACAAAGCATATTCTTCTGAAGTGCACATAAAACATTATGCAGGATGGACTATATGTTAAGCCGCAAAATAAGTCTTAATACATTTAAAAAGACTGAAATCGTACAAACTATCTTTTCTAATCACAATGAAATGAAACTGGACATCAACAGCAGAAGGAAAACTGGAAAATACAACATTGTGGAAATTAAAGAACACTGTTAAACAACCAATGAGTCAAAGAAATCACAAGGGATATCAGAAAATATACTGAGACAAATGAAAATGAAAACACAACATACCAAAACTTATGGGATGCAGTGAAAGTGGTGCTAAGAGAAAAGTTCATAGCTATAAATGTTTACATTAGAAAAGAAAGATCTCAACTCAATAGACTAACTTTATACCTTAAGGAACTAGAAAAAAATGAACCAACCCAAAGCTTGCAGGACAAAGGAAGCAATAAAAATTATTACAGCAATAAACAAAATAAAGAATAGAAAAACAATAGAGGTAATCAACAAAACCAAGGGTTGGTTCTTTGAAAAGATCAACAAAATTGACAAACTTTTAGCTAGACTAAGAAAAAAAGAGAGAAGACACCAATAATGAAAATCAGAAATAAAACAGGAATGTTACAACCAATGCCACAAAAAAAAAAAAAACAAAAGGATTATAAATAAGAGAATACTATGAACAATTATATGCCAAATTTGATACCTAGATGAAACAGAAACACACAACCTACCAAAACTGAATCATGAAGAAATAAAAAGTTTGAACAGACCTCTAACTGGCAAGAAAACTGAATCAGTAAACAAAAAACCTCCCACAAAGAAAAGCCTAGAAATGGCTTCTCTGGTGTATTCTATGAAACATTTAAAGAACAACTGACAGCAATACTTCACATGCTCTACTAAAAACTTGAAGAAGTGAGAACACTTCCCAGTTCATTCTATCAGGCCAGCATTACCTTAACACCAAAGCCAGACAAAGATACTACTAGAAAACTATAGACCAATATCCCTTGTGAACACTGATGCAAAAATCAACAAAATATTGGTAAAAAGAATTCAAAAGCACATTAAAAGAATTATACACCATGACCAAGTGGGACTTATTCCTGGAATGCAAGGATAGTTTAACATAAGAATCAATGTATTAATAATAATAATAGGTCACATTAACAGAATGAAGGAAAAAAAACCCATATGATCATCTCAATGCAGAAAAATCATGAGAAAATTCAACACCCTTTCATGACAAAATCACTCAACAAACTAGGAATAGAAGAAAACTACTTCAACATAGTAAAGGCCATATGAAAAGCCCACAACTAACATCATACTCAATGGTAAGGCTAAAACCTTTTCTTCTAAAATCAGGAAAAAGACAAGGATGCCTGCTTTTGCCACTTTTATTTATTAATAATACAGATAGTATTGGAAGTCCTAGCCAGAGCAATTAGTCAAGAAAAAGAAACAAAAGGTATCCAAATTGGGAAGGAAGAAGTAAAAAATGATCTCTGTTCACAGATGACATGATCTTATAGACAGAAAACTCTATGGATTCCACAAAAATACCTGTTAGAGCTAATAAATGAATTCAACAAATTTTGATGATACAAAATCAACACACAAAAATCAGTTGCATTTATATACACCAACAATCCAAAAAGGGAAACAAAAAGGAATTACATTTACATAGTATCAAAAAAAAATAAAACACTTGGGAATAAATTTAAACAAGGATGTGAAAGACCAGAACACTGAAAACTACAAAATGTTGCTGAAAGAAATCAGCATATCTATAATGTGTGTCAATCTCCTAAAATATTTTCTAAAAGGTGCATAATGACAAAATGTTTAAGAGGGAAAACGGCTCAGATACTGCGTAATTTGATGTCCTCTAAATGAAGAGATGTTAAAAAGGGTGACTATTTGTGAACTACACAGTCATGCACTCAAGGTTTTTGCATATTATTTTCTTCATTCAAGGAAGCCATGGGCATACATACACAATGTGGCCCTAACTGAGCATCTCAGCAAGACATAGTAAATGAAAAGACATCCCATGTTCATGGATTGGAAGACTCAATACTGTTAAGATGTCAATACTACCCAAAGTGATCTACAGATTTAATGCAATTCCTATCAAAATCCCAATAGTGTTTTTCTCAGAAATAGAAAAATCCATGTTAAAATTCATATGGAATCTCAAAAGACCCTGAATAGGCAAAAACAATCTTAAAAAGAACACACTTCCTGATATCAAAACTTATTACACACATACACACACAGAAAAACTCAAACCCCAAAACTCAAAACCTTATACAACTACTACACCTTTCAACTGTTGAGCTATGTGTCTACATCACTATACAAAATAATTTAAAATACACTTTAAAATTAAAAAACAAACAAAAATAAATAAAATTAAATTAAATTAAAAAACTGAAAAACTTGATTAAAAAAAAATGAAAGGGTATGTAGTAAACTACTATAAACAAAGACAAATATTCTGCCTGCTTGTGGTACCAGGAGCAAGCTGCAAGAGGACCCATCCTCTGGCCTGAAGGCTGGTGTCGATACCAACAGCCACCAAGTATTATTCCTTCAACTTTGGGCTCTCAGTAAAGGATGGTGTTCCCCACCGTTTCGGCTGGGATGTGTAGACCTCTGCATGGTCTGGGACACCGCTTGTCACCACCTCTCTGATCAGTGCCCCAGGTCCTACACTGAAGACTTCAGTAGAGGGAGGTGTCTCAAGAGCAGGGCCTGGCTGGAGGGATGGGGGCCTACACAGAGCCCAGGAATCTGAAGGGTGGCTGTTTAGTGCCCTTCTGCTTGTCTCCCTCCCTTGCACACTGAAACAGGATCCTTGAGGTTGAACAAAGCCTAAATCTTAGAGGTGCCCATGGTGCACTGGCAGCTCAAATCACAGAGAGTATATAAAGAGTTCCTATATGCCAGTAAGAAAAACAAATGACAACAAAATATTCCAACAGATAGTTCAAAGAAAAGGAAGTACAAATGGCTCTTAAACATATGAAATGATGCCCCCCTAATAAGCCGCCTTTGGAAGGCTGCTGAGTCAGCACTGCTGGTGGAAAAGTCCACCCTCCACCCACAGTTGCATTTTCCCAGTTATCTCAAGGACCCATTCACTCGGTGATCAATTCTTGCCATCAGAGTGTTCACAAAGAAATTCAGCAAGAGAATAGAGGGCTCATGCTCACTCACCTCCTCTGGCCCCAATATCTAGATGAAATGAGAGTGAAAAATGTAAAAGGAAAAAACAGGAATAAATTTAAAATAGTGCTGAGGTCAGGAGAGGATGTGGCAGACACTGGGATTGCTTATGTCCACATCTGCTCTAAGACCTCTTCTACTTATTTTTTTTACAGAGGCAGAATTTTCCCAGCCTCCTCTGCAACAGGGGTGCCCAAGTGGTTTAATGGTGCCTGTGAGGCTGCGCTAGCTTATGGGGAAAGCTCTTCCATTGCTTATGACAGAGGTGGATGTTGCTGGTACCAGCTTCCTCCTCTTCTCCTTCCCTGAACTTGGACATGAAAGCCAGCCCCCTTTTGACTATGAGGAAAAGGTCAGGAGAATCACAAGAGAGGTAGGCTACCACCTTTCCCCATATACCTCGTTTTGGAGGAGAGAAAAAACATTATTTCATCTACCATAAGACGAGTTTTCATTTACCTGCTGCCGAAGGCATCTGTCATGGATATTAGGGAGTATGAACAGACCAGCAATTTTAGGCAGTATCTAGAAGGTTTAAAGCAGAGTCACTGACAGGTGACTCTGGCAGGGGAGCTACAGGTTCTCTAGGGCAAAGCCTCAATGGAGTGTCCTGCAAGGAGTTGGCAAGAACAACCAGCAGGAAGGAGGGGAAACAGAGAAGAAAGCCTGGCCATTTGCTCCTTCTGTCTGCACTACTATGGCCCAGGGCACTTACCTTCAGGCTGTGACAGAGAACTGCTATGGTGAGCTTTGGTTGGTGTTTCAGGCTAAGGCTGCCAGAGTGGGAGCTGGGTCACCGAGTGAAGCCCCACAACCTGGCCACAAGGGGGTTGGTTGGGCAGGTGCCTGCCTGTCTTCCTTCTAAGCAGATGGCCTGTCGGCCTGCCCTGGAGGTGAGGTGTGCTGGGGAAATAGCTCTACTCTTGCAAAGGAAACCTGAGCCAGCTACCAAACTGGGTCCTTCTTTGTAACTATAACCTGACAATCACGGATCCCCAGATGATGGGAGAAAATGTTCAAAAGTAAAGACAACAATGAACAAATCAAAGCCTAAACCCAGAAAAGGCAGATAATTCAGGGATCAAATTATCTTAAAAACATTCTGGTCAGCATCTGGAGCTGATAGCTGAGATGGTATTACAAGCTTTTCCTTCTAGTAACAAACCAGGCAATTCAGCAACCTTTCCCACTGAGAACAGTGGGAAAAACTGGACAAATAGAAGCAGATCTCAGAGCACTACTGTGTTAGTGACAAAAGACTGAGCCATGCTGTGGGGAAGGCAGAAATCCAGACAGTGATGCCTTTGCTTTGGAAAGATTTATCCATGAGGAAGAGCCTAAGCAGAGCTTCTATTAGACTTGAGAGTCTAGGGGGACCAAAGCAGGCGTGAAGGCCCAAGAGAAGTGGGGTCCCTGCTAACTCACTCCTCCTTTGTGCTGGTATTCCAAAGGTATGCAACCTACAGTAAGAGTAAACTGGAAGTAAATCAGCCCCTGCACCAACTAGTGCCCAGCTTTGAGTCCCAGACAGCCCAGAAAACCTCTGTCCTTGGAGGTTTTCAAGGCATCCCCACAGTGCTGGTGCCTCAAGAAGCTGGCAGTGGCAAACAGAAGTGCTCTTTGGAAGAAGATAACAGCACCTCAGGCCTCAAACTGTTTCTACAAAGGATTTTTCAAATACCATGTCCAGCAGACAGTATGGTCCAAATAACTGGAACATAAGGAGATAAGACAATATGAGGCCAGGCGAGGTGTATCATGCCTGTAATCCTAGCACTCTGGAAGGCCAAGATAGGAGGATTGCTTGAGGTCAGGAGTTCAAAACCAGCCTGAGCAAGAACAAGATCATATCCCTACAAAAAACAGAAAAATTAGCCAAGTGTGGTGGTGTGCCTGTATTCCCAGCTACTTGGGAGGTTGCGGCAGGAGGATTGCTTGAGCCCAGGAGTTTGAGGCTGCAGTGAGCTATGATGACACCACTGCATGCTAGTCTGGATACAGAGCAAGAGTCTGTCTCAAAATAAATAAATAAATAAATAAATAAATAAATGAGAACCAGTGGAAACATTTACAGGCAATGAAAATGGATCTGCAAGGACTTCCAATACTAGAACTATCAGACATAAAACTTTAAAATAAAACAAATAAGCTTACTATGCTCAAATAGATAAAAGACTAAATTAAAAGTCTGACAGAGAACTTTTTTTTTTTTTTTTTTGAGACAGAGTCTCACTCTGTTGCCCGGGCTAGAGTGCCATGGCGTCAGCCTAGCTCACAGCAACCTCAAACTCCTGGGCTCAAGCAATCCAACTGCCTCAGCCTCCCAAGTAGCTGGGACTACAGGTATGCGCCACCATGCCAGGCTAATTTTTTCTATGTATTTTTAGCTGTCCAGATCATTTCTTTCTATTTTTAGTAGAGACGGGTCTCGCTCTTGCTCAGGCTGGTCTCGAACTCCTGAGCTCAAACGATCCGCCCGCCTCGGCCTCCCAGAGTGCTAGGATTACAGGCGTGAGCCACCGCGCCTGGCCGAGAATTTCAAGTATAAAAAAAAGATACTGTAGTTTTGTTTTTGGTTTTTTTTTGAGACATGGTCTTGTTCTGTTGCCTGGGCTAGAGTGCAGTGGCATCATCATAGCTCACTGCAACCTCAAACTCCTGGCCTCAAGTGATCCTGCTGCCTCAGCCTCCTGAGTAGCTGGGACTACAGGTACATACATATCACCATGCCCAGCTAATTTTTCTATTTTTTTGTAGAGACAGGGTCTCACTATGTTGCCCAGGCTGGTCTTGTACTCTTGGCCTCAAGCAGTCGTCCTGCCTTGGCCTCCCAAAGTGCTGGGAATACAGGCATGAGCCATTTTAGGAACCTGGCTGACACTGCAGGTTTTAAAAAGAGAGGATCTATTTCTCAGATGATGGGGCAAATGAAAGGGAAGACATAGTTTAAAAAGAGAACTCAGGGAAATCACTAATCTCTGTCTCTGTTTTCATGGAATGAATGAAAGACATGACTTAGTGCTCAGTGTTTCTTCAAAACACCAAGACAGGACTCCAAAAGTACTTACAAAGCAATGGAAATCACATTTATGTCAGGCTTTTTAGCAACACTGGATGCTAAAAGTCTATGGAAGGATACCTTCAAAGATCTAAGGGGAATTGATTTTGAACCTAGGATTCTATTACCCAACCAACTTAAGATATACTGCAACAAAATTTAAAAATGGAATAAAAACATAGGCCACCGTACATACCAAGGCCTTCAAAGCCTGTGAAAATTGACCCTCTGGCCTTTCTGACTTCTACTCCTTTCACCTGCCCATCGCACAATGCTTGGCTGTCCCTTTACACTCCAAGCTTGCCCACCTCAGGGCCTTTGCACCTGCTGCTCCCGCTGCCTGGATGTTCTCCCTGTACCCCCCCACCCCACCCCCGCCGCCCCTGCCCCCGGTCTTCACTGGTCTCTGTCAGTCAGTCAGTTAGGCCTTTCCTGATCGCCAATTATGAAACAGCATCTTGCCAGTATTCTGCATCCCCCTCCCCTTAATTTTCTTCCACAGGTACTTGCTCACCTGTTCAGTCTGCCTCTCTCCACAAGACGCAGACCCATGAAGGCAGGGACTCAGTCTGCCTTTTTCCTTCTGCCTGCCCCGTGCCTAGAACACGCCCGGACAGAAAGCTGCCCCATCAGTGATTGCTGGGTGACCACACAAAGCTGCGAGCCAGCTCCTCCTTCCCCGAATCAACCACTGGCGCGAGCCAGCCAAAGGCGTCTGCAAGCGACCACACGTTCACCATGCTCTCTCCTTCCACACCCAACCACGCACCAAGTCTTGTTGGTTCTGCCTCCAAAACACATCTTGAATCTGTCTCCTTTCCTTCTCCACATTCACCGCACTGATCCAAGTCACCTTCATCTCTTCCAGGGACTGCTGCGGAGGACACGCCCTGACTGGCTTTCTACGTGGGTTCATGACACCTCTGTGCCAACTGTCAGCAGCTCCTGCTGTCCAGAGGAGGAAACCCCGGCTCCTCACAAGGTCTCCACAGGCATCTCCTGTTCGTCCCTCCACCTCACCTCACATCACTCTCTCCTTTTGCCTCAGATGAGCCAGCCACAGTGGCCTCAAACGGACTCCACCTCTCTGCTTTTACTATCACCTCTGCCAGGTATCTGCAGGGCTGGGTCACACTTCTCTCCCGAGGTCTTTCTTCCCAGGGACTCTCGTCTCACCACCCCGCCAGTCTTAGAGCATCCTATGGACCTAAGTGCCTCCGTGCCCCTGTGTGCCTCCCTACCACACTGTGAGCTCCACGAAGCCAGGGAAGTCGCTCTTGTCTTCACAACCAAACTCAGAGCCCCTGCGGGCAGCCTCCCTTGGCACAGGCGCATGGCACACTGCTTCCAGGCTCCTGATGCCCAGGGCCCAGCCCCAGCCAGGTTGTGGAGGGCTGGCATGTTGCTCTCTCAATGACGCTCGACCCAAGGCGGGGTGCTGGAGAAGGCTAACAGTGAAGAATTTCAAAGCACTTTGGCTTATTTTTAAAATCTCCACCTTCACGTTTCAAGAGAGGATTCTTGCAGCAAGAAGGAAAGAAGCACCTACCACTACTGTCGCCTCCCACTGGCTCCCAGTGGAGTAGTGAACCGGACCCAGTAAGTCCTTGCATATTTCTCGGAGTCGGTATTCAAACCCTAATCACGGGGGGAAAAACAAAAACAAAAACAAACAAAACAGAACAGAAACAGGAACACATTACAAAAAGAAATTAAAAAACCAAGAATATGCTAAGTTGTAGTGTATATTAAAACAATGAATGCTTATTTTTTTGCCTACTATGGGCAAAATGCACCCGCGTGTCTTTCAGTGTGGAGCACAGAGACCCACAGTCAGATTCTCACGCACTCGCCCACTCCCCTGGTGACACGTGCAGCACCCCGTCTGTGCTGGGCCCAAAGGAGAAGTGAGATGTGGCCAGCTCTGTGATGAACCCCCCAAGGTGATGGGAAAACATGGGAAACTGAGGCAGGAGGGAAGTGGGCTGATGAGATCTGCCTGGGAGAGGACGGGCTGGCAGCTGGTGTGAGAGGAGGTCAGGAGGGTCGGGAGGCCAGCCCGCAGGAGGTGAGAGGTACTGAGGGCATGATCAGGGACTGGCCCCTGCAGGGAGGGGCGCAGCCTGTCAACTCAAGGTTACAGGCACCGCCAGGTGGGGCTGCCAGAAAGCCTAGAAGCAGAGTCTGGGGGTTTGTCAGCTCTTGCGGGCAGCTGAAGCCATAGAGAATGGATGAAATCGCCCAAAGAAAAGGATGGAGAATAAGAGGGATGAAACTGGAATCTGAGGAATTCTGGAAGTGCATGACATCGCGCTTTGACACTTGATTCCTCCTCTTATGGCCGAGGAAACAAGGCACAGGGTGGGGGGTTTGTGTATGACTGATGTGTGGACATAAGAACAGACATGGAAGACGGAGAAAGGGAAGCAAGTGGTAGAAAGATCCCACAGGTGGGTGGCGGGATGGACAGAAGGCAGGGACACTACACAGGCGTCAGGGTGAGTCCTGATCAGCACCCCGGATGAAGCAAAGCAGAGTGGAGTAAGGGGGGGGTTCCAGGGGGAACAGGGCGTGAGGCCTAAGATGTGACCAGAGCACTGCGGGAAAGGCACGAGGGCTTGGGAGGGCTGAGTGTTCAGAAAACCCGGGGCCCACACACCCTAGCAACCACACAGACCTGGTGGGAAGAGGAAACATCAGCGTCATCACTGCAGTTTGCCAGGGAGGGAGGGAGGGCTTCGAGTTGATCAGCAGTGTTTGTTGTCATGACAAGTGTATACACAGAGTCAGAGGCACATGGGACAGGTTAGTTCTGGGATCTGGGAGTTACATTTACATGGGTTTGGCATGTTTTTCTCTGTCTTTTCTGTACTTATTTTTTTCTCTCAGTTATAATCAAAATGGGAAGAGTGATGACAAAAGCAAAGCAAAAGGCCAGGAGTGCCACGGAGGAGGCGCTCCATGACCAGGCTGGGGCTGCACGGTGATGCAGGGAGAACTTTGGGAGGCCCGTCGCATGTCCCAGCCCCTGGAGGCCAAGCTCAAGTGGGAGACAGCCTGGTGAGGCAGGACCCCACGTGTGTCCAACAGAGGGAGGACAGGCTGTTGGAGGTCACTCTGAGGTCAGCACAGCTCCCTTTTCTGGCACACATGCTTCCTGCAGGGGAGGCCACGGAGGGGCATGCGTGCTGTAAGAGCCTTGGCAGGGAGTATGGGGGCCGGAGGGCCAGGGGAGGCACTGGGCAGCAGGCAGGGCTTTCCACACAAGAGGGGCTTAGAGGAAGAGAAATGCTACCGTAAAACACCATCCCTTGGGACGACCAGTTCACTGACTACCCAGCACTGCCAGGGTGTGGTGGAGGGCAGGAGCCAGGACGTGTGAGTCTACCCTCCCCCTTCCCACTACCAGTCCTCCTGCTCCTCTGTGGAACGTCCTCGGGCCCCTCTATTCAGGGCCCTGGAGCCTGTAGGGGGCTGGGAGCATGCTGAGCTAACTGCAGCTCATGCTGGGAGGCAGGCTCCATGGGTCTCACCTCACTGACGGGAGCAGGAGGGGGGCCTAGGGCTAATCACGTATCCATGAGGAATCTGCGAGAGTGCAGGGAGCCCTGGACCACTGCACCTCTTCCCTGATTCATGGGGACTGAGCCGGGCCTGGGAGGGTGGAGGGGCAGAAGGCAGCTGCTCAGGGCAACCAGGAACCTCACCTTCGTTCACAAGGTACCGTGCGTAGAGGAGGAGCCAATGGCGGTACTCGTGGCTAGACTGCAGGGTGAGCGCCGCCGCGACCTGGTTCTCTAGGTAGGCCAGGGTGGTCTCCTGCTGCACCACGTGAGGCACGGAGAAGAGCCGGGCAGCCTGCCTTCCGGAGCTGCAAAGGCCGGTAGAGCACAAACAGTGAGGCAGTGGGCGCTGCCCAGAGACGGGAGCTGCCTCCATGGGCCCCAGGTGAGGCACTGGCAGGTGGCAGGTACCAGGGCTGCTGAGGCCTCCCATCCACCAGCTGCTCTACTAGCAGATGCCACTGACTCCTTGTTGGCCTACCCATCCCACATCACAGCCATGGGCCTCCTGGCACCCCACGAGTATCTCACCTTGTACCTGCCATCTGAGCCGCTTTAGTGAACACCCCCACCCCAAGATATTACCTGATGCAAGCCCACATCCCTTGCACCTCCAGCCTCCACCACCCAGCCTGACTGTGCTGAGCAGCACTGGGGACACAGGCAATTAGAGACCAAGCCTGGGCAGGACCATGCTTGCGCCAACCCAGTCACCTCCTGGGGCAGGACTGCAGATGATGGCCATGGCACTTAGGTCACGTACTTGGAAGTGCGGCCCTGGATTATGGCTAAGGGTCCTGAGCACAGCATAGCGTCCTGGGACGGCAGGCTGCTCCTGAAGTCCGCACACAGGGCCAGTGAGTCCTGCTTGTCAGAAACCAGGTTCCTGGGGAGGCAAAGGCAGGAGCAGAGCTCAGGGAAGCAGGAGGCCACAGAGGTGCAAGTCCCAGTGATATGCGGGCAGAAAGCCAGCAACAGCTACGTGCCCCTGCACTTCAGAACAGGTGCTTGTCACCGACAGGCTTCCTAGTGATGGGCCTGGCAAGTTATTGTTCTGAAGAAAAAATGAGTGACAGTGAAGGTCACTCATAGGGCTTTTGCTGTCAACACTTCAGCTCCACGGGCTTGGTTCCTGATGACTGTGGGGGCCTCTGAGTGTGGTGTGTCCCAGTGCCCAGCTCCAACACTGCTATGGCCTGCCCAGGTCCCATGAGGCCCAGGCCTTGACAGCTGCCGAGAACGCCAGCCCTCAGCCTGCCTGTGCTTCCGCAATGACCCCAGGCAGGCAGTTCTTCTGCCTTCTCTGGACCCTTCACCTCTTTGTTAAGAAAACATTCTTCATAAACTGAGAATAGCCAGGTGCCTTTGTAAATGTGTCTGAAATACAAACACGCCTATCAACAGTCAAGATCTCTCTTTGTGAGTAATGGGCCTAATTCCATTATTACAGCAATCACACGTACTCCCCGACATTATGCAATTTGGAAGAGCAGACGGTGGAGAATTTTTTTTAACTCAAGAAAAGAAATTTGAGTGTGAATATAAACTTGTGCTCGGCAACTCCTAACAAAAAAGGGGCTAGGAGGTAGCAAGCTTTGGTTCTTAAAGACCAAAGGTGGGGCAGAAGAAAAGAATTTCTTGGAGTGCTAGGACACAATTTATACACTTCAGGTATCTGGGCTAAGATCTCTGATGTATAAAGGAATTTTACAAGTACAGAAAAGGGCTCTAGATTCCAAAGCGGGCGGAGGAAAAGCATGGCTCTGGCACCGGGGGGAGTGCGTGTGCACCCTTACTCCCTCCCCAAGGATATCTCAAGTGCTGCTGTGGTCCCACTAAGCTCACAGAAACTGACCACTGCTGGCAAGGCTACTGTGGAGCTGACTCGCCTACACAGATGATGGCTAAGGAGGCCAGTCTGGAAACACGTATCAAGAACCACAAAAATTTTCAAATGCTTTTCCAAAAACAGTGGCCCCAGTACATAACGCAGGAGGAGAGCACTCCTGCGCCCACGCTCCGAGGGCAGAGGCCAGGAGCTGCAGCATCCCTCGGGACGGGGAGCAGGCACTGGCTATTGCTGTGGCCTGCACTTCAGGGCCTGACTCTCAGGACTTTGCTTGGCTGTCCGGAGCGGACAGATTCTCTCCTGGGGAGCAGCTTGCTTACCACGTTGAGAGTGACGGATTGAAGCAGTACGCCTTTCCATCGGACAGGTTCATTACCGGGATTCCATGCTGCGTCAGCAAGATCTGGGACACTGTCATATCACTTCCTGGGGGACACCACAGGAATGAGTTCTGGGTGTGTTCTGATCAGCAAGTGTTTGTACACACACCAAAGGAGACATCTGAATCATGGCTCCCATGGTCTTGGCAGCAAGCACCTCCCTAGCAACCAGGGAGACAGTGGGTCTCACACTGCCACCCACCAGGCTCTTGGTCACCTCTTGGGGACCCATTCAAACATGCCTCCAGAAAGCATGTGTCTCCCTGCAGCGTAACCGTGCCCCCGCCTCACGGAGAGCCCCGGGCTGGGCCCAGAGCCTGGCTTGCCCTCTAGGCTGAAGGGGCCCCTCCACAGCATCAGCCCCGGGATGCAGGCCAGGGCAGGAGGGGCGGCCTGCGGCCTGGGTTACCTGCCAAGATGGAGTGTAGAGACTCTTCTTTCACCACAACCACCTGCCTGTGAACATCCCTAGGAGGGACACAGGGAATAGCTTACTCTCTAACCAAGGTAAACATACCAGAGTGTGCCCTGGCCACCCAGACACCCACCCAGTCCCTTCCCAGGCCCCAGCCCTGGCCTCTGCTAGCGAGAGGGGTCTGGGCCACAAGTGGCTTCTGCTGCCCACCAGCCACTACGCTCCCTCTGCACAGTCCACAGCGCAGGGCCCAGGCAGCAGAGCCATGGGGGCTACCCCTGACGCCCACACCCACTCTGGGAGATGCTGGGCCACCGCAGCCACACCAGGAGCATGGCCACTCTGCCAGCAGAGACCCCACTTCTGATGCCCTCACGCGGGCCCCTGTCATGTGCGCTGAGGTGGTGCGACTGGCCAGTGGGCTTCTCCCATCAGGGAGACGGGCCCAGGCAGGCTGCCTCCCGCCCTCGCACACACCCTCGGCCCTCAGCCTGCATGAGGCAACAACACAAGCACTGTCACTGACTGCTCGGTGCCTCCTCCGCTGCCTTCCCTGCTCCTGCAGCAAGGGGACCTGCACAGCCCTGTCCTACCCTGCCCGGAGCCCATCCCACCCTGTGCCTGCCTCTCACCAGACGGACAGTGTGGCCGCAGCAGTAAGTGCCATGACGTAGGAGCCTGTGCAATGCAAAGTAGAGATCGGGGACGGTAGGAGGATGGGAGGAAGGAGGCGGCGACCACAGGTGGAGAACACTGACAGCATCCTTTTTTCACAGGCGACACATACCACGTCACTGAGTAGGCAGAGGAGGGACAGGTGTCACAGGGGCTGGGCTCTACTGAGGCTGTAGCCCTGGGGGACGCCAGAGCCTTCCCTCTGCCTGGGCCTTCCCCCGGAGCAGGTGCAGCCAGAGGGAGAGGCAGGGAGGGCTGCAGTGAGGAGAGACTTCTGTCCTCCTCCCAGTCACAGGGATACTCATGCTCTGCTGAGCTCATGCTGATGCTGACTGTGGGGGGTGGGGGCCCTGGAGGGCCACTGCACCTGACAGTCACGCAAGAAGCATGCCCCCCTCATCAGAGGCCACACAGTGCCCATGACAGTCTGCTGATATGACTAGCCAGACCAGTCCTGAGAAGGTCTGTGCCAAGGCAGGCTGGGAGAAGTGTGGGGACATGAGCTGTGTGCTCAGGAGGCTGGCTGGCGGGCGTGGGAGAGGCATGTCACTTCTAAGCAAGCAGGGCCCCAAAGGAGAACTCATGTCTGGACATCGTCCCGCATCTCTTCGGAGCGACCCCAGCAGAAGCAGGCTGTGCTGCCTTCCCAGTGAGGCCCCTGAAGCCCAGCCACAGGCCCAAGGTTAGCCAGAGCTCAGACCCTGGGCAGCAGCACAGGCGTGCAGCCACACAGTGAGATGCTGGCCACAGCAGGCCACCTGGAGTCCTCCTTTGTGTCACTTCTATCCTGCTGAGCCAGTGGCCTCAGTGGGCTACAGGAAGAAGTTCAGGTAAGGAAAGAGCTCTGCCAACTGCCTTCCCAATGAGACACTGTTGTCACTGGCCTCTGAAAACAGAGAGGCAAGTGAGATGCTTTTGTTTACAAACGTCTGTTTGGAGAAAACTCCGAGTAGGACCCAGCAGCAGGGAGCCCCTTGCAGTGCTGTGACCGAATTCTATCTGCTCATCTCTGACGCTCAGAGCCTTCCTCGAGGGAGCCACTGCTCTGGGGCTGCAGCACCGGGGAGCATGGGCAGAGTGCGCAGGAGGGAGCTCTCAGGTTGCACGGCAGGCCTCCCCAACAGCTGCCGCCTGGCTACGGGGAGGCTGTGCTGACAGCCCTTACCGCTCAGCTAGGCCATGCCACCTCCCTTGGGGCCGGGGAAGCACAGGCACGTGGGACTGGAAGGCCAGCCCGCTCGTCCCGAGGGAGAATGTGGAGGAGGAGCAGAATGCTGGGGTCCTCCTAGGCCACTACCACCAACTCACTCAGGACCCAAGGCAACCCCGACCTAAGGTTTAAGATCTAAGGCCACAGACATGTATGAAAGCACTTACATGTGACCTCATGGCAGATGATTCCGGGTCTAATTAAAATGACTGTATCTGAGCAATCATCTTGGTAAAACCCTGGTATGGGTATCTACCACTTGGTCCTGCCTGGGCCTGTGCCTGGTGGCATCTGAGGAAAACGCTGGTGTTCTTTCCAGACCGAGTGTAGGCAGGAACAGCTCACGTACGTCCCAGGAGCCCATGGGAAGGCACTAGATCAAGCTCCCTCCCTCCAAGTGCAGAATCTGGACAGGGCTGAGCTGGGGACTTGCGGGACACTCAGAAATCCATCCTGACCACCTTGGATGAAAATCTAGGGTCCAAAGGAAGAATCAGCCCTGAGCAACCCCCGGGGTCAAAGAGAGCCAGGCAGACCTCAGCCTGGAACTGAGCTTTTGGGGATCTGGCCAGACAAGCGAGTCGGACCACGAGGCTCAAAGCCTGGCTTGGGTGACCCTTAGGGATAATGATGCCAACTTTGTTGGGTGTTGCAGGGACTGAGGTGACAAATGCTCATGCTTGGTGGTGGCAGCCTCCGTGGGAATGGGCACTTGAGGGGCTGTGCACCTCCCCTGAGACAGGTACATTCCAGGACAGCAGTACGTGGAGCCTGCTTGACCCGACAAGCCAGGCAGGGCTAGGCCCCGCCGCCCTTACCAGCTGCCAGCTGCTGTGAGGATCCGGCTGGTGAGCACCGTCTCCCACTCCTTCCCTTCCCGGTTGCACTTCAGGCGGCTCAGCTTTACGCCCCCCACAGCCGTCACTTCATTCTCCACCTCAATGTACATGGAGGGGTCGGAGCTCACCTACGTGGGGGAGGCAAACACGTGTCTTCCGAGGTGACGGTGGGCCCGGGGCAGGTGAGATGCCGAGAGGCTCTGCAGCCCTGGGCCCTGAGGCGGGGAAGACACAGTGAGGGCAGGCAGACCAGCTGGCTGGCAACAAGGGTGACAGTGGGGGGGGGGGTGGCAAGGGGGAGCAGGAGGTGTGGCCAGATGTGTGGCCCCCAGGCCAGGGAGAACGCTGGGAGCCGGTTTCTAGCCTGTCATCCATGTGGTTGAACAGTCAGAGAAGAGAATCAGTGTCAGAGCTAGAGACCCCAAAGTCTCCCAACCCCACCACCTCCTCACACGGGGAGTAACTTGCCCCAAAGCACACCACGAGTAGGGGCTACTGCCAGCCAAGGGCAGAGCTGGGACTTACACCTGGGCTTCTGACCCTCTACCTGAAGAATCTTCGAAGACTACAAAATGCTTGGTAAAAACAGAGCCCTGATGGTACTTGGAGACAAAGTCTAGGAGCCCATGTGGCAGTGAGCCTTGGTCTGCTCCACGGGGACCAACCTGGAGGGAGTGTCCCCAGTATCATATGCACAAGGAGAACCAACCTAGTGCCTGGCACTAAATGGGCTCAGCCGATGCATGCCAGGCGAGCTGACCGACATATTTTTCCTACGGAAGGCCAGGCAGAGCCGCTGAACGGTCCTCACTCATGTGACCACATGCGGTGAGGTGGAGCCGAGGGCTGGCTGCGGCTGGAGCCCGGCCCCCAGAAACCAAGGACAGCTGCACGTAGCACTCAGCGATGAAAACACCTAGGGCAAGGGCTGGAGGACTGTGGGAGGGGAGTTCGGTGCCAAGGGCCAAGAAGCGAGGCATCAGGGAGGGAGTTTGCATCAGGGCACCTGTGAGTTCAAGAGCACGTCTGAATGCCGCCAACTGCTGGAGGCACCCCTGCCTCCACCCACGTCAGCAATAAGAACAAACCCTGGGGGTCCCTACCCACTAAGCTCCCCCCACTTCACTCCTCACATCATGGCCCAGAGGGGCCTGAGGCTGGGAAGGGCCAACACCTGCTCTCTGGCACCCTGCTCAGCCCGTGCCCAGAGCACTGTGTGGCCGGTGGGAACTGATCTGTACACAGGGACCAAGAAGACTGCCCGAGGATGTGCCTGAGCTGAGGTGCCGAGTGTGTGGAGAGGCCGCCATGTGTGCAAGAGCTCCATGGTGGGAGGCCTGCACACTGGTGCCGGGCTGAGTGACCAGAGGGCCTCTGGCTACAAAGGATTACTAGCTCCAGAGCTGTGTCTTGAAAAAGCGAAGGGTTACACACGGTCACAAGCTTCTATTCCATGAGCTCAAACAGCTCTGATGACAACTGTCTGTTGGCACTGAGGAGGAGACAAGGCCAGCAGGATGGTCGGGAGATTGACCACGACCCCACAGTCCAACAGGCACTAAGCCTGAGGCTACCCAGGGCCAAGTGTGGAGACAGAGGAGGCTTCCAGAAGGGACACCGGAGATGAGTCTCGAGGAGCTGGCCATGCAGAAGACGCGGTGGTAAGGTCAGCCCTGGCAGTTGGACTGCAAGGGCAAAGCCAGAGGGAGGCTCGTAGGTGAGGGAGAGGAGGCTAGCAACCTTGCTGAGACTTGGTGGATACCCCGATCAGCTACGGCGCGCCCCCAGGTGTTGGAGGACCCCTGGAAACCGGTCCCTAAGGCAGTGACAAGACAGCATTTACATGGGGCAGGGAGAGAATGTGTGCAAGCGCCCGAGGGAGTGGGTGGGTATCCAGCACTCACCTGGAGGGTGAAAGCTCTCTGGGGGCCTGGAACTGGCAGCTTCAGTGCAAGTGCTGGTGCAGACAGACACATGGCCTCCTTCTCCGCGGTCAGGGCAGCCGGAGACTAGAATAGCCAGAAACACCCCTTAGCCCCTGAGCTACTACTGGGGTAGCTTTAGATAAAGGCAAGTTACCCAGAGATCGGGTGGGCCTGTGAAAGGGCATTTCTATCTACTCTGTGACGGAGAAAGCACAGGGGCATGCGACAACAGTCCCCAATTTACAGATGTGGTGGCTGACACCAAGGCCTGCTCAAGGACTCTGGGAAGTGTCACAGGCAGGTCTGAAGGGGAGTGTGTCCAAGCCAGCTGGTTCCCAAGGTAGGCACCCCAGGCATGCAGAGTGGGCCAGGTGGCCTCACCTGGACAGAAAGAGCCACAGGCATGAGACGGGTGTCCTTCCGAGGACGCCCTTTCTTCTTCTTCTCTACTGTCTCCACCTCGAGCTCAAGTTTTCTCTTGGACAGCGAGGAAGGCTTGGCCAAAGGGATCTTTTCATCGCTGTCACTGCTGGTCTCCAGGAGGTCCCGGGGCCTCAGCTCTTTCACAAGGTTCTGTTCTTTTAACCTGCACAAAAAGATCGCATCACACTTCCCTTCAGAAACTACACAGGCAAGCAAAGAGTGAGGTGAAATATTTTTTTTTTTTTTTTTTAGACAGAGTCTCACTCTGTTGCCCAGGCTAGAGTGCCATGGCGGTAGCCTAGCTCACAGCAACCTCAAACTCCTGGGCTCAAGCGATCCTCCTGCCTCAGCCTCCCGAGTAGCTGGGACTACAGGCATGCACCACCATGCCTGGCTAATTTTTTCTATATATATTTTTAGTTGTCCATATAATTTCTTTCTATTTTTAGTAGAGATGGGGTCTTGCTCTTGCTCAGGCTGGTCTCAAACTCCTGAGTTCAAATGATCTGCCCGCCTCGGCCTCCCAGAGTGCTAGGATTACAGGCGTGAGTCACCGCACCCCGGCCTAACATATTTGAAGTGTTTTAAAAAAAACCCCACTAACCTAGAATTTGGTATCCAGTGAAATCATGCCCCAAAAGTGAAGGAGAAATAAAAACTTTCTCAGACAAAAACAAAAAAACAAAACACCTGAGGGAACCTATTGCCAGAATACGTGCCTTGCAAGAAAAGTTAAAAGTTTTTCAGAGAGAAGGAAATGATGCAGGTCAGAAACTCCTATCTGCACGAACAAAGGAACAGTTTTAGAATAAATGAACATAAAAAATAACACCTTTTATTTTTCCTATTTTCAATCAAACAGGTAACTTTCTATTCAAACCACGAAGAGCAACCGTGTCTTGGATGACGGTAGCTTATGAACAGGGCAATGAACGGCGGCAAACGCCACAGGGCAAGAACGCAGCGCTCTGGGGGGACGCACCCGCACTGCCCCTGCAGCGCTACAGTGTCATCTGAAGGTGGACTCAGCCTGGTTGTAAATGTTCACTGCAAACTTTAGAGCAACCACTAAAAAATTTTTAAAAAAGAAGTATAATTAATAATGCTAAGAAAGGAAAGAAAATGGAATCAAATAAAATGCTCAATTAAAACTAGAGAAGGCAGAAAGGAAAGATGAAAAATAAAGAATAGTGCAACGAATAGAAAACAGTTAAAAATATGGTAGATATTAATCCAACTAGATCATTATTGATCATTATTTCATTTTAAATGTGAAAACTCTAAATACATCAGTTAAAGACAGAGACTGACAGACTGGATTAAAAAAAATGTTTTGGGCCAGGTGCGCAGGCTCACACCTATGATCCCAGTGCTTGGGGAGGCCAAAGCAGGAGGATTGCTTGACCCACCTGGGCAACACAGTAAGACCCTATCCCTACAAAAAAATTTAAAACTTAGCCAGTTGTAGTGGTGAGCACCTGTAGTCCCAACTACTCAGGAAGCTGACACTTGAGCCCAGGAGTTTGAAGTTGCAGTGAACTATGATCATACCAGTGTACTCGCAGCCTGGGTGACAGAGCGAGACCCTGTCTCTAAAAAAAAAAAAGTTTTAAAATGGGTTTATTTTTAAAAATATTATATAAGACAAAGATAGATTGAAAGTAGCTGAGTGCAGTGGCATGTGCCTATAGTGGCATGTGCCTTCTTGGGAGACTGAAGTAGGAGGACTGCTTGAGCTGAGGAGTTCAAGTCTAGCCTGGGTGACACATTAATAGCAAGATCTCAAGTCTTAAAAAATAAATGAATAGGCAAGGCATGGTGGCTCATGCCTGTTATCCCACCACTTTGGGGGACTGAGGTGGGAGGATGACTTGAGCCCAGGAGTTTGAGACCAGCCTGGGCAACATAGTAAGATCCTGTCTCTAAAAAAAAACCCCCAAACAAACTCCTTCCCCCTCAAAAAAACCCAGCTGGGCATGGCGATGTGCACCAGTTGTCCCAACTACTCGGGAGGCCAAGGCAGGAGGACTGACTGAGCCCGGAAGTTTGAGGCTGCAGTGAGCTCTGATCACACTGTTGCACTGCAGCTAGGCGAGAGAGCAAGACCCCGTCTCTAAGAAAATCCATAAAAATACAACATAATGCTATTGTACACTTAATGGACTACAGTATAGTGTAAACAAACATTAACTTTTATATGCTGGGAAACCAAAAAATGTGTTTGACTTGCTTTACTGTGATATTAACTTTATTGCATTATTTACTTCATTGTGGTGGTCTGGAACCAAACCTGTAATATCTCAGAGGTACACCAGTATATCTAACAGGATGTCAAAATATATGTGGCAAAAACTGATAGACTACAAAGAGAACCAGACAAATTTGGTATTTTAGTTAGAACTTCAACATTCCTCTAATAGAAACTGACAGATCCAGCAGATGGAAAATCAATATGGACATAGTTAATTGAACAAGGTCATCAATTTCTTGGATTTAATTGACATTTATAAAAAATACTTTGCAACAATAGCAGAACACATATTCTTTCCAAGCTCACATAGAACATTGGTCAATATAGACCACATTCTGCGCCATAAAGCATACCCTGAATACCCTAACAAATTTAACAGAATAGAAATCATACAAAGTATGCTCTCAGACCACAGTGGAATTAAACTAGACATCACTAACAGAAAGATAACTGAAAAACCTCTAAATATTTAGCGATTAATAACATACCATGAGCCCTCTGTATCCACGGATTTAACCAATCACAGATTGGAAATAAAGTACTTGTGGAATATGGAACTGTGGATGAGGAGGGCTGACTTTTCACATCCACAGGTTCCACAAGGCCAACTGTGAGACTTGAGCATCCATGGATTTTGGTATTCCAGCCAGGGGGACCTAGGAACCAATCCCCCATGGATACTGAGTGATGACTATACTTTTAAGTAACACACGGGTCAAAGAAAAAATCTCAAGAGAAATAAAAAAATATTTTGAGTTAAAGGAAAATAAAAGCACAAGTTGTCAAAATTTGTGGAATACAGTGAAAGCAGTGCTTATAGGCACTAAACCCAGGCATTAGAAAAGACGACCTGAAATTGCTAATCTAAACTTCATCCTTAGGAACTAAAAAAAAAAGCTAAGCAATATATATTTAAAGTGAGCAGAAGACAAGAAATAACAAAAATCAGAGCAGAAATCAAGGAAATTAAAAACAGGAAAAGAACAAAGAAAAATCAATGAAATAAAAAGCTGGGTCTTTGAAAAGATCAGTACTAATATCAGAAATGAAGGAGAGGCCCTCGTTACTAATCCCATGGGCAATAAATAGATCATAAAGGAATATTATGAATATCTCTATGTCCACACATTTGATAACTTAGGTGAAATAAACCAGTTCCTTGAAAGAAACAATCTACTGAAACTCACACAAGGAAAAAGAGATAATCTGAATAGGACTGTATCTGTTAATGAAATTGAATCAATAATTAATAACCTTTTTTTTCTTTTTCAGTAGGAAAGCACCAGGCCCAGAGAGTTTTACTGGTAAAGTCTACCAAACATTTAAGGAAGAAATCGTATCAAATTTCTACAATCTCTTACACAAAATATAAGCAGAGGGAATAATTCCTAACTCCAATAAGGCCAGCATTACCCTAATACCAAAAACAGATAAAGACATAACAAGAAAGAAAAACTATAGATTAATTTCTCATGAACATAGATGCAAAAATTATTAACAAAACATTAGAAAACTGAATTCAACAATGCATAAAAAAATTATGCTTCATAACGAAATGGGGTTTTTTATTCCAGGTATGCATACTGGCCCAACATTCGAAAACCCATTAATGTAATCCATTATATTCAACAAGGTTAACAAAGAAAAACTTTATAATTAAAAAAATTACATAATTACCATTAGACAAAATCCAACACTCATTCATGATGACAACTCTCAAGAAACTAGGAACAGCAAGGAATTTCTTCAAATCCTATAGCTAATGTCATACTTAATGGTGAAAAACTAGATTTTCTCCTATGATTGAGAAGAAAGATGTCCCTTCTTACCAATCCTATTCAACACTGTACTGGAAGTCCTAGCTAATGCAACAAAACATTATAAGAAGGAAGGAAAAGGTATAAAGATTGGGAAGGAAGAAAAAACTGACTTTGTCCACAAACAACATTGTTTTTGTAGAAAATATCCAAGAATGAACAACAACAAAAAAACCTGGCACTAATAAGTGATTATAGCAAGGTTGTAGGATATAAGGTTAATATACAAAAGTCCATTGCTTTTCTATATATCAGCAATTAACAATTAGAATTTGGGCTTTTCTTTGTGGGTGGTTCTTTAATTGCTAATTCAAACTCTTTACTTGTTATAGGTCTATTCAGATAGTTGATTTCTTCTTGAGTCAGTTGGTAGTTTATGTCTTTCCTGGAATTTGTCCATTTCAACTAAGTTTTCTAGTTTATTGGTATACAATGAAATAGCATACCTTTAAAATCCTTTTTGTAAAGTTGGTAGTAAAGCCCTCTTTTCATTTCTGATTGTATTTATTTATATACTAATCCTTTATTTTAGAGACAGGGTCTCACTCTGTTGTTAGGCTGGTGTACAGTGGGTGACGTGATCATAACTCACTGCAGCCTCGAACTCCTGGGCTCAAGTGATCCTCCCACCTCAGCCTCCTGAGTAGCTGGGACTATGGGAACACGCCATCATACCTGGCTAATTTTTAAAATTTTTGGTAGTGACAGGGTCTCACTATGTTGCCAAGGCTGGTCTCAAACCCTTGGCCTCAAGTGATCTTCCCACCTCGGCCTCCTAAAGCGTTGCAATTACAGGTGAGAGCCACCTCACCAGCCACTAATCATACTTTCATACAACTTTATTCCTGCTGTTTTCAAATAACACTCCATCCGAACTACGTATCCATAGTACAGTCCCTGGTCATGCGGGGGTATGGGTCCAGGACCCCTTGTAGATATCCGAATCTGAGGATGCTCAAGTCCCTAATATAAAATGCAGTATTTGCAAATAACCTGTGCACATTCTCCTGTACACTCTAGATCACTTATAACACCCAATACGAGGCCTACACATCACTTCATTTGCAAGGATTCAACGCAGTACACGACATGTGGCAAATTCAAGTTTTGCTTTTTGGAACTTTGTAGAATGTTTTCCCGCCCAAATATATATTTTTCTTCTTTTTTTTTAGGCTGGTCAAGCAGTGGGAGTGAAGAAGGAACAAAGAAATCTGTAACTGGTTGTGATAAATTAGTTATAAACACCACTGTACTTGGAACAAGCCCCCCCAAATATTTTTGATCTTCACCTGACCTGGTTGAATCCGTGGATGTGGAACCCATAGATACAGAGGGCTGCCTGTACTGTGGTCTTCATAAATATTAATGAGAAGTTCCATAATTGACAGCCTACTCACTCAATGCTTCTATTTTGAAGAAGTTGGGTAAATGTTCTTTTTTTTTTTTTTTTTTTTTTTTTGTTGAGACAGAGTCTCACTTTGTTGCCCAGGCTAGAGTGAGTGCCGTGGCGTCAGCTTAGCTCACAGCAACCTCAGACTCCTCGGCTTAAGTGATCCTACTGCCTCAGCCTCCCAAGTAGCTGGGACTACAGGCATGCGCCACTATGCCCGGCTAATTTTTTCTATATAGATTTTTAGTTGTCCATATAATGTCTTTCTATTTTTAGTAGAGACGGGGTCTCGCTCAGGCTGGTCTCGAACTCCTGACCTTGAGCAATCCACCCGCCTCGGCCTCCCAGAGTGCTAGGATTACAGGCGTGAGCCACCGCGCCCGGCCTGTAAATGTTCTTTGTTATGATGCTAAAATAAACATCACAGACACCACAGAATCCCTGGGTCAGAGGCACCATTGCTGAACTGATTTCCTCAAGGAGTCATGAATCATACTCCTGCCTAGTGCCCAAGAGCCCTCATCCTTGTCTGCATTCTCTGCTCAGCTACCCCTCCTCTAGGTATTGCCTTTGGCCGTTCTTCCTACTGGTAGCCCCAGGTCATAGAAATGTGGGCAGGCATATCATAGTGTAGAATCCTGAACTCTTTTCATTTGTGCCCATGTGAAAAACTGGGAAAAACCAGAAGCCCCTGACTCTGCTCTGTAAAACCAAAAAGCCGGTTCCCCAACAGGGCAAAGCATACAACCCTTGGTGCTTTTAAAATGCTTTTTTAAAAAAATCAGACCACGGCTGGGTGCAATGGCTCATGCCTGTAATCCCAGTGCTTCAGGAGGCCGAGGCAGGAAGCTTGCTTGGGGCCAGGAGATTGAGAACAGCCTGGGCAACATAGTAAGACCCCATTTCTACCCCACCCCCCAAAAAAAAAATTAGCCAGGAGTGGTGGCACGTGCCTGTAGTCCCAGCAACTTGGGAGGCTGAGACAGGAGGATCCCTTGAGGCCAAGAGTCTGAGGTTGCAGTGAGCTATAATGACACCACTGTACTCCAGCCTCTAAAAAAAAAAAAAAAAAAGTCAGATCTTTGCCTCTCCAAAGGGCCTGTTTTACTATGATGTAAAAATTGGGTCATATGCATTTTCATATTAAATTTTTTTATTAAATAAACTTTTGTAATAGTCAAAAATGCATTCTCTCCCAGATATTCTAGATATAGAAACAGAATATTAGCTTATTCTAATTTTTTCTAACATGAATTTTCCTGGTTGAGATTGATTTCAGAGAGTTGTATGTATTAGAATGGAAGAATCTTATTAAACGTGAAACATGGGGGGAAAAGTCAGACTTTTGTGTAACTATAGTTTTATAAAATACATTAGAACATCACAGCAACATCAAACTATTATACAAGCTTCTAAGTGATATGGTTACTTTCTGAGGTCATCTCGACACCGGCCTGTGAAGTTCTCTAGCTTGGCACTGCCCCACTGCTTCACTCTCTGTGGTTCGGACCCTATGAGAGCCCTGACGAGTCTCCCCACTCCTACCTCTGCCACATACCCCATTCAGGGACCCTGAGACACCCCCAGCTTGCATGTGGGCCTGTGCCAGTGGTCACCCAGTGCACAGATCTAGATCCCTGCCAAGGGAGAACACGGCTGGCCGGAGCTGCCCCACTTATGAACAGGCTCCATCTCAGGTTCTGTCTGCACAGGCCAACTCGCCCTGCAGTCACCCACCTCAGGTCCCTCTGTGCCTCTAACTGACACATGGCCTTAAGGCAGGTGGAACGGAGGACCCACAGGTTCACCCAGGGCTGCCACTTTGCACCTGGGATGCTAGCAGTTGGCTCCCAGAGTCACCAGAGGCTCTTGGCTAAGAAGTGCCAGTCAGGCTGCCGGGGCCTCATTGCCCAACCACTGCAGGGAACAACAAAGGAACAACAGCAGGAGCTGACATGTGCTGCTCACCGTGAGACAAGGTAAAGGAAGAGGCTTTACAGGCCAATGCTTCAGCGATACCTCTTATGAGGCAGGTTCTCCTGGGAGGTCCATTCTGCCCATGAGGATGGACTCAGAAAGGCTACGTATCTCAAGATCACTGCCTCCGCCCTCCAGAAGTGGGAAGCTGGGACTCAACTGCAGGGCACGTATGGCTCCTGAGTGCTGCTGCTAACCACCATGTGACATTGCACATCAAAGGCAAACTTCCACTGACAGATGTTTTAAAGGGTTCCTCCTGGCTTTAAATTGAGAATCAATGCAAAAAAAACAAAAAACAAACAAACAAAAAAACAACAGCCATAGTAAGAAAGCTTCTGCATTTTCTGTAAAGCCTTTGTTAAAGATACTGGGCCTTATTTTATTTTCCTCATATGAGGATCCAACCCAATCTCCTCTTAGAATTTAGTACCAGACTCGTCTTGGAAGCAAGACGCTTAGTCCCAAGTGAATGCTCCCTCACTGCCACTTTCAAGTACGAAGCTGAGAATGACAAACGTGATGGCCCCTTATCCTACAGCTCTTGCTAGCGCTGTACGTAGGGCTGAACAGTCTTGTGAGACCATGGAGACACGGCTGCCAAGGGACCAACCCTGGTGGCATCAGGACCTTGAAGGACGGGCAGTCAAGACATTGCCTCCAGCAGCCCAATTCAAGAGGCACCCTCTGGGCTTCTCAAGCAGAATGTGCATACCCAAGAGATGGGGGCCGCAGAAGCCAGCAAGGCAACGTGGGGTGGCTTCCTAAACGAGGACTTTCTGTCTGCGGCACTCTGTAGTTTCTCTCAGGTGGGACATTCATTTTATTTTTCTGGTCAGAACTTACTCCATTTCCAAAAAAGGTTTCAGCACCTTCCGGTAAGCCTGTCACCTCCCCCTTGACAACTGTTGGCAGCACGTCCTCCCTGGGGGACTCCTCCCTGTACTCCTTTTCGGCTCCATCTCCTCACCTCCACCCCTGCCAGCTCCTCGGCCTGACCTGCCCTCAAATGTCAACTGACTTTTTTTTTTTTTTTTTTTTGTTTTGAGACAGGGTCTTGCTCCGTCACCCAGGCTGGAGTGCAGTGACATCATCATAGCTCGCTGTAACCTGAAACTCCTGGGCTCGAGCGATCCTCCTGCCTCAGCCACCCGAGTAGCTGGGACTACAGGCGTCACCACATCTGGCTAATTTTTCCATTTTTAGTAGAGATGGGGTCTTGCTCTTGCTCAGGCTGGTCTTGAGCTCCTGGCCTCAAGCAATCCTTCTGCCTCAGCCTCCCGGAATGAGCCACCATGCCCAGCCTGCAAAATGTGCCAACTGACTTTTAACCTGCAATGATTATTATTTCTCTCTTCTAAAAGTATTTTTTGGATTCATTTCCAAATCTGTCTGGTCTTTTTTGATGGTATGTTATTCTTTTTATTTTTTATTGAGATATAATTCATATAACCATAAACTTTGTCATTTTAAAGTATAGAATTCAATAGTTTTTGGTATATTCATAAGGTTATGCAACCAACACAACTATCTAATGCCAGAGCTTTTTCCTAATTCCAAAACCAAATTCTGTGCCCATCAGCAATCACTCCTCGTCCTCCCCTCCCCTCCAGTCCCTCGCAACCACGATTCTACTGTCTGTCTATGGATTTGCCTATTCTGGACATTTCATATAAATGGGATCATATAATATGTGGTCCTTTTTCCTTCACTTAGCATAATATCTTCAAGGTTTGTCCCTGTTGTAGCACACTAAGTACCTCATTCCTTTTCATTGCTGAGTAATATTCTATCATATGTATATGCCACATTTTGTTTACCTATTCATTATCTGACAGATATTTGGATTGTTTCCACTTTTTGCTTATTATGAGTAGTACAGATACGAACATTTGTATACAAGTTATTGCATGAACAAGTTTTCAATTCTCTTGTGAGTTTACCTAGGTATGGAATTACTGGGTCATGTGATAACTCTATGTTTAACCATTTAAATAACTGCCAGACTGTTTTCCAAAGCTGCTGAGTGGTTTTACATTCCCACCAGCAGTGGGAGAGTTCCAATTTCTCCCTATCCTCACCAACATTTCTTATCTGATCATCTGATTTTCTGATTGAAGCCATTCTAAGTGGGCATGAAATGGTATGTCATTGTGGTTTTGATTTGTATTTCCCTAATGGCTAACGATGTTGAGTGTCTTTTTATATGCTTATGGGCCATTTGTGTATCTTCTTTGGAGAAATTACTATTCGAATTCTGTGCTCATTTTAAAATTGTGTTACTACAGTTGTTTTACTGCTGAGTTGTTAGAGTTCCAAATAATCTCTTCCGTTCTGTGGGCTGTACTTGCACTTGATAGTGTCCTTTGAAGCATAAAAGTTCCTAATTTTGATGAAGTCCAATTTATCTATTTTTCCCTTTAGTTGCTTGTGTTTTAGGTGTCGCATCTAAGGAACAGTTGCCTAATCCAAGGTCACACAGATTTCTATGTTTTAAGAGTTTTATAGTATTAGCTTTTATATTTAGTTCTTTGATCCCTTTTAATTTTTATATACAGAAGAGAATATTATCTTTCCTCACATTTGCTATTTTATTTTTCAATTCTTTAATGATTTTAAGCATATTTCTTTTGTAGTTAGTTGCCATCGAACAATTCTGAGATCGGAGATTTATAGAAGTCTAAATCTCCTGTTTATTCTGTCTCCTGACATTTGTGCACAATGGCCTGTTTCTTCGTGTCTTGTTAGTGTGGATTGTACATTCATACAGGCAGTGTTTTTTTTATTGGTGGTAATGCTGTATACCCTGGAGATGGGTATACAGGGAAATGGATGGGAAATGTCCCTGCAGGGCGGATGTGCATCTCTGCCAAGTGCCTCTGGATGTTAATTATACTAGAATCCCCTGTGTTAATTTCACTTTTGTTGTTGCTGTTGTTGAGACAGGGTCTTGCTCTGTCACCTGGGCTAGCGTGCAGTGATGCAATCATCGCTCACTACAACCTTAAACTCCTGGGCTAAAGTGATCCTCCTGGCTCAGCTTCCCGAGTAGCTAGGACTAAGTGTTTGCAACCACTCCTGGCTAATCTTTAAATTTTTTGTAGAGATGGGGTCTCACTATATTGCTCAGGGTGGTCCCGAACTCCTGGCTTCAAGGGACCCTCCCGCCTTGGCCTTCCAAAGTGCTGTTGTGAGCCAATGCACCTGGCCCGTTTCATGTCTTGGCTTGGTGATTTCTAGATAACATAGGTAGTGTTAAATTGACCCCGAATCCACATGAAGACAGCCCTGTGGTTATACAGTCTTAAGGGAACACTGTTTTCTTAACCTCAACGATAGGCTGAGCCATGTTCCTGTACTGCCAATTGCATTTTTCTAGTGCCCGCTTCACACAGGGGCTGTCCTTCATCAAGCAGCTTGACTTGATGCTTGATGACTTAATTCCAACTCCTACAGAGATCAGGCCCAAGGCTTTATTTCAACTAGGTGTGGCCATTAAAACTCAAGGACCTCAGTCACCAGGTCACAGTACCCTAGCCCAGTACCCACGGTGTGGTCCTGTAACTGCTCTGGTTTTTCAGTTCACTCTTGATTTTAGATCCTGGTACTGTCCCTTAATTCTTGTGAACTAGTCGTGCATTTCAGGGATATGAATTCCATTTAATCCAGCATTTCAAAATACTTAGCAGCAGGAAGGTTTTCAGAGCCTCCATACTGCTGGACAGAGAAACTGCTAGACAAAAAGATAACACTGAAATTTTTATGCTAAAATAATCATGATTAGACTACATAGTACAAGGTTCCACACCAAGTTCATAGAAACAGCGTCAGGCTTGCAGGGAGGGTCCTCCCACGCTAGGCTGAAGGGACTGTTCCCCAAGGAGAACGAACCTTGCCCAGACATGAGGTTTGAGATCGTGGGCAAGGCCCAGGGCAGCACAGCACACTAAGTCATCATCCTCTCCGAAGACAGGCTTCATATAAATGCTCCTTTTATTGGGCACCTGCTGGCTGTATGGCTACTTCAAGAGTCTCTGACTGATGTCCCCGTACATGGCTGACGGTGGCGCAGGCTGGGGGTATCTTCTCAGGGCCACCTCGAAATGGGATTCAACCTGAGAAGACAGCTCTCAAGCCCTGCCCAGCCCCCCATTTAACACCAGCTCCTGACTCACTGGGCGCACGGCCAGCTCCCTGCCATCGCAGGAGTGCACAGGGGGGCCCCAGAAAAGCTTGGTGCCAACAGCAGAGGCTGAACACACCCGACCTGACCACTTCAAGAGAACATTCTCCTGAAACTCCAAGACCTGACTTGGCACTTACGTGCTAGTGCAGGCCCACAGAAGGGACAAGTAGCACAGAGTCTGTAAGTTCCAAAGCCCATCTGACTCCACAAAGATCTCACATACATCACTTTTATCTCAGCTCAATACTTCTGGTCAGTTTCTGAGCACAATCTAGGACTTCTACCTCTCTAACCAGGCTCCTGCTTCTCTCCTGGGCAACGCTGGGCTCCATCCAGACAGTGCCACTGTTCTTAGTACAGCCACCACTGACTGGCCCTGTGCCTTTGTCCCCTGTGTCCTCCCCCCACAGCACCCTCCTGCCACCTTCCCACTTTAAGTAGCTGTTCCTTTCTCCTCAGGGCTGGTGGCTCACTAAGGGCCCTGCAGTCTTGCGCCTGTGGACTGGCGTCTGCTCCCCCACAGGAGGGCAGGCTGCGTGGCTGGAACGCGGCCGCTGTACTGCTGGCCTGCGCCTCCCCTCCCTGGCCTCTCTGGGTCCGTGCACCTACCACCTACCTTTCAATGGCTGTCGGAGTCATGCTGGTCAAGGTAGGAGCACCCGGCGTGGCTTTGGACCGCTCTGTGAATCGGGAGTCAAACGCTTTCATGGGTTCGATCTTGGACGGGGTGGTTAACACGGAAGGCGACAATGCAGCAGGAGTAGAGGTAGCATTCACACTGGGGGAAGAAAACGGGAGGCTCGTCAAGCACAATCCTCACAGGATCTAGAGGTCTAGGGTTTGCATTACTCGGAGCCTACCGAGTAAGGCACAAATACCGAACTTTTACAAACAAAATAATCCAAGATATAATCTACTGTTCCTATTTCTTTAAAATTTTCATGTGTTAAAATTCTGGAAGTCTGACTACCTGAGTATGTTGTGAACAAATGCATTCACGTTTGCCTCTCTGTGTTCTGAGAGCTTTTGGGGGTGGTTCTTATAATCCTTTCCTCTAACCAGACAGCTCTGTCTCCACAACTTAAATGCAGCCTCTCCACCTCAAACCACTCCAACCACCAGCCTTTCCCATTTCAACAACAGGTTTGATGAGAAATGCCCCCATCTGGGGTCCTGAAGCCATGGTCTGTTATTGGCCTTCATCCTCAGCCAAGCACCCTCTGTCCTGGGAGGCCCCTCCTATCTCTGACTTGGGACAATGACAAATTCTCAGCACTCTCCTCCAAGTGCTCACCCCACAGCTTTCGCCTTCTACTCATTAGAGAAATGAGGCCCAGGCATACGTGTGCCCAGCACATTCCACACACTGGGAACTAAAGCTACTGGGACTCCTGCTGACCACATCTAGGCTAATACCCTCCACCTCCATCTGCCTGGACCCCACACCATGGACAGCCCTTTCCTCCTCCTCCTCCATGCCCTGTGGCCACCAGGATCTGTAGGGTCAACCCCTGAAACGGTTTTTAGATCTGGCACTGTCACAGACCCACGTCTTTCCAGACCTGCTTCCTCCCTGCATGCTTCGCTTCCTCACTGGTCTTGCTGCTCAGTCTCCTTCTCTTCCCACCCTGCTCACAGCTACTCAGGGCAGTGACACCCGATGCTTGGTGCCTGCCTCCACGGCGAGGGTGGCAGCATCCAGAAGTAGGAGGCTGTAGTAAGACAAGAACCCATCCCCACCAGCGGAGAAGCTCTCTAACAGTATAGGCCGTGTGTGCTAGGGGTGGCTAAATTTAGGCACCAAGGCCTCCTGGAGCATCTTCCTAAAATGCAAGTCCTAAAGTCTTGTATGTGCTCACTCTGGGGAAAAGCGCAGATTGCTCAGTTAAGCACAGAAACCCAGGCTTTCTCCCCTCTTTTTGGTCCTTCCTCAGGAACTCGGGGTGCTGCTCTTGCTGCTGTCCCTACTGCCCACCCCTCTTCCCCTGGGTGGCTTATATGGGCCTTGGGTGGGGCACCCTCTGCAACATCTCCCTGAGACCTCCGCACCGATCCCCCTTCAGATGGGCAGCCATTTCTACCCAAAGGACCCAAAGAGCCATCTGCAACCCTGTGGCAGCCTCTTCCCTATCAGCCTGCACACTCCAAGGACGAGGACCCACCCATCTACCCCCTTGGATGCCTGGGCCTAGCACAGTGTGTAACCCAGAGCAGGTGCTGGGCAAACATCCACTCCTGGCTCTTATCCGTGCTTGCCTGGTCCTTTCTGACTTCTAACTTGGTTTCCAGAAAAGGTCAGTGAAGACAAAGGCTCTCTGAGTGAATGTAATTCTCAGAGTACAAGGGGAGTCGGTGCCCTCCTACATAAACACCCTGCCTGAGATCAATGGTGTGGTGATACACCCCACAGAGTAAAGTGGAGGCCACGGCCCCAGAAATGCGAAGCCACCTCCAGTGCAGATCTGTCAGCAGGCGGGGCTGACTCTGTGGTGGGCGGCATCTCACTGGCAGGTCCCCTGTCTCAGCCTGATCCTTGGTCTGCCATGACACCCTCTTTGTGAAGTCCTCATAGTCCTGAGTTTCAGAGACTCACCTGAATAAGTCCTCCCCTCCAGGCAGGCTCCATCTAAAGTTAAGCATTTGCTTTCTTTCTTTTTTCATTGAAGGGGCCACAAAGTGCACATAGAACGAAATCCTCTGTCACAAAACTGTGTGCAAACCTGAACTTTCCCTGGGGACAGGAACAAGGCTTGGCGCCCACTGACCTGTCCTTATTGACAGAATCGCCTGCAGGCCTGGCACCGGTGGCCGCCACAGGCTCTGTGCAAGGCTTCGAGGCGCCGAAGGAGTTGGGGGTACTGGAGTCCAGTGGCAGTAGCTGCGGACTGCTATGAGAGGAGAGCATGGTGCCCGCCAAGGAGCCCGAGAGGGGGATGCTGTTAAAGAATGCCGTGGAGAAGTCCCTGTCATCAAGCAAGAACAAAAGTCAGCCTTGAAAATCAGATGCCATATCCAGTACTCTAACATTTTCTGAGTCCAAAGGCAGTATGTTTTCAGGGTAGAAAATTTGGAAAGTTACAGAAAAGTAAAATCACTTAATATATTATATTTAATTGAATGTAAGATGTACTACTACCGTATGTACCACTAAGGAAAAAAAGTTTTATTAATTAAAATTATCAGATGCCATTGATTGTATGATGCGCCCTCATCTCAGAGTGTTACACTGTGTAACCAAGTGTCTTAGGAGGAATGAAGTGCAGCACACAGAAAGGGCCTCCCTTTCAGGAAGGGCAGTGGGGTGTGCCACTGGATGGACATGCCGTAATTTACACAACTCAGCCTCGACTGTGTCCCAGGCTCTTCTACAGCAGATGCTGCTGCAACAGGAGGCAAGTTTTACAGTGTCAGCACTGAGGCCCCTGGGCCAGATCAGCCACATCTAACTCCTCCTGCCACTTCCACTGCTCTTTTGTGCCTTAGGTTCCAGTACGAAAACTAAAAAGCGCCAGGACTCTCCACAGGGGGCTGCTGTTAGGAGTAAAGTAGTTACTGTAGCACACACTTAGAACACACAGTAGCTACTGAAAGATGCCTAAAATCCTAATAATTGTCATTATACCTACGATTCACATATATACATGGATAAATTCCTAAAAGTGGAATTATAGTAGCAAATGAAATGTTCACTGATGATTTTGGATAAATATTTCTAAAGTGTCCTCCTCAAAAGTTTAAATGAATGACAGATCATGTATGTGAGTGCCTATTTCCCCATATCTGTACAGTTTTATCAAATTTCTTGACATTTGACAATCTGACAGATGAAAAATGCTATCTTACTACAGTTTTAGTTTTGATGTGAGTGATGTTGAAATTTTTTCATATAGAAACATTTGATTTCCTTTTTTTGAGGTGTTTGTTCATATCCTTTTGTTTATTGTTCTCTATTTGGTTATTATAGTCTTTATTATTGATTTATAAGAACCATTTACATATTTTAAAAATTCCTTATTTAAGAAATATTTTTCCCAGGGTGTTTTAACTCTTTATGGTGTATTTTCTCAGAAATACACCAAGAAAGTTAATTTTTTATAGTCTAAATTTTATGTTATTTGTAGAAAAGACTTTACCTCTAAGATTATAAAAATATTCTTCCATGGGCTCTTCTAGAATTTTAAACAAAAATATTTTAAACAACAAAAAAGTTAAACATTAAGAAAGAAACAGTCTCTGAGCTGTTCAGAATACATTTAACTTAAAAGGTATGAGGTTGAGATCCAACACTGTTCCTTAGAGGGTAAGGAAGTAGTTAAGAATTCCATTTATTGATTAAATTAGCTAATGTTTCCTCACTGATGTGAAATGCTACCTTTAAAATTCCCATATATATTTGGGCCTATTTCTGGATATTTTATTATATTCCATTGCTCTGTCTATTCATGTGTCAGCATCTCGCTGTTTTCAGTATTATAGCTTTTAAGTTTTAATTTCTGATGGGATTAGTCTTCCCTGATTAATCTTTTTCAGAAATATTTCAGCTATTCCTATTTATTTTTCCATGTAACTTTAGAGTCACCTTGTCTGATTCTGAACACTCCTATGGTTATTTGCATTGGTTCGTGTTAAATTTATACATTAAGAGAGGACTGATGTCTTTATGATGCCACCCTAGCTAATCAACCGGATGCATTTCTGTTAATAGTAATTTCTTTGAGTTTTCTTTTAGGTCTCTCAGTAGTGTTTTAAAATTTTCTTCATTGAGATATACATTTCTTGTCACACTCCAGGTATTTTATTTATGAATGTGATTTTTTTTCTGTATATGTGCCAAGGGGAGTTGGTGCTACCTGGTCTCATGTTGATCGTATCCAGCCACTTGATTGTCCTTTTATTGTCCATGGCAGCTTTTCCAGATGATTCTCTTATATACCATATCACCCTTAAGTAACAATGTATTTCACTTTCTCCTTTCCAATTTATTCTTTCCCTTGACTAACTGCATAGGCTGGGACGTTGAAAAGAATGTTATAGTCACAAGGGCAGACTTTGTTTAGTTTTTTAATTTAATTTGGAATAAGATAATTTATCAAGTTAAGGAAGCATCCATCTACTCTCACTTAATTGTTTTAAATTAGAACAATGTTGAATTTTATCAAAATTCCTTTAAGCATCTATGGAAGTGATTATACAATTATTTCTTTTTATTTTTGGACATGAAGAATAAAATTAATAGTTTCCCAAAATTTGAACCTCCTTGATTTCCTGAAATAAACCTTACTTGGTCATGGTGTAGTACCCTTTTAACATGTAGTAATGTTCTGTTTGCTACTATTTTATATAGGATTTTGCACTGACATTCACAAATAAGAATGACCTGGGATTTATTATGCTCTATCTCTGTTAACATTTTGATATAAATATTATGTTCATTTCAAAAAAGAATTTCCAAGTTTCTTCTCTATGAACTAGAATATTTTAAATAGCATTACAGTTATCTGTGCCTTAAAAGTTTCTTAGAGTTTCCATGTGAAGCCTTCTTAGTCTGGTGGCTTTGGGTTAACTCTTTGACAGTGTTTCCTATTTCTTCTATAATAATTTTTCCATTTAAGTGACTTTATTTTCTTTATAAACCATCTACTTTCAAATTTATCTGCATAGACTTCAGGATGGAATTGTCTCATCCTTTTGATTTATTCTATATCTATGATAATTTCCCACTTATAACTACTTTGAATATTTGTGTTGCTTCTTTTCTTTCTTGATTAGCTAAGGTAATAATTACCTATCATGTTGCTACTTGTTAGAACATGTGAATCAGGAGGGTGAAAAAGCCTTTAAGACCAAAGAATCAAGTCCTGGCGCCAAGAATACGCACCCTGTGGCAGAAAGTGGGCTCAAGGCCAGCTAGGAAGCTTCCTCCGCCTCCTCATCAGGTAAGGCCTGGAAGGATCCAGAGAACAAAGTGCCACCAACACCACCACCACCTCCCTCCCTCCCTCCCAGAGGCCCAGCAGTGTTCAGGGCACACGCACACTTGGTCCTAATAAAAGGTAGGCAGGTGGCATTACCCCCTTAACCCTACAGGTTTGCAATGGAAAAAGGATCAGTCAAAGGAAAATCACTGTTCTGGGAGGAGTCCGCAGACCTGGTTCTGGCCTCTCCAGCCACCAGGCCTCTGCTCTCTGGGGCCTCAGAGCCTACACACCTCACATGAGGAGGCTGGATCAGCACATCGTATGACTGACGGTTTCGTCATACTTCAAGGAAGATTTGGAATAGCTCAGGGCGAACATTGCAAAATGCAGTTGTCTTCAGTGCATAACGTCCACAAAGGACTTCCTGACACCCTGAGCTGACTGGCTAAATGAGTATAAAACCCAACGTGAACTGCTTTGACAGTGGTGGTCTATTTCTTTCACATAAGGCCTTACTATTTTTCAAATCAACATACATCATTCTGGGGAGAATGATCAATAAAAACGTTGTGACAACAGCAAGTGGTGAATAAGTCTGTTCCATGATTTCTGTCCCCCATAGACACAGAGAAATGTGTCTCAGAGAACTACCCTCCACCCAGCAATTCCACTTCTAGAAATTATCCCAAGGGAACAGTCACAGGTGTGCTCAAAGATTCATTTACAGTCACGAAAAACTGGAAAAACTACAAGTCCACAGTTAAGGGGCTGGTTATGTAAATCATGGTGCATTCATAGGACAGGAACCTGGATAGTCAGCAAGTGAAGACCTCAGAGAACTATTTATTAAAATGAATGAATGGTCAAGATACAGTAGCACGTGGGGAAAAAATACAGATATCAAAATGCTAACAGTGATTATATCTGAAAGACTGCATTATGGATAATGCTTTTTTCTTCTTTGGGTTTTTGCTATTTTTCTAAATTTTTAACAATGCTTATATATACCTTTCTAATCAGAAGAAGGTGGTCATAAAAAGAAAAAAAATCAGTCTGACTGTTTTCCCATGTGTTCTCTAGTGCCCTGCCAACAGAGAAGTGCAGCAGATGTGCTGTTCCTGAAAAGGTGCCAGGCCTGCCAGCCGTCGCAACCCCCACCTGCCTTCCACACGAGTCAAGCGTGCACAGGGCTCTATGAGGAGCACGGGGCTCGGAGGCTGGCGGGGCTCAACCCCCTCACTTCCATGTTCTATCAGTCAGGCATGGCCCAGGGGCCCGTGACGACCCTAACTGTCAAAGCGCTAACTGGCGGAGAGAGAGGAAGACCTCCCCAGATAAGGTCACAGAAAGCTCGGTGAATGAACGAGTACCCAGTGTCCAGCTGTGCTATGCAGAGAGGCGTGATTCTTCTCCGACCGTCTGCTGTCCGAGTCTCAACTTGCTTCTTCAAAAGATTCTGGCAAAACAGAGTCACATAAATGAATGGAAAAGTTTCTAGCAACTATCTTCAAATATCAAAAAAATCAAGCTTCCTTTTTCCCTGGTGATAAGAATACTTAGCATAAGATCTACTATCTTAGCATATTTTTAACTGTGCAATATTGTACTGTTAACTGCAGGCACTGTGCTGTACAGCAGACCTCTAGGACTCATTCATCCTGTAAAACTGCAACTTTGTGCCCCCTGCCCCCAACCACAGGCACCCAGCATTCTCCTCTGCTTCTGTGAGCTTGATCCTCATATAAGTGATATCACAGTGTCTGTCCTTCTGTGTCTGGCTTATGATTTAGTTGTATGCCTTAAACATGTACACCTTTTTGTATGTCAATTATACCTAAAATCAGTAGGTTTAAAAAAAGTAAGGCTTTTAAGGAAATGTACTCTAACTTCCCTTTCTAAGTCTTTCTGGTACAGCTAAACTAAGCCACCTAATCAAAGACTAAGCCTTTTTTATCAGGGCATGTGCTCACCTTCCTGCATGATAAAGAAGGGCAGAAAGCTTCCAGATGAACTAGCACCAGTACTACAGAGCTGGCAACCAGGTTCCCAGTGCAGCAAGCACATTCCAGGTTGGCCACCCCCACCCAGCAGCCATAGGGTCAGTGAAGGAACCAAAGGACTGAGAGACTACACTCATGAACCACACTCTTGTCTGGTGATTTTCAAACTGACTTTCATCACAAAATCCCTCTTCTACAGATGGCCATAACCATGGGCTCCCACTCACACATTACGCCTGAATCACCTGGGAGAGGTTTGTCAACCTACACAAGCTTCTGGAGATGGTGTTAGCTCCCTAGGTAATCTCATGTCCTAAACTGTTCCTGCCCCATTTCCAACCCCCTTTCCATGAAACACAGGCTTCCAGATGAAGAAGAGGAGCCCACAGATGTGTCCTAAGGGCAGAGCCTGAAATCCACTTCTCTCAATATCTAGAATGTCCTAGAAAGGCCAGCAGGTTCAGGTTTGGAAGTTCCTATAAAAGATGATCTGCTTTAGGGCTCCGGGGGACAAGGAGGCCTTTGATCAAGGTGCCTCAGGCCTCATTACTGCCTTGTGCAGCTGTGGGCAAAGGACCAATCCGCCTGGGCTGGCTGACCTGCGGGACCTGTGCCAGACTCAGCACACACCCTCCTCACCACCACTCTTATCTGTGTCCTCTCCCTGGGCACACGCCCATACCCTCAGTGCCACCAGGCTGAGCTCTCACCTTCCTGATGTCTTCCAGACTCTCGCCGTTGACGACGCCTGCGACGGAGGCCGCTGAGCCTGGCTCTCGGGCTGGGGCACTCTTCTGGTCCAGCTGCTGCTGCTGCTGCTGCTGCCTCCGCTGGTACTTGAGCATTTCAGGGTTCTCGATGACGGCTGTGGAAAGCTGGGCCTCAGTCATGATGGCCAGGCTCTTGCCATAGGTGGACTGGTGAATGCGGCTCTGGGGGAAGCAGGGAGAGGCGCGACAGGACGGCATGAGCACCAGCATGGCCAGTGCTGCCCACCAGCAGGGCCCTCCTGGCTGTGAGAATGGAAATGCCCGATGCCAGCTCTCTATTGCCTCCCACCCTATTCTGCCTGTCCCTGATTAGACAGCTGTGTTGACATCTCATGCCCTTCCTCGATGTTTACGACTTCCTGTGAATCTGCAGCTGGGGATGACAGGGAATGAATGAGACAGCTGACAAGACAACACCTACCCCATTTGGTCTGGTGCAGAAAAAATGGCCATCCCCATTGCTTCAGCTGAAAGGAAGACACTCAAATTGCTAACTTAAGGTTCTTAAATCACTCCAAGGACCCCAAACACCTTTGGGAATCAGATACCGGAATATGTGTCTGCTTTCACTGCTCTTGACTACAGATGTTGGCCCCTTGATCAGAGGTCCCCATGGGCCTGCTCACAGTGTCTCTATGAGCAAGGGAAGGCTGGCACAGCAGACCCTCCTCTGTGCCCCCCACCTTGAGGATGTCCTCATCCTCCCCTCCTCCTAGGCCCTAGTAGTCCTATGCCATAATAAGCTAGCCAGGAGCCCCACGAAAGCAGGAACAGCGTCCCCAGCACACCATAGTGACTGGTGCACATGGAAGTGTGATGAGGAGCAGACTCACACAGCATGTGCAAACAACCAGCATGGCATTCTGCCCGGGAACAGGGACTGTGGCTAACAGGACATCTGCCTCACACCACAGCATGGGTGGGAGAGGCAGCCTTCCAGGAGAGGTGCTCTGGGACTTGCTCCTGCAGGGTGTGTGGCTAGGAACCTTCCTCCATTGCCACCTTGGCTCTTGCCCCTTCTGAGTCCGTCCCCTGGAACCTCAAGCCAGGGGTTCCCTAGTGTTCCTCAAACACGAGGTCCCTGCCTGTGATCTGGGAAATGGCAAGCTAGATACAGTTACTGCACAGGCTCCCCGGGTGACTCTCCAAGAGGGTGTGCAGCAATCCCCAGGTGATAGTGATAAGGTGGGAAGAAGATCCGAGGCCACTGAGATACTCGCTCCTTCATGAAGAATAATGGGGTGCAGTCAACAAGGGAGACCTCTACCTCCAAGTGGCTTACATCTTCGAGGGGGGTCGCAATAGTTTAAGAGGGAGCTTCTGCCAGCAACAGTGTCACCATGGGGACAGCAGCTGGCCTGCTTCCACAGAGCTCCTTTTAGGCGAACAGATACATCCTACCAGGCGTTGGTAAAGGCCCGTCTACAGCAACAGCAGCTTTCCCAGGCTACGTAGGGAAAGCAGGGCCTTTCCCAAAGCCTTGCAGGGGGCACACCAGCACCAGTGCTCCAGGCAGAGCAGACAAGAGCAGGCCTGGCCCTAAGGCAGTAGGCCTGATTCATGCTTCTAACCTCAGGGTCACGTATGGTCTAGGTAAAGGGCCATGCTGTTTTCAGAGGCTTAGTTACCTCACTGATGAAATGAATGGGCCCTGCCTTGAAGGGTTTTGTGAAATCATACATGCAAAACACATGGCCCACAGCCTGGCATACAAGAAGTGCTAAGAGATGACCAGTACTACTATTATAATGGGGAAAGTGATGTGAGCAGAGACCCTGGGGGAGTCACTTCAGCTCTCTTCCAAGGCAAAACCACCCAACGGGTGGCCTTATCAGCTCAAGAAGAGATGCCCAAGGTAGTTTTATTCTTAATTCCAGGACTTTTTTCTGACATGAATAGAAACTCACTTTTAAATCAATCTATTCTGTAAAGAACATAAAGATTATAATCTATAAAAGGAGAATACTCCATTAAACTTTAAGAAACATGTGTCATCGTATCCCACAAGAGGGTCCAATCGAAGGGGTGTCTCGGAGCTATCCCAGCTAGTAGTGTGCCCCAGAGGGTGCAGCAGCACATGGGCCACCAGCCTACCTTCTCCTCCTCACTCAGGGGGTCTCCCAGCTCATCCTGAGAGAAGTCGAGGAACGCCACAGAGCCGTCCATGGAGCACACCAGGATGCCCAGTCCGTTCAGAGTCCTGAAAGACACGGCTGTCAGCAGCCTGGGAGCAGGAGCTCGAGGCAGACCCCATGGCTCAGCGGCTGGTCTGGGGCAATACTTCCGGGAGACGGTCCCCTTCTGTGGCCTGAGGGTGGGGGTGATAATCCCTCCCGAGGGCCCTGGTGTCCTCCAATTCTAAGCCTTTGTACCAAGCATCTTTTACCACATATTTTGTAAAAATTTTCAATTTCATTTATCTTATTTTTGAAACCATTTAAAAAAATCCCAAAACTCCAGGAAGTATCTACCTAAATTTAGTCATTTTTGTTCATGGAATGACAAAGAGTAACGTGGAGCCCACAAGGACCACATCATTCTCCTCCTTTCGGACGAGTCCTGAGGAGGTATCTTCCAGTGGCAAATACTACACAGGGCAGGACATTACCAGAGCAGCAGGCACACAGCCCAGCTCCTGAATCACGTGCAAGTGGAGCCCTGGCATCTGCACCACTGTGCCAGCTGACCCTAACCACGCCCAGAAGGCCTCGTGTTCTAGTGTATGGCTTCTCCTTTCTGAGCTTATGCTCCGTAACCAGGATCCACCTTACCAGGAGATGTCCATGATAGACTTGTCAAACAGCTCATGGATGACCACCAGCGGCCGCTTCAGACACGTGAGCTAGAAGGACAGAGGCAGCCAAGGTTAACGGAGTTACCGAAAGCCCCTCTGTGCGTGAAGCTCAGTTAACAAGATTAGCCTAGCAGCCTTGAGGAGCGCTTCTGCTGGCAGTTAGGGCATCTTCAATTCTATTCAACAGTGGCTGCTGAGATCTCAAACTGTGGAAACCAAAGCCTATCAAAAATGTGCACCTCTCTGGGTGAGGTAAGTCACGCCTGTAATCTCAGTACTCTGAAAGGCCAAGGCAAGAGGATTGTTTGAGGAGAGGAGTTTGAGACCAGACTGGGTAACATAGTGAGATGCTGACTCTGTAAAAAAAAAAATTGAAAAACTAGCCAGGTGTGGTGGTGCATATCTGCAGTCCTACCTACTCAGAAGGCTGAGGCACATCACTTGAGCCCAGGGAGTTCATGACTGCAGTGACCTATGATCGTGCCACTGCACTCAATCCTGGGTGACAGAATAAGACTCTATCTCCAAAAAAATAAAAATATACATCCTAGAGCCGTTCTTGCCTCCAGGGCATGCTGTGGCTTTATACACAGACAGGCAGAAACAGGGAAGACAGAGTAGAAGTGGGTTCTGGAAGGGCTAAAATCCGAGCAGGGGGTAGCTTCACAGAGTATACCAGTGAGAGTCTACTACTACTGGGTATGTACTCAAAAAGAAATGAAAACATATGTCCACAAAAAGACTTTATACGAAATATTCACATCACCTTTAGTCATAATATCTCAAAACTAGAACCCTAATGTCCATCAACAGGAGAACAGATAAATAAATTGTGGCATACTCACAGAGGGGGACACTACACAACAATGATAAGGAATAAACTACTGTTAAGTGCAACAACATATATGAATCTCAAAAACATTATGCCAAGCAAAAGAAATGCAAGACACAGAGTAGTAAACACTGCACAACTGCATTTATGTGAAGTTCGAGAGCAGGCAAAACTCATCAGTGTGATAGACGTCATTAGATTGGTCACCTTGATGGGGGAGAGCATGGCCTTTAACTGGGCAGGACCAAAGGGACAAAAAGGAGTGTTCTGGGCAGTGGTGACAATGGTATGTAAACATACAAGACAATTCACCAAGCTATACCTTTCAGGTGAATGCACTTTGCATATATGTCAATAAGATTTTTCTAACAGGAAGCAAACACAACACGCTGTCTGTGGCACTGACCACTGAGGGTGCTGCCTGGATCTGGACACAAGCGCTGCTCTGGCCGGAGGTCAGGATGGCCTCTCCCAGTGGCCCAGGCCCAGTCCTCAGTGCTTGCTTCCAGGACAGCAGGAGGGCCTACAGGCTTCTAAGGAGGGGCTGACCCCAGGCACAGGTTGGGAGTACACGCTATCACCAAAAGCGCTGGGTCTCTCTTTCCTTCAAGGCCTCCAGGCTCACTACATCCCCAGCCCACACCTCCTGCCCCGCAGCAAAGGCTCAGGGTGGCCGGGCTCACCCAGACAGAGAGTGACCGGTCCTTGCTGCCAACGGCACAGCAGCAGTACGGGCAGCTGGGCTTCGCAGAACTCCCATTCTTCTGCTTCTTTTTGAAGATTTTTGGGTTGAATTTCTAAAGCCAAATAACAAGTGATAAAATAATTAATCAAGCATCAGACATGTACCCCATGCCCAAGCGTCAGGAACATACCAAAATCTCAGCCCGCTGTGGGAGTCCCCTCGACATCCTGCAAGCCCAGGCTCCAGGTGCTATTGCATCATCATAACCACCTAGGAGGCACTGGGCTGCTAATGAAATGAAGGCTCAGGGAGTTCAGAAAATATGTGCAGTCGCCAAATGAACAAGCAGGGAATGCGGATTTGAAGCTTGCTCTACCAAACTCTCCGTATCTGGAGCCAGCAGCCAGGTGGATGGGATGGTAGCTACTAACACTGGCCCTTCTCAATTCCCCTGGCTGGGCAGGGCCAGCCCGAGGACCAGGGGAGAAGCTGAGCCTGCAAAGGGGCTTCTGGGCCAAGGACCACTCTGCATCTCCTAAGGGAGGCCAAGGGAATGGCAGGAGGGGTCTAATCCACTGCATTCCTTCTCTCTTCATTGCATTTGTTGTTCATAGCCATAACTGTCGAGCAGAGATTTGCTCAGCCCGAGAGGCACTCATGATCTCACTGCACCAGGGACCATGGCTACATCAAACAAAGGTGCCTGAGTGGCTGCTCAGCCCAGGGAGCCACCCCAGTGTAACCTGGCTGTCACTTTTGGAAAGGCTAGAAGCACACAGTGAGTTCCTGTCCAACTTCCTGTATTGAAAGGGGGTGGGAGCTCTTGGAATCCCTAAGCTAGGACAACTGAGGGCTGAGGAAGGGTGGCTCCTGAGAGCCTGGTGTTAGGTGGCTTATAGAGGTTTTAATTCCAGAGGGCTGGCAGGAATGGCCAGGGGTACACAGACCCTGGAGAATATAGAACCCAGAGGCACGGACGCTGGGCTTAAGTCTCCACTACCACCGAGTGGGCTGTAGGGCCTCACGGAGGTTTGTGACCCCCTATGAGGCAGGCATCGTGCTCTCACACAGCTGCTCTGATGTGGTGGTGAGAACTGCACGAGAGAATCATGTAGAAGCACTGTGCTAATCATGAAGCAGTGATTTTCAAACATTTTAGCAATAGGCCTTGGTTCAAACAAAATCTTACATGAATTCCAATACAAAAAAATTTTAAAAGCAGTATTTTATTCATATAAAATTTATGTGTTAAGGTATAACGTATGACATTTATTATCAACTCAAACACAGAGAAGGATAAGCCTGTTTGCATCAGGGTCCTGGATGATCCTTCCCTTCTATCAACCTTGGCCTGCCAGTCTATTTATTTTGTTTGGTTGCCCACTGTCATGAAAATCCTGGTTCTCACAGGTTATTTGCAACTATGTAACAGCTTGCTGTGGGCGCTCTGAGGACACTCTTCATTCAAAGTCCTTGAGAAGCATGAAAGGAGGGGTGAGGCCCCTCTCAAGCCTGCTGCACTTCACGTCTCTGCATTCTTCGCCCTCCACAGCAAGGTCGGGAGGCAGCGCCTGACTCAACAATCCACGGCACATCCTTGCAGCTGCGACTGACCACTGCTGGGCGTGGGGACAAGACACTGCTTGGTGGGCGCAACAGAATGGCCCCTGTATTCACAGGAGCCGGGCAACGGGGATAGTGTGCTTGAGCACCTGTGAGCACACCTGAGTGTGTAAAGGGCCAGTGTGCAGGCGCAATGTTCCTAACCAAAGATGGATTTTGGTGATACTATGTTAAAGTTTGCCAATAAAACATGTGAATATGTATTCTATTTTGTAAAAATAGTTTTTAAGTATTTAAACTTAAGTATTTAAAACAAGAACGAGTATGTGCTGAATCTCAGAGCCCTCTTCCTCAGCCCCCTACACTCACTTACCACGACAGTCACAGCTTTCCGATGCCCCACAAAGTCCATGTTGGTCTTCCAGCCCTCCCGTTCGATGATCTGGGCAGTGGGGCCAGAGTTGTTCATGGCATGGGCAGACACCAGGTAATGCCCATCTGGCGACCAGCTGAGCCGCAACACATGGGTCGTCCCTCCACACTGAAAGGAACACCGGCACTTGAAAGGAGCTCAAGACTAACTTTGTGACCAAAACTCTGGCCTCAAGGATAAAGTCAAAGGCCGGGCGCAGTGGCTCACGCCTGTAATCCTAGCACTCTGGGAGGCCGAGGTGGGTGGATCGCTCGAGGTCAGGAGTTCGAGACCAGCCTGAGCAAGAGCGAGACCCCATCTCTACTAAAAATAGAAAGAAATTATCTGGCCAACTTAAAATCTATATAGAAAACATTAGCTGGGCATGGTGGCGCATGCCTGTAGTCCCAGCTACTCGGGAGGCTGAGGCAGGAGGATTGCTTGAGCCCAGGAGTTTGAGGTTGCTGTGAGCTAGGCTGACGCCACGGCACTCACTCTAGCCCTGGCAACAAAGCAAGACTCTGTCTCAAAAAAAAAAAAAAAAAAGGATAAAGTCAAATTCCGATTTACAAATGCATGATGACAAAGGGTGCACCCCAAGCTTCTAGCTACACTGAAGAGTTTCTGCCATCCAGATGGCCCAACCCAAAGGGCTCCGTCATCTGAATTTGGGAACTACAGCATCCCACACTGCCCCCCAGAAACTGAACAAAAAACTGCAGCACAGAAGTATAGGCCCTGAGGGGACCTGCAGGAAGGCCAGTTCTTTGAACCACCACCTCTGTGTGAGTCAAATCTCTTTGGCCACTGACCCACTTCCTCTGTACAGCCCCTGTTAACCCCCCACATGACGTCTGCAGACCGTCCTTGAGATAGGCTGCCGCAGCGCGAACGCACACGGGAGCCCAGAGAAGCCTGCCTGTAATGCAGCTGGTGACCAGGAGGCACCACCTACTCTCCTGAACCTGTCTCCTCACCCAGATGGTGGTGAGGACGCCAGCAAGGAGAAAAGTCCATAATGTTCTTAGAAACTGTAAAATGCACAGCAGAAAGGCACTGTTCCCCCGACCCTTCACATTATTCCTCCTGTAAGGTGACATGGTATGGGTCCAGAGCCAGCCCCCTGAAGCTCAAGTTGGGCCCGGGGTTAAGATCTTGACCTCATAAACCCACAGTAGGACAGGACAAAGCAGGGTCTGAGGGCAGTGACATCACCTGCCTCAACTTCCAGCCCAGGCCAGAGACCCCCTATGCCATCTGGGGTGGCAGGATGAGCCCACCCAGAGGAGGCTGAAGAGTGATGCCATTTCCTACTAGTAGTCAAGACACTCCCACAGCTGCCTCCAGGAGCCCAGCTCATGGGACCCCAATGCCTGGCAGAAGATGTGAGAGCCCATGTCACCTGTACCAGGCAGCTGCAGTCAAGGAAGGCAGGACTAAGAAGGTAAAAACCAATGCTCATATACCCAGCCTGGGAGCTGGTGTTGGTTTTGGGCAAACTGAACATATAACTTTCACTTCCCTCCTGCAGCCAGTCCAACCAGTGGCAAATGCCTATTCTTCCTGCAAAGCCTTGCTCACGTGCCCGTGCCCTGAGCAGCATTCCCTGATGTAGTCACTCCCTCGGGCTGTTTCCGCACTCTGGACAACTCCATCACATGCTTACAACGGACATGAACGTCTGTCTTTCCTACAGGGCTATACGCGTCAAAGGGAGAGACGCCATCTCAATCCACTTTTATTTTCCTGTACCCAGGATTGCCTTACATACAGTGGACACTTAAGTGTCAGTCTAATGGTGATCCTGAGCTCTCATTCCACTTGAAATCAGAACTCAAAGGAAGTGGTAGTAAAATATAATACTATCGAAGCTACTGTACTCTGATCGCCAAACATTTTGCAAACCGTACTGCTGACTGCACTTGGAGACAGGAATTGGCTGGCCTGCAGAGCAGACGCCAGCAAGCACAGCTGCGGTACACTGAGGAGCAACAACAGAGTCTCCCCATCCCGCCCCTAACAAGCCCCTCTGCAGGCAGCTCGACGTAAATCCCACCCAGTAAGAAAAAGTTTCATCTGTATCTGTGGCAGTGAGCTGGGTGACACAATGATATGGGCACATCCCTAAGGCTCTCTTCCACTTTAAAATCTGTAACTTTTTTTCACTTCAAAGTTGGATAATAAACAGTTTCTCAGAAATGAAAGATTTATCATCTGACTCTTAGGGCCAGAGCGCCCACCCCGGAGAACACTGACTGGCCTGCTCAGGCCCTGGACTCCACGCATCCCCCACGTGGTCTGGCCACGGCCGGCTCCCTCTCTGTGCTGGGTTAGCAGGAGGCTGGAGCAGGTGCTGGGGCCAAGCTCCCTGGGCTGTCCCCGGTTACCTCATCAAAAGGCTTGGTGATGCTGGTCTCTAACTGCCAGTCCAGTGTCCTCCACACCTTCAGGCTGCGGTCATCAGCTTGAGAGGCTATGTACTTGCCAACAGGGTCCCAAGTCAACCCTTTCACCAAGCCAGAATGACCCCTCAGAGTAGCTAGAATTTCTGTGAAGAAAAAAGAAATGTGGAAAGTGTCACTTGGAGAACAAAATGACTGTGTAGCAAACACAAGCTGCCATCGGTGGGCCATGGGATGGATCCTCACCAGAAGGGACTTCAGCAGTCTGCCTTGGCCAGCCGCTACCCAAGGCACAAACAGAAGAGCCCCTCATGTGATCTCCACCAAGGCAAAAGCCACCTGAAGACATGACTGCATCAAGGAGCCAGGCAAACGGGGGGCACAGGTTTGGGCCAGAGGCGCCAATTCTGCCCCTGTGTCCTGTCTGTATGAGGCGGCCCTGCCCGTGGCTGCCCTCCCTGGGCCATGACATCAGCAGTTGATCTGAACCTCCCTGGCAGCTGTCTGGGAAGCAGGCCTCACAGCTCAGGGGGCTGGGCAGGGGGCTGGGCAGCGGGCTGAGTCTTTTTTCAGTCATCGCTGAAGACAAAGGTATGCACGAGAGTACCTCCTACAGACTTGCAATCCAAATGTTAGATCAGTCTCTAAAATTGCCCCTCTATAGCCAGACTGATGTCCCCACACATGCTAGTGATGGCTTTAAAGAGAGTGAAAATTACTTGGATCCAAGCCCATGGATGACACATTTTAGCCCACCAGGAAAACATACTCCAGATACACAGTGGGAATATGAGAAGTATTTCACCAGTTACAAACTACAGCACTGTATCAGGTTATGCCATCTGCTGTAATTTTAAACACAATGAGTAAGAAAAATCAATCTTTTGCAAAACTGGGTTTGTGCTAGCCCACACATGTTCAGGGGCTTCACAGAGGGGACGGCGACCAAGCTGAACCACGAGCCCAGTGGTGGGGTGCACGCAAAACACATGGGGGTGCTGGGGTCCCTATGCCAGTCCCTATAGCACATCCATGCCAGCACTCAGTTACTATTTTTCTTTAGCATAAATCTCTTTTTAAACCTTAAACACATGTAACTGATAAAGAAAAAAAGAACTGGATTACTGACAAGGCACATAAATCCTAGGCCACTGTCATACACTTGTTGCCACCAAGACTAAGGAGAGACTCCCTCACACCTCCCGACAGGCAGTACTGCTAGCGAGCTGCCAATTTCTGCCAATAACCAGAGAAGACCCTGACCTGGGAACTTCACAGCGTTCCAGATGACGACAGTGTTATCCACGCTGCATGAGGCCAGCCAGGCATCGTGGGGAGACCAAGCTACATCCATCACATCTGGAAGAAGACAGAGGCTTGTGGTGAGATCTCTAACCTGGCATTCAGACCCAGTGAGTGGGCACTGGGCAGCACCCCTGTATGCTAGCTGGATCAGTGCCCTGGGGTTCTCATGTCTGAGGACACTTGATCTGGGACCATCACAACCAGACCTTTTTTTTAACCAGCCTGAACAAATTTTCTGCTAAAGGTTTTCAACCAGTCGTAAAATGTAAAGCATCTAACTGACCCCAGTGCCCTACTCCTCTTACAGACGAAGCAGCTGAGGGCGTGGCTGAGTGCTGGGGCACCACGTGGAATCACCCACGCACGAGAACCGAGGCCTGCTACTTCCTGGGTCTGTGGCTGGGGCACGCTCCTCAGCCCTGCTGACTTGCCTCTCCAATCCCAATTCGGCAGGGCCTTCCTCCGTGAAGCCTCTTGAGCACGAGGCACAGTGGGTAAGCGCTTGGTGGAGTGCCCGGCACAGCCAGAGGCCTCAGGGCTGCTGATGGCTGAGTGCCAGCCTTCTCTAGGCCCTCCTGCTCAAGAACTGGGCCTCACCTCCCAGACCCTGCCAAGAGCACCCCTTCCCTTCTAAGCCTCCAAATAGAACGAATCACGCTCATTTCTTTGTGACTCAGTTTTCTCATCTGTCAAGTGCAGAATGAAAAACAAAGTCTATGCTCATAGGGTCACTGTGAGGATCACATGTGAGAAACTGCCACAGCACTGTGCCAGGCACACACCAAGGCATCGATGAGGTCAGCCGTGACGATGGCGCCAACCTTGCCTATACTGCCATCAGGGGTGAAGGGCACGGTCTTGGTTATTTTTCCAACCTCAGCGCCTGGTGCAGTGCTAGGTATACAGAAGAATGATTGGTGAGTTGAAGAAACAAACAGCAGCAAGGTAATAGCTATTGAGTTCTTTCCCCACAGACTTAAAAAAATAGATATAAGCAAAGTAGTCAAAATTTCTACTATACTATTTTCTAGTTTATAAAAAATCTTCAGTGACAGCTTGACGAATTTTCTCACATTGTATCGCACTTGGGGCTCACACAGCGTATGTACCAGTACGCTGCATTCCGTACTCTGTTTGCCTGTGTGATCTTCGCGGCTTCATTTCCTTTTTGCCCTGCGTCCTATGTCGCTAAGAGCACTCACTGCTGTAAACAACCCAACTTAACACCGAATGTCAACTAGATTCCAGTTTTTCATGCTAATGTACCTGTGTGTATGTGTCACTCTCTATACTCTGGATTATTTCTGAGACTGACACCCCAGAGTGGGAAGCCCAGGCAGAGTATCTGAACATCTTCATAGGTCTGGATTCTCAGAGAATTGTACTCTGCTTTTCTTTACTTTCTTTCTTTCTTTTTAGAGATGGGGTCTCACTCTGTCGCCCAGGCTGGAATGCAGTGTGGCACAATCATAGCTCACTGTAGCCCCAAACTCCTGGCCTCAAGCAATCCTCCTGCCGCAGCCTCGAGTAGCTGGGATTGCAAGAATGAGCCACCAGGCCCAGCTTATACTGCTTTTCAAAGACCCCCCACCCCACCCCCCAGGACCTTATATTTCTACATGTAGAATGTCTGCTTCAAAACTCTTTTATTAGCAATAAGAATTATGACTTTTTTCCTTCAGACTTATTAAGTATACTTTATATTTTGAAATTTGATTATTAGTGAAAGTGAAGATTGGTCATGCTTCTCTATTATCTAATGTCTCTTTGGACTGATGTGCTCACATATTGTGACTGTTTACTGGGAGGTCTTCGGTGCAGTGGGTCTAATAAACATGAATGCAGTGCTTAAAAAAATGAAGGAAACAAGAACTTTCTCTAGGAACTTACAGTCCTGGAGGGGTAGACATGTAAACATCAGTACTGCCCTATAGTATCCAAGTCCTAGATCAGAGAAGATGAGGTCAGATGGGAACCCAGAAAGGAGACATGATTTTCTTAGCAATTTCCACGGACTAGTTATAACACAGACATTACATGCAAATGTCACCTATTTGTCTTTCTGTACTCTAGGAGTTTTATATAGTAAAGTCTGTTATTTTCCTTTGTGATTCCTTCTATTGCTAGAGGCCTGATAAACATTCAATTCTGTTTTCTCCTAGTTTAGTTATTTGGAATGTTTATCTCTTTAATATCTGGAATTTACTGTGGTGTGTGCTATATTTAGTGAGAATCTAAATTAATTTCTTCCCCTTCACAAAGTACTGAATGGTTACTACACCATCACGTGTGGGGAAGAATCCTTTCTGGTTTTGATAAGTGATGCCTCCTTGACCATGTACCAAGTTCTTAGGTACACCGTAGTCTCCTTCAGGCTGTCAGCTTTAACCCCAAATGCTTGACGTTTCTATCACTGAAACTTTGAATGTTTTCACCAATAACATTACTTATCCTTCCAGATGTCCTTTGGAGTCATTGCTGAGTTCTACAGTAAATCCACATACATGATTTTCTCCCTAAACTCCAGGTTTGGAGCTTCTGGCTTCAGCCTGTACATACCACCCTTCTCCCTGTGGATCTATACACCCAAGACCCTCCCCCTCACTTGAGGGTCACAGTTGTTCTCGTCATCATTCCTGGCGATTCTAGGAGGGTGATTCTTCTAACACCCAAGGCTCTTGGTTCCTTTTCTCCTCCACCAGTGTCCTTGGCTTCCCCTACATCCATTCTCATGGTCGCGCCCGGAGACCTTCCATGACAGATCACTGCAACCCCCCTCTCAGTTCCAACCTTCCCACGCTCCAGCCAGCGGCTCCATGCTTCCAACCCCCCAGCTCCAACAGTACCGTAACACCACCAGGAGCTCCGTTCTGCTGAAGCTGCTGTCCTCCCAACGCCCGTGTCTTTCCCTCTCCTACAGCTCAGGCGCCACCACGGCTCCCCTTTCTCTTCTCTGTCTTCATAGGTGTCTGACAAAGCCCCGTCCAGTTCAATCCAGCTCTATCGTTCCCCAGACTTTCTGGAGCACCCTCCACCTGGGCTTTGGCCCAACCACACCAAGGTGAATTGCACTTGCCAAGGCCTCCAGCGGCCTCCATGCTGTCAAGCCCAGTGTCCATCCTCAGTCCTCGCTTTGCCTCTTAGTAATGTGCAACACGCTCTTCCTGTAAATGCCCTCTTCACTCCCTCAACGGGCCTCTCTTTCTCAGATTCTTTTGCTGATTTCAACTCTCTAAACCCTGGGCTCCATCCCTGGCCTCTGCCCCTACCGAGAACCTTCTCCTGTACTCAACACTCATATTTCCAAATGCTTACTCAGCAAGTCCACTTATGCTGGCAACCTTAACACGTCTAAAACCGAACTCTAAAACATTTCCTCTTATTTTACATACCTCTGTTAATAAATAAGAAAAAACATTAAAAAAAGGACCCCCCCCCCCAAAACAAATAATAAAACATTTCCTCTAACAAGCCTTTCTCTCCCGCTGCCCACAGACCTCCCTGTCTCAGGGGACAGCCCTGCATCCTTTCCAGTGCTCTGGCCCTGCACTCACTCCTCTGCCTATCTCATGCCCTGCATCTGATCTGCCAGCAAACCCGCCTCTGACCACTTCTCACCACTTCCGTGTTATCACTGAGGTCTGACCCACCATTGTCCCTCACCTACATTATCGCAGCAGCCACCTCACCGGGGGCCCACGGCAGAGACTCCATACAGCTGCTGCGGGTATCAACCCCTGTCCAAATCCCTCCTGAGCCCTCCCAGCTCGCTCAGAGAAGAGCCCTCACAATGGTCTCACAGGCCCCCCAAGTGCCTGGGGACTCCCTGGACATACCAAGTGCATGTCCATGCTCCAGGGCTTTTGCCCTGGCCGTCCCCTCTGCCTGGATGGCCACATGGCTCTCCCCTCACTGCCATCTGGTTTCTCCTCAAATGTCACCTCCTCACAGTGCTCCCAACATTCACCGTCCAGATCCTCACAGGACTATGCTCCTTAGTGCTCACCTTCAAATCTCCTACACAACTGGCCCCCTTTTGGTCTCTTGATAAGAACAAAAACTCCTTGAGAGAATAGTGCTTGGCACATGGCAGGTGCTCAATAAATATCTGCTACATAGATGAGCAAATACTAATATGGAAAAAAGGTATTCTATTCAGTCTTTCCATTTATGAAGTGGTCATTTTATATCTTTGAAAAAAGGTTGTGGTTTAAGTCTTAGCGATCTCATTCATTTCTTGGTAAGATTACTTATTCCTCGTTATTTACCGAGTTCTCATCATTAGGCATTCTAATTAGCTATTATTAGTGAAAAATGAATAACTAAAAAATGTTCTGATATGAGGCAAATTTAAAGACTCATTAGTTCTAAGTGTTTTTTAGCGCTTTATTTGTTCTAAGAGTTTTATTCCTTTGGTTTTTCTTGATATGCAATAATGCCACCTTCATTTCTGTCTTACTTTCTAGACTGTCTACCTTCTGACCTAATTGTACTGCAGAAATTCCAAAGCAACAGATTAAATAACAGCAACCATCACTGTCTTTTCTCAGTACAAATGGGAACCAGGTTTAACTGTGAACTGTGGTATTTGCCACTGCTTTTAAAAATACACAGGGCTCTATCATGTTAAGGAAATAGCTTTCTACAGGTTTTTCTAAAAAAGCATTTTTAGTAGGAATTGATGCTGAATTATCTAATATTCCTTTTAGAACACTGAAGATGACTGTGGCCTTTCATATTTAACCTCCTAGTATGTTATATTAATAGATTCCCTTGCATACAAAATTCTTCCATTATAAGTCATATTTAATCATAATAAATTACTCTTTTCAAGTGTTATTATATTCACTAGTATTGTTTTTTATTTTTCTGCCTTTGTTCATAGTACTCTAAGCTTTTGTTTCACTATTTTTCTTGGGTTTTGGAAACCCAGGGTTATATTTTCTTTTGAAGAATAAATATTTCTAAGTTCCATATAATTTTTCTTAAAAGCTTAAAACAATGCATTCACAAATAATTTAGGATCAGGAACTATTTCTGAAGACAGATTTTCACATCTTCATTGGTTATTACTCTGTTCAGGTTTTCCTAACCCTATGGTATCAATTTTCAAAACTTATACTTTCTGGAAAATTATCTTTGAGTTATTTTGTTTTTTGGTTTTTATTTTTGGTTAATAGTATAAACAGTACGTCGCACCCTTTGATGATTTTTTTCCAGCTGGGTTAAATGTTTTTCTAGACCTTTAACTTCTAATTTTGTCTAGGTTTTTTCTCCCCACCCCTCAATTAAATATGTCAAGTAATACTTCTTATACTTTGCTTTTCAAAGACTCAGTTCTTTCTTATTCATTTACTTCTGCTTTTCACTGATTTTCCTTCTTGGATGGTTCTGCCACACTCGCTACCAGGAGTGGCAGGTACCCCAGCTGAAGGTGGTCAACCCTACCTGCCTGGTAAAGGAGCCCATGGGGTGGCGGGGCAGGAGGGATGTGAAGTCTGAGGTTAGGGCCTTGTAAGTTACCTCACGTGAAGCCCCATCCCACTGGGCACCCTCATAGACGTGTGTCAAGTTCCAGAGAAGCCCAGCTAGACTTCACCATGAGTACTGTGACACAAATAAAGGCAAATTACACATTTTTATTGCTATCAAAGAGTAACATAATGCTACTGTTTCAGCTTTCACAAACGTGGACTCAATCTGTGGTCACGAAGAGATGGGTCTGTTCTCCTTTAAACTGCCTGAGTGTTCGCTGAGCATACACTGCCAATGGATTACAGACCACGCCTTCCACATCTCTCACTCCAGCCCCAGCTTCCCTAGAGCTCCAGGCTCAACTAAAGTTTCTTGACATTTCCTCTCCCACCCCTCCAAGCCGGCACACCCCACACTGAACTGGTATCGTCCCCATAAGCCTGTTGTCCTTAAGGTCTCAGTAGAGGACATTTCTTGCTGTCTAGGCACCCACCCAGGAATCTACCTCATCCCTCCCCGTGCCCTGTCCTAAGTATTCCCAAATCAACCTCTTCCTTTCTACCTCAATTATCACAGGCCTAGCTCAGGCCCTCACAGCATTTACCCAAACCACTAGAACAGTCTCCATTTCACAGAGCTGCCAGAATGACCTTATACTTTAAAGCTCTTAATGGCTCCTGCCTCTCCCATGATAAGGGACACCACCAGTAATAGGGACACGAGCTTTCCATGACCTGACCCTGGCACACCTGGCCAGCCTCACTTTGTACTGCTCCCTGTCTTGCACATAAAGTTCCACCTGTGGTGAAACGCCCTCAACTCACCACTCACACCAAGACTGTCTCACTTCTGCTGTCCTCCCCTGTGCCTGGAAAACCCTTTGGTTCATTCCTGGGTGGGACCACAGGCTTCGTGAGACAAGTCTAGATTGTACTCACGCTTGAATCCATGACATCTGAGTACACAGCGCACAGGCTAGACTGTTAGGGATGGACCATACTCCTTTTTAGTCTAAAGCCGTAAAATGTGCCCCTTGCCATACCAAGTCTACTTAAAACACTTCGCAAACATACTCAAGGTCAAGTTGAGAAACTCTTCATTGGGCACCTGTGGGCTGGTTTCTGGGGAATAAATAAAGTGCGCTTACGGACTTAGTGATCCACTGATGAAGGTAATGAGTCTGTTCAACAGGATAAACAGCAGAACGTGGGAAGTTCTACACTGAAGATATAAACATAAACCCCATGAGGGTGAGAGTGGGCAGACTGAATGCAGCCAGAGGCAGGCAGTGGAGACGGTAACTGCACAGACCTTGAGGGACAGGCAGGTGTTGACTGATGGTGATGGGGAGAGACAGCCCAGATGCACAGTTGCTTTAAGGACCGAACAGTCCCACAGGGGACAGGGAAGTGATGTTGCTGCTCTGGGCCAGCTGTCAGGGGCCCACACACCCCAAAAGGCAGTCCCACTCACCGCCTGAGTGATTCCGGAGGATGGAGACACACCGCCACTGCTCCACGTTAGCAAGCTTACCACTGGAGCCAAACACGGTGCTGGGGCCAATGTACCTGTGTGAAAGAGGGGCCAGATAGGCATTCACGGAGTGCTCTGGGCAGGGCACAGAGATGCTCCCTGCAGCATGGCTTATCATGGCAGACAGAACAAAGCAGAAACAAACAATGGCCAAAAGCACAGGTTGTTGAATAGAAAAGGCTATGATTAGATAAATCATGATCCATGCACTTGATGAAATACTACATAGCCATTACAAATCTTGCATGGGAAAATGTCTATACCATATAACTAAGTGAATGAAGCAGGCTACAAGACATCATATATAATGATACCACTTATGTAAAGAAAAAAATACATATGACATGAATAGCATCTATGCACAGAAAACAGATCAGAAGGACACACACTTAAAAATACCAAAATATCAGCTGTGGCTTTATTTATTTATTTTTTTCACCATCCAGGATACACACAGGAACCATAGCTTTTTCAGGTGATGGGATGATAAGAGTATATTTTCATTTTTTTTGTTTTCCAAATTGTATACTAAATATATTATTTATTTCAGCTATTTAATGTAGCAAAATCAACAGTATTTTTAAGCTCCTTGTGAATTAAATGAATCAAATGGCCCTGTCTTCACACCTGCAATGGAGAAACCAAACAAGCTGTGGGCACTAACTCCTACCAGAGGAGCCTGGTGGAGGCGGTGCCAACACCACCCATGCTCAGAGCTCTGTTAACACCCTTTGCTCTTAAAGAGCTCTTCACAAACCCAGAGAGAGCTTACTGAGGCAGCTGAGTGGGCTAAAAGAGATAGCACGCCTCCGCTCTTGAAGCCATGGCCAGAGGGCCACTCTTGGTGAGCAATAGTGCAGGCTCTGATTCCCCAGCTGACTGGCCCAGAGTCACCTGGGGGGCTAATTATGGAATAGAGTCCCAGGAACCACCCTGAGAGATTCTTTGCTTAGGTGTTAAAAAAAAAAAAATAGTTTTGCAGGTGATAGTTAGCTCATTTTGGGTGCAGAGCAGGGGCTGCCCCTGGTTGAGGCTGACAGAGAATGAGGTCATTGGCAAGGACGGTGACCTTTGGACCCTCTGCCCCTGATCCCAACAGAGCACCTCAACTTTTAACCATTTTGTATATTGGAGTTCCATATGAAATCTCATTTTAAGAATAAAACAAAAACAAAAACAAAGCCACTCCATCAGCACTAGAGGGATTAGCCCTTCCTTTTCGGGTGGAAGCCCTGCAGCCCTGCCAGGAGCAGCTGACCAGGTCACCAGGCAGGCTGGTAGCCTCCCGACTCCCTGGTCAGGCCCCAGCTGCTCCTGACCTATACTCACGTCCCGCTACGTGTGAGGTCAGAGCTCTGGGGACTTTAGTGACAGAGTGGGGAGAGGTGACTTTGATAAAGACCAGCAAAGAAGCTTCTAAAAATAAAATGTGAAGAAAGGAAAATGATGCTTACGTAGCCCGCTTCCACACCATAATCAGTTTGTCATCTCCCCCAGAAGCTAAATACATCCCACTGTTTGACCACCGCACACAGTTCACACATGCTGGGAAGAAAAAAAAAAACAGGGTGATGAAAATCCAGTAGTCATGCCCGTTTGCTTTCTGCAGAGTTTGGCAAGATGTAAAGGGTTTATAAACTCTAATCTATCTAATCTATAAGGCATCTACTGTGAGAGCCCCAGAAAAACAATTCAGTTTGAGCTCTAACCTGAAGTGGGGAGTCTGGAGGGGGAAAATAAGCATAACCTGAGAGTTGTTAGTGCTGAGTGAAACAGTCAACAGGAGGCTTATTTCCAAGAAAACTAATAAATAACTAAGTCTCATCATTCCAAAAGGGCATCTATTGATAAGATGCATTTCTGAGTAGGGGTTATTCTCAACATGAGAGCATGTGCTAAAAAGGTTGAGATGCCTTTTCCAGAACTTTCAGAAGAGCAGCTTGGTAGAGTATAAAACTCTGACCTCATCCCACCTGTCAGAGCCAGTCCTTTTACATTAGGATTTTCTAAACATGTCAGCACTGCAGATTGATTGATTCTGCACTTACAAGCTAAGATCAGCAAAAATACTCCCAGGCCCCTGAAGGGTCAGAGCCTCTAGAAGCACTCACAGCTCAGCCTTTAGGAGGCCTGAAATATGATAGCTGCTAGCCAAGTTGTAGCCCCCACACAGTCTGTAAGTAATTTGTGTGCCAGGTCCGAGGACGCTGCGAGGCATCCTCCCACCTCTGGTTGGGAGGACAAGAACACACCAGAGCAAAGGAGGGGCTGACATCCGAAGGCCAGTAACTGTTAATGCATCTCGGGGTGGGAAACTAGGGCACTACAGCAGGAAAGGAAACCACAACACTGTCCGATGGCCAAAAGGGTCCTGGCAGAGAGCCTGAGTGACACAATGCCAAACTGAGAAATTTTGGCGAGTTGTCTCTTATGCACCCTTCCCCAGAACCCTACAGTGTCCGGTCACTGGCCCCAAAGCCCCACGGGATCAGGCAGTAACGACTCATGAGCAGGAAATCACCAGAGGTACCTGCGGACTGTCCAAAGATGGTTCTGTGGGCGGGCCGAGTCTTCTGCTGAATAACTCACCCAGGTGTGCAGCCAACATCTGTGCCTTCGGACAGCAGGCCGAGGGGAGTTACCGCCGCACGGGGCCTTATCTTTCTAATTACAAACACACGTGCTAACCTTGGGCACTCTGCCAACACTCAAAGCCTGCAAAGGGCCACTCTGTAATACCTAAGTGATTGTCCATCTGGCAAAGCATCTTGGGGATATTTTCATCCTTCTCGTCATCCTCCTGGAGGACTGGAGACATATTCCAGATCACAACCTTCCCAGAATCCTGCCCTGGAACAAAGAAGCAGAAATAACTATGTGCAAGGAGTAGAAATTTGATATTGATACAATAATAACCACGAGAGAAGTCCTTACTTAGCTTCCACAAATCATGATTAACTAGATCTAAGGGGACTCAATTTGAATTACTAATGTAAGCTACAGAAAAGATGAAGAAAAGCAAGTATTCATAGGGACCAGAAAGTGTGTGATTTTAGTGGTAAGTTGAGTCCAACCTGACTTTATGAAAAAAACTCTGAAGGGGACCCAGAGCTTTGGTCTGGCCTCTAACACGGATTCCCACAGGGTCCCTTAGAAGGTCGTCATCCCTGCCCAGGACCCAGACTCATCTGTAAAATGAGGAGGACAGAAAGTCAGTGTCCTGGGACCCTTTCCAGTCTGTGAATGTGCACCCTTACAAAGCAAAGAGAAAAGCACACCCCACCGGGGTTTCCCTCCCCTTCAAGGTGTCGCCTGGAATCCACAGCTGTTCCAGAGCTGACTAGTTGCTTTGAGACCCAAGTTTGAAATGTACCCTGAACACAGGAAAAAAGGCTCATTACCTTCTTAGGTGCCCTCTGCAGTCAACTATGGACAGGAGATCAACCAAAAGAGGGGATTTAGGGTTCCTGTGGTCATAAGCTGATGTACTGCTCTGCTGAAAAATATACCTATGCATTTAGTAATGATTCCTCTTTCTACACTTTCCATCACTGATACCTAATACAAGACTAGCCCCTCGTTTAACTTTCTATTATAGAGGGGAAGAAACCAAAGAACACCTCAAAACAGACATGCCAAAATTACCACAAAGCATGTTTGAAACTGTCTTTGGTCAATATGTTCAAATATTTCCTAAACGTCTCTGCTGGACCTTACAGATCTTATCCAAAGCAAGGTGATAAGGTGTGTCTCCTCTGGAGACGAAGGGCAAACCCTCTGCTTCCCCAAGCTAAGTCCAGCCTCCTCTCAGGGGCAGTACACGGCACGCAGGAAGCAGAGAAAGGCCTCCCTGCCCACAGCTTCCCTGTTCTCCTTTCTGGCTTCCTGCCTCTGGCTGGAAGGGTCTGCTGGCAACCTGCCCTGCGGCGCCCCAGGACCCAGAACTCACAAAGGCCCTCTCCGGGAGCCGCCTACAGAGGCCTGGCTGGAGGGAGGCCCTGCTCTGGGGGACTGGGCTCTGTGGGAATGCTACATTGGGCTACCACGTTTACATCTTGGTGTCCTGGCATGAAAAAGAGCTTTGTCTTTCCAAACAGAGTCATGTCACTACAATATTGCAACAGCTGCTGGCTGAAGCACACCGATAGTACTACAGATGCTATTAGGTTATTAAGTATGAAATGTCCGATTTCCTTAAGCACTAAGTTTGACAGTTGCTATCTCTGACATTTCACTTTGACACCTCTTATTTTATTTTTATTGTGATGGTACATCCTCATTCTTTCAAACACATGGTTTGGCTTGTGATTATCTGTAAAAATTTTTTAGAGCAATTTTTGTGAAACGAAGGATAAGTAAAAAATTCATGTTATTTTCGAATATGAGTTCCATTGTGGAACCAATGCAGGGCAGACAGCTTGAAATAGCAATGAAGTGTTTGGGAAGAATGTGGCTAATGAACGGACAGTATGTCAATGGTTTGACAAGTTCCATTCTTGTGATTTTGATCCTGAAGATGAGGCACATGGGTGAACTGAGACCAAGGTGGATAATGATGAGCTGAAAGCCGTAGTGGAAGCAAATCCATCTCAACCTATGTGTGAACTAGCAGCAAGGTCTGACACTACTATTCCAACAATATTGGACCATTTGAAACAAATCAGCAAGTAAAGAAGCTGGATAGATGAGTTCTGCATGAATTAAATGAGCATCAGAAGAGAAATCGTCTCAAAGCTTGCCTTTCTTTGCTGTCAGAATATAAAGGCAAACCATTTCTACACCGTATTGTTACATGTCATGAAAAATGGATTCTTTCTGACAATCAAAAGAGTTCAGCACAATGGCTGGATAAAGATGAAGTGCCAAAACACGGTCCAAAACTGAATATTCATCAGAAAGAGCTAATGGTATCTGTTTGGTGGTCCAGCACTGGTATTACCCACTATAGCTTCATGAAACCTGATTAATCGATTATAGCACATGTCTACTGCAGCCAACTGAGTGAAATGATGAGGATGCTTGTGATTAAGCAGCCAAGATTAGTCAACAGAGACAGACCAATCCTCTTGCAAGACAACGTTCAACCACATGTTGCACAAATAACACTGCTCAAACTATAGAGGCTGGACTTGGAAACTCTCTGTCCTCCACTGTATTCACCAGACCTTGCACCAACTGACTACCACTTCTTCCAGGCTTTGGACCACTTCTTGTAAGGAAAAATATTTAATTCTCGACAAGCTGTGGAAAATGCCTTTCGCATTTTCACTGCCACTCACTCTCCAGGCTTCTTCACTGCTGGCATAAGCAAGCTACCGTTAAGACGGCAAAACTGTCTTGATAGTTTAGGCGCATACTTTGATTAATTGTGCTGCTTCATGTTTGAGACATAATAAACTACACATTTGATTCAACATTGGACATTTCACATTTAATGACCTGGTATTTTCAAACGGTGTGGAAATTCTTACTTGCTCACACTGTACTTTCTCTCTAACCCAGGCAAATTCCTTCGACCAGAAAATAGGCCTGAAACTGCATGACAATACAAGCTTAATCATCCCTCCTTTTCAGATGAGAAAAATGCTGACAGAGCCCTCACCTCTGGCGCTGGGCTTTGTCCCCAGGACTGCCTGCCACTTTCCATGCTCAATAAGCTTGGGCCTGGGGATGCCAACTGATTTTAATATTAATTCAATAAACAGAAATTAGAATAACCCTGCTCCCAAAATAGTTATAGAGAGCATACTAGAGCCAAAAAAGGATTTTGATTTAACCTGTTCAGGTAACAGATCGTAACTGTACATTTTAAACTGAGTCACATCCACACTGAAACAGAGCAGCTAAATGGACAACAGGAGAAGCAGAGCAGGGTGGCAGCGTGACGCCTCCCCTCCTCATTTCACAAACGTACCTTGTCCTCCAGTTGCGAACTTGGTCCCGTCAGGGTGAATATCGACTGAGAAAATCGGCTTGCCTGGAAACAAAGAAAAAACCCATACAACATCTAATTTGGCTTTTATTCATGGAGAAGAGTAGCAGACTCAAAATTTTAAAATACTAGTTTTTCAAGTAATAGCTCTAATCACCACACCTAGGGCAAAATGAGCCACAGATAAGTTACCCATGAGTAAGGGTGGAGTGATCTAACAGTTTCAGTTAAAGTCTAAATTGCTAGAAGACTCTCTAAGCAACCTGAGGTAGCTGAAAGTCCAACAGTGGGACAAAGCATTCTGTCACTGAAAATGGCTAAGCCCATAGGACACCTGGGCATTTGTCTGCCACCTTGCAGGGTCATGCGTTTGTAAGAGTCATGAGTGGTTCACGGTAACTGTCCTGAGTCACAGGTGCTTAGTGAAAAGAGCACAGGTTATACCTCCAGACATCTACCTGTTGCATGGATCTGCACTTGGCTTGTTGCCTGGACAGAAAATACTTCCCACCCTTTCCAACTGGCTGACAGGTAAGCAGGACCAGTGGCTGACTGCAAGGAAGAGGTATTACTTCCCTCATCATACTTCTGCTTCCAAAAAGCCCTCCTGTATGTTTGTGCTATATCAAAGTCCAGAGAAAGCCTGCCTTCTTGGCATGTCTTCTGGCTGAATCTTCTTCACAGCAATACACTCCATGTTAAATCAGATGCTCAGTTCCTCCAGGACAAAGGGCTGTAGCTGTTACTTCTTAGAAGCCCCGCAGGGCCCAGTGTGGGCCCAGGCCTGTACTAGGAGCCCATGAAGCTGGCTGGCTGGCTGAGCGGACCAGATTGAAGAAAGCACTTTAAGAGCTTGAAACCCAGCAGACTGTGGAAGGTAATCCTGGACCTCATGCCCGGTGGGCATTTGTCTGTCTCCCTGGTCTGCTTTCAGGCCAAGGAAGCCAGAGCTGTAAGTATTTCACTGCTCTTCAGCCTCCAGCATAGTACTTGGTGAGTGGTAGCTCAGTAATATTTATTCAGTGACAAATTAGATGTATGACAACAAACTGAGCATCAGCAACTGTTGATATAGACAATGGGCTATTCCCAAGTGTCTCTTAATTGAGGCAGTTCTGTCTCTGTCACCCACAAGGAGGCAATATATACACAAGGATGAGGGTCACCAGCCCCTAGCATCACACAGCAAGTGCAAGATGGGCAGGGGCAGGGGCAGGGAGTGGCTGCCCGAGAACAGTAAAGTCCTGCCAGGACTCCCACATGAGTGCAGAAAATCAAATGCTGGTACCCAAAAGGCAATGCCCAGCATGGGCTCCAGGTGGCACCCAGCTCACCAGAGAGCCCCAGTCATGTAGTCAAACCAACCATGAGCTTCCACAGACAGGGAGATACACTTTCCTTCTCATTGGTCATTACATGGCACAGGTGGAGTATCCCTTATCTGAACCTCTTGGGACCAGAAGTGTTTCGGATTTTTTTGGATTTTGGAATATTTACATGAGATATTTTGGGGATGGGACCCAAGTCTAAACATGAAATTCGGTTCTATTTCATATATACCTTACACACATAGCCTAGAGGTAATTTTATACAATATTTTTAACAATTTTGTGCATGAAACAAAAGTTTTGACTGCATTTTGACTATGACCCATCACATGAGGTCAGGTGTGGAATTTTTCCACTTGTGGCGACATGTCGGTGCTCAAAAAGCTTCCAACTTTGTAGTATTTCTGATTTTAAATTTTTGGATCAGGGATGCTCAACCTATAGTAGGGAAACAGCTGTGCAAGGCCACTTGTGAGCAAGCGTGCAAACACAAGCACCCTGTTTTGTCCTGGAACCAGTAGAAACCCTCAGAAAGTTTAGAAACCACACTATATATCATCTCTAGTATTTATTAAATTTCAAAACAATAAAAGCTACCACAACAGGCCCCTGTCATCATGCTGGCCGCCTCAGCTTGGTCCACGTCCGCTTAGTCACCTCTAGGTCCACATACAAGGGCCAGAGCTGCTGGCCACCTTCCTGGAGCACATGCAGCATGCTGAAAGCTGTCCCAAACACACGAGCACTTGGTCCCAGTGTGCTCTGAGCTCTCATTCTGAGGGTTTACGAGGCAAGCCCCAATGCGGTTCGCACTTGACCCAGCTCTGAAGGAGCTGACCCAGCAGAGGATGCACTCAGAGGCCTGAGGTGAGAGAACTTGCAGATCAGTGTTTTTCCAGAGCCCGGACCGGGCAGACCCTAACTAGCCTCATCGTAATATTCAAGAGAATAATTCAGAAAACTATACACAGTAAGGTAAGACGGCAGGTGCTGATCCTACAGGTGGAAGGACCAGAGGTGCTCAAGCCTGTGCTTTCTCATCTGTGCATCCGGACCACACTGCATGCCCACGCCCTTCCTGGGCACCACACTTCCCCCACGCTGAGACACTAGCCCAAGCTGTCTGAGCCACCCCAGCAGATTCCACAGACCTGAGATGAGCTGAACCTGCTGAGCCCGGCCAAACTGCAGAATCATAAGCAAATAATAAAATTGTTATTGTTTTAAACCAGTGAGTTTTGGGGTAGTTTGTCATACAAGAGACACAACCCAAAAGGCCAATTCATTCACTTTTATGCGTAAGCCAACTTGAGCTGGGTATCTGTCATCTTAACTCAGAAAGTGCTACATGACAGTGTCAGTCTTGATGAGCAACCAGAGCATCCTTGGCCCTGAGTGCTTTTCAGCCCCACGAGTCTGTGAGACACTGTATTATATCATGCCTCAAGAAGCACATCGGAAACACCTGCAAGTCACAGGCCCCTGACTACCCAAGAGCACACACAGGCTGAGCCAGGCCACACTTGAGGGCTCAGGTGCACATGTATTAATTAGAGGCCATGTCCTTCAGACCACAGATATTTTCTCAGTGTACACTGCAGATTTATACTATGTGCCTCGTATTGGGCTAAGCACTGAGAAAGTAAAGATACATAATCATACTAATCTCACAAGTAAGATATCCAGTAATGGACCCCACAGGTAGAAAGACACCCGACTCAGCCTGGGGCTTCCTGCAGAAATAACAGCTGAACTGGGTCCCAAAGGTTGAGCAGGAGTCAGCCAGAAGAGTGGAGTGGGGCAGGGGAGAGGAATTTCAGGCAGAGGGGACCAGCATCGAATCAAGAAATAGCCTGATGTACTGCCGCAGAGCAGACTGTGGGTAGAGTGTGAGAAAAGAAGTGAGAGAGATGGCCAGGGCCTAGCAGGCCCCAGTCAGGAGCTCAGACCTTGCTCCAAAGACACTTCTGAAGCAGGGGAATGCCAAGGTCAGATCCACATTTTGGCTCCACAGTAGGCAGCAGTGTGGGGGTGGAAACAGGTCTGGGCTTTAGCACTAAACCCCCTCGGTTGATTCCTTAGCCCTGCGGCTTATGGGCTACACAGCCTTGAGCAAATTGTTTAATCTCCTCAAACACCCGGTTCCTAATCTGCAAAAATGGGGAGGACACATTCACTCTTACAAACATCTTGTAAAACAGATTATGACACTGCGTCACATTACTTCTAAGATGCAACCATTTCACATTTTAATATTTTATTTCTTTTTTTTTTTTTTTTTTGAGACAGAGTCTCTGTTGCCCAGGCTAGAGTGAGTGCCGTGGCGTCAGCCTAGCTCACAGCAACCTCAAACTCCTGGGCTCAAGCGATCCTCCTGTCTCAGCCTCCCGAGTAGCTGGGACTACAGGCATGCACCACCATGCCCGGCTAATTTTTTCTATATATATTTTTAGCTGTCCATATAATTTCTTTCTATTTTTAGTAGAGATGAGGTCTCGCTCTTGCTCAGGCTGGTCTCGAACTCCTGAGCTCAAACGATCCGCCCACCTCGGCCTCCCAGAGTGCTAGGATTACAGGCGTGAGCCACCGCGCCCGGCCAATATTTTATTTCTGAGATCAGGACGGGCCCTGGTGAAAGGTGTGACTGGTTTAACTGGCACCGATGCTTCCTGTCTTGGCCATGTGCAGGGGACGAGATGAAATATGGTGGTGGACCCGCACAGAGACTCCAGCGTGTTGCCAGCTCCCCACCTCCTCACAGCACCGGGCCCTGCAGCTCGAGTCCGTCAGCAGGAATGAGCCTCTTTTCTCAAGGGTTCTCTGAGGTGGAGCTGAGGAGAGTGATCTTATGGTTTGGCTGGTTACTTTCCCTGTGGCACGGCATGGTGATAAAAGTGAGCTCCCAACTACCTCCTGCGTCTGGCCTTTCTTTGTATAGCGACAGAGACAAAAGATAAATCAACACACACCCTAGACTCTAGAGGTATCTGGCAATCGCCTATTCTTGGATCAATGCCAGATCAGAATGCTGCTGTCCCTGCATTTCTCCTCGAAGCCCCATTTCCAGGTCAGCCCTCTGGACCCTTTCCTGGACGCCCTCTTCAGCCCATACACAGCACTCTGCTGAGGCTCTTCCGATAGAGCCACTGCAGTAGGCCACCATCTACTGTCGGGGGTTTGCTGATTTGACAGCAGCGGCACAAATGCTTTCCATCCGGCAGGGAATAAAGAGTATAAAGGACGCTTGGGATTATGATGGGACATGGTCAGGTAGAACTGTTCCTTCCTTCATCTCACAGGAAAGATTCCTGGAGGAGGCCCAAACGTGGAAACTTAAACTCTGAGCAGAGGAAGCTGGCCAGAGAAGTGGAGAGGGCACAAAGTCAGCTGGGCCTCTCCTCTCAGCGGTCCCACGAACCTTTGGTTTGTTTGGCTCTGAAAAGTCTCTGGGCTTTTGCACTCTAATGGCTCACTGGGTAGATGTGACTGGAACATGTGTGCTCATGTCCTGCTGAAATGCTGCTCCCGGGAACACTTCTCCTGTACTGGACAGGAGAACTTGGTTTTAACTAATGTTGGCAAATTTAGAATTAAAAATGGGAAAATGTTTGAAACATTTATTAAATGAAAAAAGTTACAAAACAATATTATAATATAAGGTGGGTGCAAATGACATGACCCTAAAAATTCACACAATACCATTAGTGATAATAAATGAATGCAGCAAAGTTGTAGGACACAAAATCAACAAACAAAAATCAGTTGCATTTCTATACACTAACAATGAACAATCTGAAAAGAACATTAAGAAAACAATTCCATTTACAATAGAATCAAACAGAATAAAACACTTAGGAATAAACTTAGCCAAGGAGGTGTAAGACTTGTACATTGAAACTATAAAACATTACTGAAGGGAATTAAAGATAGAAATAAATGGAAAGACATGCTGTGTTCATGGATTGAAAGACTTAATATCTTTAAGATGTCAAAACTACTCAAAGTGATCTGCAGATTTTAAAGCAATAAAATCCCATATCAAAATCCCAATGGCATTTTTTGCAGAAATAAAAAAAAAAAATCCATCCTAAAATTCATATGGAATTTTAAGGGACTCCGAATAGCCAAAAGAATTTTTTTTTTTTTTTTTTGAGACAGAGTCTTGTCTGTCACCCAGGTAGAGTGCAGTGGTGTCACCATAGCTCACCGCAACCTCAAACTCCTAGGCTGAAGCGATCCTCCTGCCTCAGCCTCCTAAGTAGCTGGGACTACAGGCTCGAGCCACCATGCACAGCTAATTTTTCTATTTTTAGTAGAGACAGGGTCTTGCTCTTGCTCAGGCTGGTCTCAAACTCCTGAGCTCAAGCGCTCCTCCTGCCTTGGCCTCACAGAGTGCTAGGATTACAGGTGTGAGCCACCACACCCAGCCTCTAAAAGAATCTTGAAAAAGAATAAAGTTGGATGTATCATAATTCCTAATTTCAAAACTTAATACAAAGCTACAGTAATCAAAACAGTGTAGTACTAAAATAGACAGACATACAGACCAATGGAACAGAACAGAAAGCCCAGAAACAAACCTTTGCATATATGGTCAATTGATTTTGACAAGGGTGTCAAGACCATTCAACAGAAGAAAGGACAGTCTCTTCAACAAATGGTGCTGGGAAAATTGCACATGCAAAAGAATGAAGTTGGTCCCTTACCTCATACCATACACAAAAATTAACTCAAAATGGAACAAAGACCTAAAACTAGAGTTTCCTTCTAAAACACTGGATTTGGTAGGAATTTCTTAGATATGATACCAAAGGCTCACGCAATGAAAAAAAGAGAAATTGAACTTCAACAAAATTTAAAACTTTTGGGCCGGGCGCGGTGGCTCATGCCTGTAATCCTAGCACTCTGGGAGGCCGAGGCGGGTCAGGAGTTCGAGACCAGCCTGAGCAAGAGCGAGACCCCCGTCTCTACTAAAAATAGAAAGAAATTATATGGACAACTAAAAATATATATATAGAAAAATTAGCCGGGCATAGTGGTGCATGCCTGTAGTCCCAGCTACTCGGGAGGCTGAGGCAGGAGGATCGCTTGAGCCCAGGAGTTTGAGGTTGCTGTGAGCTAGGCTGACGCCATGGCACTCACTCTAGCCTGGGCAACAAAGTGAGACTCTGTCTCAAAAAAAAAAAAATTTAAAACTTTTGTGCTTCAAAGGACACCATCAGCAGAGTGAAAAGGCAGCCCATGGAATGGGAGAAAATATTCTCAAATTACACATCTGATAAGGGGTTAATATCCAGAATATACAGAGAAATCCTAAAACTCAACAATGGCAACAAAAAAACCCCAATAACCTGACTCAAAAATGGGCAAAGAACTTGAATAGACATTTCTCCAAAGATATACAGAGGGATAACAAGCACATAAAAGCTGCTCAGTATCACTAATCAGTAGAGAAATGCAAGTCAAAACCACCTCACATCCACTAAGTGGGCTGCTATCAAAAAACCCCAGAAAATAACAAGTGCTGGTGAGGATGCGGAGAAATTAGAACATGTGTGTTGGGGGAAATGTAAAATAGTACAGCTGCTATGGAAAATAATATAGCAGTTCCACAAAAAATTAAAAATAGAATTACCATATGACCTAGCAATTCTACTTCTGGGTATGTACCAAAAAACAGCAAAAGCAGGGTCCAGAAGAGATATTATACACCCTTGTGCACAGCAGCACTGTTCACAACAGCCAAGAGAAGGTAGCAACCCACGTGTCTGTTAATGGATGGATGGATAAACAAAATGTTGTATATCCACACAATGGAATAGTATTCAGCCTTAAAAAGGAAAGTAGTTCTGACAGGCTACAATGTGGATGAAACTCAAAGACATTATGCTAAGTGAAATAAGCCAGTCACAAAAAGACAAATATTGTATGATTCCACTTACGTGAGGTAACTAAACTAGTCAAATTCATAGAAACACATAGTAGAATGGTGGTTGCCAGCGGCCGAGTGGAGGGAAAAATAGGGAGTCATTGCTTAATTGATATAGGTTTGCAAGATGAAAAAGTTCTGGAAATTGGTTGCACAACAATGTGAATTGTAACACTATTGAATTGCATACTTAGAACATAATTAAGATAGTAAATTTTATGTTACATATTTTACCACAATTATAAAAATGCCAACCAAAATCAAACCAAACAAAAAAATTAAAGAAAATAACGTGGGGAGAGTAGGAGGGAAGTGGGTATAATTATAAAAATTGTTGGAACTGTTCAGTATCTTGACTGTGGTGGTGGATACTGAACCTAGACAGGTGATAAAATTTATAGAACACACACACAAATGAGTACAAATAAACCTGCGAAACTCTGAATAAAATAGGTGGATTGTTGTTAGTATCAATGTACTATGATGCTATAGTTTTGCAAAATGTTACCACTGGGAGAAAATGCATTAAGGGCTCTCTCAGTGTTTCATACAATTGCGTGTCAATCTATAATTATCTCAATAAGAAAAACACACATACCAGTCCTGTTTACATGTATGTACCAATACGTAAAGGTAATAGAGGTAAATATCCAAACACCAGTGTGGTCATAGGTGTTTGGATCATAATAAAACTGATTTTTTGCACGTGCAGGTGACAATGTGCAAGCTCTATAACCAGTGATCCCTCTGGAGAAACTTGTCACCTAAACACACTAATGTGACCTATATACAGTCTACCAGACACTTCACCCTGACCCTCACCTGGAGTGGAACTTCTGACCTTCCCACCCAAAACCTGCTCTGCCCATGGGCTACACCATCACAGTGAAGGAGGGCATCCTTGGGAGGAATGGCCAACAGTCCCCAAGTATTAGCCATTCCACCCCCAGGACTTTTCCGACCTTGTCTCCTGTTCACCCCCATCCCCATTTCCCTGTTCTTGGACTGCGTTAGGCATCAGCCCAGAAGGCTCTTCCTTGCCTCCTTCAAGTCTTTGCTCAAAGTCACCTTCTCACTGCAGCCCACCCTAACAACCCTACTTAAAAGTATTATTTCCCCAATGTGGCACAACTGATTTCCCTAGTCCTGATCTATTACTATTTAACTTCCTTTATTTTATGTCTATTTACTCCATCCACCAGAATGTAAAGTGCAAGAGCTCAGCAATTTTTGTTCGTTTTAGTCACTGATTCACCCCCAGTACCTAGAGCTGTGGCCTGGTACCTATGAGGCACAATAATAAATACTTGGTGCTGCTGAATGGCTGGAGAAAGCCCACAGCAGAAGCACTAAATTCAAACATGCCTTCAGTGTCATGGGTGTACCAATCTTTGGAAGGCAGGCTCCTGATCCCCTATGTTGTGGACTCAGATTTCACCAATCAACCGCAGGTGGGAAGCACACCCTTGGCTGGCTCACAGAGCCATCTGCTGCTGTTATCTCTATCACTTTCAACCACGAAAACTTCTCCCCATCTTCTTTAGTAAGCACCACACAGTGACATCTCATAGGTGTCAGATGGCTGAGAGATTGAAAACACAGCACAGGAAGGAAGCTGTAGCAACCATACAACCGTTGTGTTTTTCTTTCGCCATGAACTAAAGTAGAAAAAAGCCACAGGTATATCATTTAGAGGCCTCAATAGCTTCTCCTGTAGCATTTGCCAGCACACGACTGATAAAGTTTTGGTAACACAGTCACTGTTTCTTTTTTTTCTTCTACTTTTGCAAAACAGAGCTATTCCTTAAAAGTTATCTGCAGAAGGACTTTTATAAATCTAATCTCTTCCACCAACTTCCCTTAGGAAATTAACAGTTACATTTCCACAGGGAGGAAAATCTGTTAGCGTAACAACCACAAGTAAGACCACAACAAAGCTACTATACTATTTAAGTGAAAAACGCACTGCAACATTTTAGCTATTCCAGTTACATGTACAAGGCAGGGAGGCTACACATCAAAAACACTAGTTTTGCTATGGTAACTGATGGGAATTTGGCTAAGATCTTAAGAAATTCAGACACTTTTATAATGTCATGTGTACCCTAAATAAAATGTGTTTTTAAAATCACCAATTCACCCAGCTATTTTTTTTCTAAATGGTCTGAAAGACCACATAAAAATGTTTTAACAATGTATTTTCCTTTGTGCATTTTCTAATTTTTCCTAAATTGAACATGTGTTACTTTTATAAGAAAAATTATTTTATATTTTATAAATTAAAAGTGCCGAACCATAAAATACTGCCTTATCCAGATCCATACATAACACACCATAAGTGATATCCTAGTATAATTATATACAGCAATTGTCACTAGATAAAAACACAGATATTTACCCTGTTCCTTAACAGCTTTACAACAGAACTCCAGTGTCTCCCAAAAGGCGGCTAGGCCACATTCACCAAATGGCTGCTTGGGAAAGGCCCTGTGCAATGGCCTTGCATAGCCCACCCTAAAATCGAATCCTGGATCTTCTCTCTCAAATCTGCTCCTCGTCGTCTTGCTGATCTCAGTTGACAGCAACTCTGCCTTTCACGTGGTACTCATCCTTCTGTCCTCTCTTATTTCACACTCCATGTCCCACCCTGTTGACCCTACCTTCCCAATATATCCACAACCCAAACTTTCTGGGCAGATGCAAATGTTCTTTACCTCAATCAGGGAATCGGTTATAAAGTATATTCATTTGGCAAAATTTATCAAATTACACACTTAAGGTTTGTGCATTTTACTATGTAAATCACATGTAAAAAGAACATGTGTGTATAATATATATCCAATGTATTACATGAATACACACACACACACATACTGCACACAAAGAATCCAACCATTTCTCAACATCATGACCATCACCACCCTGGTCCAGACCATGATCATCTCTTACCTGGATTATTGCAGCAGCCTCATAACTGGTTTCCTGGCTCCCTCCCTCACCCTCCACACCCAGTCTAGTCCCATTGTAGCAGCCAGCAAGCCTCTAAGATCCACATCAGATCATGGTAGTCCCCTGCTCCCATGGCAGTGAGAATCAAGGTCTTCTCGCAGCCCACAGGGCCCTCCCAGTCAGTCAGCTGCTCACTTTCTGGCCTCATCTCCCGATGAGGGCTCTTGCCCTTGCATTGTTCCAACCACAGATGCCCTTCCTGTTCCTCAAACCCTCCAGGCAAGTTCTGGCCATTCTCTCTCGAGGAATGCTCTCCCCTTGATGGTGTCTTCCTCACCTTCATTGGACCTGTAGTGGATACTGTGGTATCGTGCCCAGGTCCCCTCCCTTCAGGGACTGAAGCACAATCCCCTAGCTAGCTGTGGAGTGTTGGCAGCACCCACAGGAGTCTTTCTCCACGTAGGTCCTGCCCTCAGGGGAAGAACTGCCTCTGACCAAGGGCAGGCCCCTCCCCAAGGCAGCCCACGGCTAGTGACTGTGGATGTGGGAGGATACAGGCCTGGGCCCCTCACCCCAATCTAGGACAACTCTGAAGGGCTCTCCTAGCTCCAGAGATCCCCAGAGAAGTTGCAGTGGCTTTTGCTGTGCTTACATCAAACCTCGCCTTCTCCCTCTGGCTGGTCCTGCTCCTCTCGCTCCTCTCTAGGTGTGGATCCCAACAACACTCTCCAATAACCTCCTGCATGCAAAAATCTCCAGCTCAGTGTCTGACTTCTGCAAAAAGGTCTTTGCTCAAACATTACCTTCTCACTCAGACTTTCCCAAAGCATCCTGTTTAAGATTGCCCCTCCACAGCATTCCTCATCTCTACCTCTGCTATTTCTCCCACACTAACCCACCTACCATGCTCCGTAATGGCTTGTGACATCCGCTGTGTGTCTCCCCAGGAAGCTCCCCTCCCACATCTGCACTTTTCCACTTACACAGGACACCCCAGCAGATCCCCATCCCAGTCTCTCGGGCTAGAATGCATCATATGCCTCCACTCAGCAGATCCTGGCGCGCTGCGTGGTTTACTGCTGTGTTTTCAGCTCTTAGTAACAGCCCCTGGCACACAACTGGCACTCGTTATTTGAATGGGTGAACTTATCCAGTGTCTTCTCTGGGCGGGATGGAACCTTTTGTTGGGGGATGCAGCAGGCCTGGAGTCTGCTCCAATGCAGGTCTATCCCTGACCCTCAAATGAGGTTTGCTGTCCCTTCTGTTTGGTCCTTACCACAGTGGTGTTTGTGAATTGACCTGTCCTAGGTTGGCTAATGCATCAAGGCAGATACCATTTGTAGGAGCAAGAAGTTTTTATTTAAATGGGTTTTCTTTTTGCCCAGGGTGTTTTAAAACGAGATGCTACTGTTATTTCATCTTCTGTTCTCCTTAAAATGGTAAAGGTCCAAAAGACACAATGATGTAAATGAGCTCCTTGGAGAAGGGCTTGGACGGAGTGCTTCTCCCACTGCCAGACTCTCCAGCAGATTCCACCAGAAAGTCTGATCTATTAGAAGAGCCAGCCAGGATGCACAAGATGTTTTTTACAGTAAATCAACAATACCAGCCACAGGCACTGCCCATCCGCCAGCCACCCTCCACCACAGTCTTTCAGCATTCAGCTCTCCCTCGACATTTACTGAGCAACTACCATGGTGTGTGCGAGGCACCATTCTTGGCCTTGGGAAAGAGAGAGCATGAGCAAAGGCAAGATTTCTGCCTTCCAGGAGCTTACTTTCCACGGGAGGTCTCTAACAGAACTCCAATTTTATTCCAGTATCCGCCCATCCCCCAGGCAAGCCAGTAGGCAATGGTGACTGGCGAGAGGGCACATGATCTAGTTGGCCCAGTCAGGCCAACAGGGAAGACTCAAAGTCCAAGGATGGGGTAACAGGCTCCTCCCCCCACTCCTCCCTGAAAAGATTCTCTTAATACACCACAATCAGAGAACTCTTGAAAACCAAATGCCAGAGAAGGCTCATCAAGGTTTCTCTCATTCAAGAGAAACCTACCAGGTTAGAAGCCTCAAGGCACTCAGAATGGCTACAGAAGCAACCATAGGGAAACAATCTCCAAGCACCAGAGGACTCCTGGTACCATGTTGTACCATGTGGTTTCCAAAAGCTGTCCTTCAGAGGAGGAATAGGGCCTTCACACCCTGCAGGACAGGTATGCCAGCCTCAGCACACAGCTCACCACCTGACAAATCAGGAGGAATACCTGGGCTTGGGCTGAAGTCTGGGTATGATTCCTAACTCATCCCCTCATATCAAGTGTAATCTTGGGGGGGGGGGGTCACCTCATCTCACCCAGCCTCAGTTTCCATCTGCAGACTGTACTGCTATAGATGTTTTATTTCTGCTGCAAGCCATAGAGAATTTCAAGGGTAATCTGCCGTCTCATATAACGAGTCCTGAGGTCAGCTTCAGGGTTCATTAATTTAGCAACTTAAAGAGCCATGTCCCTCTATTTTCCTCTTCTGTCATCCTCAGTGAGCCCCATCCTCGTGGTCACAAGCTGGCTGGCTACATGCAGACCTAGTGAAGTCCAGCAGAAGACACTGGCCTTTCAAGCATGTCTTCTTATCTGATTCCCCAGGAGCTCCCAGCAGATGTCCCCTCCTAGTCTCAAGAGCTAGAATGGCATCACATGGCTGTTCTTCAACAAATTCTTGGCACTCACCCACATACCAGCTTAGGGCGATCAAGCTTTGCTCTCTGTAGCTTGGCCTGTAGAAGGTGGCAGACACCTGAAAAAAGCTGGAGTTCTGCTAGCAAGGAAGAGGGCAGGCAATCCTATATCTGCAACACTCCCTTTGTGCTATTTAAACATGTGGATGCTGTCGACAGCCCCACTCACCTCTCTAGGTGTCACTGCGGACTTTGGCAGGATGATAAAACATGCCTGCGTTGATTTTTTGTCCCCAGGGCTCATTCCAGATCTCTGTTTCACATGCTAGACACCTCTGCAGTGTACAGACAAACACCCTGGATGAACAAAACAGGCCAGCAACCCCTGGGAAAGGGAGGAGTCAAGGCAGACACAGAGCATCCTTTCCCTGTCACCAACAGAACCCAAGAACAACACAATGGCAGCAGGTCTCCCACTTGGCCTCAGTGATCAAGGCCAGACGCTGCCCAGAGGTCCCTCCCATGGGACTATGTAACTGTGACTCTGCTCAAAAAGTGAAAACATCTTTTCAACTACTTCTTACATTAAATGTTTAAGAAGACCCCAATTCCTAGCCCTCGCCCACTCTTTCTCTAGTATACTACAGAGATAAACTCAGAGGGTGACCCAAATCTACATACAATCACCTGCCTATAACAGCAGGTCCCATGAATTCTACCTCTACCCTGTCTTTAGAGTCTCTCCACTTTCTCACCTCCACCACCCTGACTCCCTCCGCATCTCACCAAGACTCAGAAAACACCTCCTGACTCCAGGGGCCTTCCTAAGACACAAGTTGAGTGTCTTATCCGGCTTCCTTTGAACCCTCAGTGTTCCCCTGCCCCAACCCTGGGGAAGGAGGTTCAAGCTTTCAGCAAGGTGTTCAAGGCCCTGCCTCCAGCCCCATTCTCCCTCCTCCCAGGTTCAGCCTCACTCCTCACGTGCTCTGCGTCTTCTCCTAAATGCTCTCACCCCTGGGCCTGTGCCCCTGAAGGTTCCGTGAGCTGCAGTGCCTTCTCTGCCATCACAATCCCAGCAATGACAAGGATCAATGCAAGGACATGTCCACAAACCAGGCTCTGCTGGAGGGGAAGCCCTCCTCCCTGGGGCTACTGCAGCTCACTCCCGGAGCTCATTTCCATCTGCCCTGCATTCTGAAATGGCCTGTATGTCCACCTCTCCCACCTTCCACATAGCCTTCCACATCACGGAGAGCCTCATTTGGATCCCCACAGAACTTCTCACCAGAAAGGTTCAAAATTTGTTGCATAAATTAGTGAAAAATCCACAAGTATTATCCAAAATCTCACCCGGTTTTCTTGTGAATCCTCTTCAGATGCATTCTGGTTATTTTCCTAAATCAACCTACTACCCTTACCATAGGTCAGTGAGGGTAGCAGGAGGGAGGAGGCATTTCTTGAGCCTTCACAAGGAACAGGTGAGGCACGTGTTACTAGCGTCACTGAATGGATTAGGAAAAGAGATGGAAAAAACCTCCCATGTCACATGTTTAGTAAGTGGCAGAGTATGGAGACTCCAGAAGTCTAGCTGATTCCAAAATGAAAGGCAACATTCTTATCCTCTAGCAACTTATAGTCTAGTCGCAATGAGGAGACAAATACACAAAAAGGCAAATAATAATAGAGACTCTTATCCAGAGCAGGGTTTCTCACCCTTAGCACTACTGGCACTTGGGGCTGGATAATTCTCTGTGTGGGGGCTGCCCTGTGCTTAGCAGGATGTTTAGCAGCAGGCCTGTCTTCTACCCATTCCCTGCCAGTAGCACTCTTCCCCAGGTTGTGACAATCAAAAATGTCTCCAGATATTGCCCTGTTTTGAGAACCAGTGATCCACAGCAACTACCAAGTTTATCTTACGGCCATTGCCATCATATAACCTCACCGCTAGGACCTCTCCTGGCCTATCTTCACAGGTCTGCAGTGCCCTCAGCAGTGTGCCAGACCTCAGCACACCCAACCCTGACTTCACTGCTGTGCCACCAGCCTGCATGTCCTCTCCAAGTTTGCTTATCCATTTTCATGCCGATGTGTCAGTATGATGTCTTAAAATTCCTTTTGGAATGAGACGGGGTAGGGGGAAAATATCCCAATCACAGGAGAGAAGAAAAAGGAAACACACACCATAAAGCAATGTGATTAACGGGCAAATTATCCTATTGTTGAAAATTTGCCAAGTACCTTTTTACAGCACTGCTGTCAAAGTATGAACCAGACGCCAAAGGAAGATGAGAGCTCTTTCTGTCCTGGCCCTCTTGGTTAGGGTGGGCTGCACCGAAGAGCTGAGCACAAGCGCTTTCTGCCCAGAAGTGAGAATTCCAGAAAAGTCTCAGGAGCAAAGGCCCAGGGATGGGAACAGCTACAAATCTCAATGAAATTTTATAAACATACAAACTACATTTTTCAACAAACTTTAAAAGCAAAATCCCAGTCACTTTCACTTTCTGATCAATATATGGTCTTAATCTAACTTAGAAATGAAGCTTATTTTGGACAAGCCTAAAGCAGAATACTATATCCAAAAACACAAAGTGCGTGTGTGTGTGTGTACAGCGCCTGGCACATAACTTTAAATGACAGATGTTACTAGCTACTGTTATTATTATACATATCTTAAGATATCCTTTCATATTTGGTCACAGAATGAAATGGAAGAGATACGTCTTTATATAATTGTACCAAAGCCCAAAAGTAGAGTAACAAGCCACAAGTCACTGGTAAATAACGGGGTTCTGAACCCAGCCCGATTCCATATTCAAGGCTCACTCCACTGCAATGTTACAACTTCAAGGTTTATTAACTTACTGATAACCTCAGACCGGTGCTTGTCAATTGGCGGTGGTTTTGGCCACCTGGACACTGGCAATGTCTGGAGATATTTTTGGTTGTCACAACCGGGTGGTGATTGTGGGGGCCTACTGGCATCTAGTGGGCAGAGGCCAGTGATGTTACTAAACATCCTACAACACAGGAGACAGTTCCCACAATAATTATATGCCCCAAAATGTCAATAGTGCTGAGGTTGCGAAACCCTACCTTAGAGGTTTCTCTATATCAGCCAAGAAATTGAGGACCAAAGTATGCCTACACTTCAACAAATACAGCTCTCTCTGCTCAAATTTCCCTATTCTAGCTGCCCTCTCCACCCTGTCTCAATGGACCCCCTGCCACCCCAGGGAAAGATGTTGAGCTCTCTGCTCTGCCCTCTTTAAGCTCTCAGACAACAGAAAAAGTATGTTCTGCCAGGTGTGTCGCTCAGACCTGTATTCCCAGCTACTTGGGAGGCTGAGGCATTGCTTGAGCTTAGGAGTTCGAGTCCAGCCTGGGCAACGTAGCAAGACCTCATCTCTTTTTTTTTTTGAGTCAGAGTCTCAACTCTGTTGCCCCGGCTAGAGTGCCGTGGCATCAGCCTCGCTCACAGCAACCTTAAACTCCTGGGCTCAAGCAATCCTTCTGCCTCAGCCTTCTGAGTAGCTGGGATTACAGGCATGCGCCACCATGCCCAGCTAATTTTTTATATATATTTTTTTGGATGTCCAGCTAATTTCTTTCTATTTTTTTTTTTTTTTTTAGTAGAGACGGGGTCTCACTCTTGCTCAGGCTGGGCTCGAACTCCTGAGCTCAAACGATCCGCCCACCTCAGCCTCCCAGAGTGCTAGGATTACAGGCGTGAGCCACCACGCCAGGCCAAGACCTCATCTCTTAAAAAAAAAGTATGCTCATGTTGCATAACAAAACAAGAGACAATAATGCAGAGTGAGGAAGCCAGAAAATGCAATGATGTGCTTACTAAAGCACCATGGCTTTTGTTTTTTACACCCAAAGCAAGCGGGTTTTACTGGCCACTACCTACCACTCAGGCTTCTGGCTGAGCAGCCTCTGACCCCACCAGCTCCCACTATTCAATATAGTCTTTAAAGGCTTGCTCAGCAGTGATTCAGACCAGCGTCATTTCCTCCAGGATAGTGGTAATTTACCTGACAGTCCTCCATGAGACCGTTCCATGAGACCAAAGTTGATTTTATGAGATTTTAAAAGAAAGGAAATTTGACAAAGAACAAGTTTAAAAGAAGTTAAAACCCATCTATCCAGAGTCTCAATGTCTTTTGCTATTAATTATTATCTCTTAGACTTCTAAAGCACTTTATAGTCTGGGAGGCACTTTTGTGTCTACATTCCTAACTGAACATCACAAGCACACTGTGAAGTGGGTATAGCAGATATTATCATGCTCCATTCTAGCACTGTGTAGAGGACTTCAGCAACAAGAGGCTCTGGACCCACTGCTCTGCCTGGGTGGTACATTTGGCTGCTGACCTGGTTGTAGTCTCTCACTCATTTGTACTTAAGTAATCACTTCAGCCTCTTGACTTACTTATGCTTACACAGCATAAAACTTTTGTCCTACAAAGGAGCTTATCAAAAGGAAGAAATTATATGACAAAAGGCAGAAGAGAGACTGGAGATGGGTAGGTGTAGGCTATACACACAAACTGATTAAGGCAAAGCATCTTAAAATAAAAATTCCTTCAGATCATCACTTACACAGCAAACTAGTTCATAATAAAAATTTTCCTTCCCTGATCACAAGCATAACATATCACAATCACCACTTCTGCCCTGTTCTCTAGGGAAAGATCTGCACATTATACATCAGGAAATACTCTTGGAGATCAACGGGAGAAATGAAACTAAAACTCAAACTACTTTTTGCTTTCATGCACAGTAAATCTAGGTGCATCTTTGTAAATTACTGAAACCTCAGCTTTCTTACCTGTTTTAGCCAATATTTATCATATACCCATTATGTGGAAGGCGTTGCTCAGTGCAGCAAGGACACATAGGGGAGCGAGGCGGTGCCTGCCCTGGGGCACATGGAAAGTGCCCTCACAACTTCCATGCAAGGAAAAGCAGAGGGACAGTGATGCAGCACTAGTGGGGTAATTCGGCAGGAACAGTTTCAAAAGGAAGAGGTGACCTCACCTGGGCCCTGAAAAATGGGGAAGATGTCATACACAAAAAGATGGAAGGAGAGAGAGATGGAAGGAGAACACAGAGAGATGTTCAGTTTAGTTTGTAGCAGTCGAGAGCACAGCATCTTGGGGTCAACTTCAAAACTAAAAAGCTACATGCATGAAAAAGGTAAAGGCATCTATTCTTGTTCTAAAAGAAAACAGCGGCTCCCTCTAGTCACACTGCAAAGTAGAAATGAGGAACAAGACAGTATCAGGGTGACCCTTTGCCTGTCAGTCGACAGAGATAGGCCGGAGTGAGGGCCACGGCCCTGGGCTGCACGGAGAAGCCTGGCTGGCATGATTCCTGTGCTTCAGCGCTGTCAGCAGAGGGAGGGGCGGCTGGGGTGGGCTCTCTCCCCATCTCCCTGGGGAGCAAAGGCCAACTCCTGCAGCAGCTCTGACAGGGCAGAGCTAGGACAAAACTGCTGGTTACCACTAGCTCCTCTGTACCAGAGTCAAGTCTCAACCAAGATGGATGAGTTTGTTCCCCCAGGGTGTGTTTTGGGGCCACTGCCACAGAGCTAAGGCAGCCACTCTCCTAGAACACACCTGCACTCTAGCTGCCCCAACCTTAGTCACCCTGATGCCCCAGCTCTGCATTAAACGTGGTTCCTTCCGGCTGAGGGGCCCACAGTTCCCCGACTGGGGGCACTGTCATCAGATCCCGAGGAGCAGTAACAGTCTCTCCTGCAGATTTCAGACCTTCACCCTGTCAATCAAAGGCCACAAGGGGGATTCCGTCCCAGTTTCACACTCAGGCCCAACTGAGCACATCCTGGCCAACGCAGACGAGCCGCAGGGGCTGGCCGGCGCCGAGGCCCGCTACTGGGAGCCGGGCCTGAGCCACTCCACGGACCACAGGTGGGCGGCGGAGGGCTCGGCGCCAGTGCCCAGGGCGAAGACGGCCTGCGCGGCGGCCAGCCCGGAGCACGTGCCGGGACTCGCCGGTCTCTCCACGCCGAGGACAAAGTCCGCTCCCGCCGGCTCCTTGGCTCGGGCACCCAGCACCGGGCGTTGAGGGCGAGGCGAGCAGGGCCGCGCGGCCCCGACTCGACCCTGGACCCCGACCCGACTCTGGGCTCGGACTCCCGCGACCCCCGCGCACACTCACCATTGTGGTTGACCCAGGTCGGCTTCAGGAGCTTCATTGTTCGGCCGCCGCCGCTGCCGCCGGGTTGAGGCGAGAGCCGCGTCCCTCAGCTCGCCCGGGCCATGGAGCCACCGCCGCCGCTTCCGCTCGCGCCGTCCGCCCTTCGGCCGCCGCCCGCCCCGTGCCCTCAGCGTCGCCGCGCCATCGCCGGCCCGCGCCCCCCGCCGCCGCCACAGCCGCCCCCCGCGCTCGGCCGCCGCCGCCACCACCACAGCCGCATCCCCTGCGCCGCTCTTCCTCCGGCGGCTCCCGGGCAACGCCGGAAGTCACGGCGCGCACCTGCCAAATCGCCCCGGCGGGAAACCGCTCCCCACGTGGACGGGGCCGCCCGCGCTCCTCGGTGGGCTGCGCGCGGGCGGGCGGGCCAGAGCGGCGGCGGGCGAGCGGGGCTTTGAGTTGCAGCCCAGGCCGGCGGGCCGGTCCGCAGAGCCAGGCGGGGCCCGGGTGCCGTGGACCGCCTGTCACCAGCTCTTCCTCGCTGCTTGAGTCCGACTTACTAACTAGCTTCATTCACCTATACACGCGCTACTGGGCATCTCCCCAGCGCCAGGCCCCTTGCCGGCGCCAGGATGCAGCCACCGGCGGGCGGCCTCGGCCCCGGGAGCAAACGAATGCGGGGAACGAGCGAGGCCTGGGGGTGGTGCGAGGCGGGCGAATGTATTGGAAGACCGGGGCCGTTTTCACAGACGTGGACATTTGCATCCGGAGAAGCAGAGGGACGCCCCTCGCCACTCTGGCTGCACAGCGGGCCCCCAGCCCTCACGAGGGCGCGGGCCGACCAACCAGCTAACGACTGCTTGGCGGGGCTGTGCCTGCTGCAGAGGCGGGACCGCAGAGCCGGAGGGAGGCGGAAGGCAGGTCCCGGAGCGCCCGGAGGTGCGAAGCACGCCGGACGCTCGGTGCGGGACGCCGAGGCGGGGCTGCGTCGGGGGCGGGGCCAGCGCGGCCGGAACGCGGGAGCGTGGGGCGGTGCTCTGGCCGGACCTCCGCGCGGGCACCGCGGGCCGCACCGCCGCGGGGCGCGCGCCCGGAAGCCGCGGGTTGGCGGCAGAGAGGCCATGGCTGTCGCGGCTCTGCGGAGTGTCGCGCGCGCTCTGCGCCCCGCAAGCGGGTGAGTGCGGGCGGTGGCTGGGTCGCGGGGCGTCCGGGGCGTGTGCGAGGGCTCCCCTCCGGCCGCCAGGGCCTCGCCGGCCCTTCTTCCCAGCCTCCTCTTCCACGGGCACCTCAGGGATGAGCCAGCTGATCGTGACTCTGCTTATGGGTGAAAATCCGAGGACCCTGGCCAGCAGGGGTCTCGCCCAGGTGCTCTGTGGTGTGAACGCCAGAGTTGACCTTGCGGTCGCATCCGGTACATACAAGTGCCCCGAGTTTGGGGGGCATTGTAGAGAATCAGGTATTTATGTGTACTCTTGCATTTTTCAGGCTTCTGGGAACTTGGCAGATGCAGATTAGAGACACTCACCAGCGAGCCTCGTTGTTATCCTTCTGGGAACTCATTCCCATGAGGTAAAACTCACCCTTTGGCCTGACCTCTTTTTGGGTGTCATCGAGAGACATCCCTCCATCCCCCGTGCATGTGACCAGAACAAAGCTGGACGTTTGGGTTGCAAAGTTAACCTACAAAGTTTCTCAAAATTTAGGCAGATGCTTTTCTGTCTTTTTAACATTCTCTATACCGTATATCACGCTGTCGTACTTGTAATGAAAACATTAAATACAAAAGTAGTTTAAATAAATGTTAGCTTTGAAGGGATTCTTGTGTTTTAAAGGGCACAGCTTAAATTTCTGTTTCTCCTTGTGTCTTCCTCCTCCCTGCCCATTTTGATGTCCTGGAGAAGGTGGGGGAGGTGCAAAGATTAAAGATATTTGCACCTGGCACCCCCGATGCTTTCTAGGGACTTGATTCAGTCTGTCTTGAAGCTAGAGGATTTGATTATTCTTACTAGTGAATTATTGCTGTAGGCAATGTGTTCCTAGGAGTAAATCATATTTTTTGCCAAAGCTCTAGGATGGGGAAATTTGTTAAGAAATTCCCAAAAGTTAACAGGGACATGCCAGTCATTTTTATCATACTGTCTCTTTTAGTCTTGCTCAAAACATTTCTATAAATCACAAATCCATTTAAAATGTGAGTACCGAGCTTCTAATCCATCAGTTTGGTATGTTCACTTTTCAGTGCAAGCCCAAGGCACACCTGAATCCCAGCCCTAAAGACGAACACTCTCCCTTAATTTATACCCTGAAACCCCATGATGGTTTTGCACCCTCCCTGTAGTTGATGGCGCCCAGACAGGTCTCACAGGTACTCTGGGGAGGAAGAGCACTATCACCTCCTTGCCACACTGAGTTCATGGGGTCAGGCCCATGCACGGCTCCTTTCCCCAGGGGAGAGCTCAGAACAAGTACCAGGCACTTCACCTATTATGTCTCTCAGTATGTTCATGAGACTGAAGAGGAAAATGTTTGCTTTATCTGTTAGATCAGAACCTCTTCGAAAGAAGAAGAAGGTAGATCCTAAAAAAGACCAAGCAGCAAAGGACCGCTTGAAAAAGAGGATCCGAAAAATGGAAAAGGCTAGCCAAGAGTTAATTCCCATTGAAGATTTTATTACCCCTGCGAGATTCTTGGATAAAGCAAGGTAAGGGTCCTCCTCTAGGGTTGAAGTCTTCAGGGCAAAGGAGTATCAACTTCTGTCTGTAGTTCACAGCTGTAGTGGGAAGGGGTCAGTAGGCTTGGGTTGACCTGGCCCCCATCTGAGTCCTTTTCTCCTTAATTGTGCCCTTAGAGTTGGAGAAGGCATTTTTGGGTGGTACTCTTGAGTGGCTGAAGGTGGGAAAGAAACTTAGACAACCGATAAATCCAGGCCATGTGCTTAAGTGAGTTTGCATTAACACTACTGTGGAGTTCATGTTGTTGCTCTTTTGCATGAGGAATCTTGGCTGTTTCTCATCACTTGGGCCTGAGGTCTATCCTAACAGAAAACGCTGGGCCTCTTGCTTTATCATACAAATGCATCATAGTTGGTATGTGTTGGGATTGTGCTGTGTGCAGGGTTAGCAGCTCCTTGTACCTTGTAAAAAGTGTGCACCGTTTATAACGCAGCACCTTGCTATGCACCTGGGAAATGGCAGGTGTTTTGGTCCTCCAGGGCTGATACAGGTTCTTGGCTTCCTGGATATTGATGATCATTTTCATAACACCATTTCACTTTCCTCCTCCAAAGTCACTTCTCACCGAAGGTGCTCTTTGCCTGGGGCATAGGAAGTGCTTCCATAGTCTCTTCAGACCATCTGTTCCTTCTCCTGATAGAAAGCAAATGACCTTGGTTCCCAGCATCAGTTGTAGCTGCTGCCACATTCAACATTCCATTCTTAATTTGTCCCAAATTTGTACTTTTCTCTCCTAACTCCTGTCTGTACTTGGCAGTGGGCATGCTTGGGTCATTTGCAGTCACAGACTCCCATGCCAGTGAGGTCAGGAGCCCCCAGCTTCATACCTTTGGACTTGCATTTGCAGACAGCGGCCCGAGGTGGAGCTCTCCTTTGAGGAGAGTGAGCGGAGAGCTCTGCTTCTGAAGAGGTGGTCCCTGTACAAGCAGCGGGAACATGAGATGGAGAAAGACGCCATCAGGGCCATGCTGGAGGCTCAGCAGGAAGCTCTGCAGGAGCTGCAACTTGAGTCACCAGAGCTTCACACCGAGGCCATCAAGCGGGACCCCAGCCTGTTCCCCTTTGAGAAGAAAGGGCCAGATTACACACCACCAGTCTCTAACTATCAGCCCCCTGAAGGCAGGTACAATGATATCACCAAGGTGTACACACAGATGGAGTTCAAGAAATAGAATTGCAGGCAGCTGTCCTCAGAACACACTGCTTCTGGGAACCAGAATGACCAAGGTTCAAGTCTGCTTTCCAGAGAGTCAGGCATGCTGTTAATAAATACAAGTTTAATCAAAAGTGTCTCTTTGTCTTGCGTTAGAATCAAAATTAATTCACCTGAGATGGATGGGGTGAGAGAGGCTGCCCCTTTGCCAGGTGCAGGGAAGAACATGCCAAAGACGTTAACCACTGCCCTCAGGTGGGAAAAAATAGGAGTGAAAGGGAAGATTCCAAGTGTGTGGTGAAAATACCACCAGCAGGAGAAACAAAGTAACCCAGAGGAACAGACGGGAGGGATGTGCAGGATTCTTTGAGCTGGAAAGGTGTGCAGAGAGAAGCAGGCCTTCCTGGTGGGACAGAGGAGCCACCTCTGGGTTGTAAGCTCGGAGAGGCTGAAGAGAGTGGACCAAACCAGAGACACACTAGTTACCAGAGCTGCTGTGCCCCCACAGCAGGGTGTGACGCCTAGCTGGTGCACAGAACTCGGGTGCTTAGTCTGGAATGGTGAAGGTATTAGTTGGCTCGGGCTGCCAAAACAAAACACCACAGAATTAAAAAAGTGAAATTTATTTCCTAATAATTCTGGGGGCTAGAACTCCTAAGATCAAGGTGCTGGCAGGTTTGGTTTCTTCTAGGGCCTCTCTCCCTGGCTTGCAGATGGCCCATTTTCTCTGTGTCCTCACGGGGTCATGCTTCAGTCTATGTCCTGACTTCTTATTAGGGTACCAGGCATGTTGGAATAGGGATCACCTAAAGACCTCATTCTAACTTAGTTATCTCTTTGAGGACCCTGTCTTCAAATAGTCACATTCTGAGGTACTGGGGACCAGGACTTTGACATAGAAATTTTGAGGGGACACAATTCAGCACTTAACAGTTAAGTATATAAATAGTGCCATTTTTCCTAGTGATTTGTATCATAACCTCAGAAAGACTTTGGTTTTCTAAATACCTTAGTGCAGATAAACCAAGGAAACAATTCACTTGAATAAAAAGATAGTTTTCCTAGAGTGTGGTTTGTTTTTTCCCCATTTTAAAAATTGTAGCAAAAGATGCATAAAAATTAACATCTTAACCATTTCTAACTGTACAGTTCAGTGGTATTAAGTGTTAAACATATACATATTGTTGTATAACATCTCCATCATCCTGTATCTCCAAAACCCCTTTCACTGAAAAACTGAAACTCTGTACCCATTAAATAACTATTTCCCTCTCCCCCAGTTGCTGGCAACTACCATTCTTATTGTCTGTATGATTTTGACTACTCTTAAGTACCTCATATAAGTGGAGTCATACAGTGTTTGTCTTTTTGTGACTAGTTTATTCCACTGAGCATATCCTCAAGGCTTATCAATGTTGTAGCATGTGTCAGAATTTTTTTCTTTTTTAAGGCTGGAGTAATAGTCCATTGTATAGGTAAACCATATTTTGCTTGTCAATGGACACTTGGGTTGCTTCCCCATTGTGGCTATTGTGAATAATAATAGCCACTACTATGAACATGAGTGTACATGTATCTTTCTGAGATTCTGCTTGCTTTGGAATATATACCTGGAATTGCTGGATCACACAATAATTCTATTTTTAATTTTTTGAAGAACTGCCATACTCTACCTTCCACAGCAGCTACGCTGTTGTACATTCCCACCATGCACGAGAGTTCCAATTTCTCTATATCCTCACCAACACTTGTTATTTTCTGGCTTTTTTTCTTGACAGTAGCCATCCTAACAGGTATAAGGTGGTAGCTTGTAGTTTTGAGTTTCATTTTGCTGATGCTCAGTGACATTGAGCATCTTTTCATGTGCTTATTGGCCATTCGTGTATCATTTTTGGAGAAGTGTTTTTCAAGTCCATTGCCCCATTTTTTTCTCTTGAGTCTTAGGAGTTCACTTTATTTTTTTTTATTTTTTTTTTTTTGAGACAGAGTCTCACTCTGTTGCCCAGGCTAGAGTGAGTGCCGTGGCGTCAGCCTAGCTCACAGCAACCTCAAACTCCTGAGCTCAAGCGATCCTACTGCCTCAGCCTCCCGAGTAGCTGGGACTACAGGCATGCACCATCATGCCCGGCTAATTTTTTCTATATATATTTTTAGCTGTCCATATAATTTCTTTCTATTTTTAGTAGAGATGGGGTCTCGCTCTTGCTCAGGCTGGTCTCGAACTCCTGAGCTCAAACGATCCGCCCACCTCGGCCTCCCAGAGTGCTAGGATTACAGGCGTGAGCCACCACACCCGGCCAGGAGTTCACTTTATATTCTATTAATCCCTTATCAGATATATACAATTTGCAAATATTTTCTCCTATTCCATGGATTGCTTTTTGTGTTTAGTGTCTTCTGATGTGAAATGTAGTGTCTAAATTTTAAATTTTCATGAAGTCTAACTTGTCTATTTTTTCTTTTAATGTCAGTGACTTTGGTGCTGTACTCAAGAAATCACTGCCAAATCCAATGTTGTAAAGCTTTTCCCCATTTTATTCTGAGAGTTTTATAGTTTTAGGTCTTATATTTAGATCTTTGATCCATTTTGAGTTAATTTTTGTGTTTGATGTTTGACAAGGGTCCAACTTCATTCATTGTTTTGCATGTGGATATCCAGTTTTCTGAGCATCAACCATTTATTGAAAAGATTGTTCTTTCCTCATTAAATGGTTTTGGCATCCTTGTCAAAAAGTAACCATATATACAAGGGTTTATTTCTGGGCTCTCTAATTCTACTATTCTGTGGGGTTCACTTTTTTTGGTTTGTTTTTAGTGACAGGTTCTTGCTCTGTCACCCAGGCTAATTGCAGTGGTGTGATCACAGCTCACTGCAACCTCAAACTCCTGGGCTCAGAGGATTCTCCTACCTCAGCCTCCCTGGTAGCTGGGATTGGTTTCAGGTATGAGCCACTACATCCAGCTCACTTAAAAAAGTTTTGTTTTTTTTTTTTAAACTCTTACCAGTCCACGATAAAACTGTTGCCTAAGGATTCTAAGTCATTTGGCTCTACCTAAGATAAATGGTGAATGCAAATACTTTTCACAACCTCCATGGCTACCTCTAAGGTCCAAGCCACTGTCACATTTTGCCTGTTCTACTTCAGTAGCCAACTCATCTGTCCACATGGGGCATGCCCACCCCAGCCCTGTGTCTGCACAGCAGCAGAGGTCCCTGTAGAACGCGAGTCAAGTAATCACCCCGAGAATTATACCCAGACCCCTGATCACAGCTTCCAGCACCCCGGGTCATGTCAACATGTGGGGTTGATTCTCTCAGCCTTTGTGGGCCCCCTTCTCTGCCGGGCAGGATTCGAGCCTCCTCATCCAGGTCTGGGCTCAGGTGTTGAGGCCTTTCCCACTTCCCTGCCAAAGGCAAGTGCCCAGCACAAGTGCTTCATGGTGGTGCTTTAGCCACACCAAAGCTCCCCCTGCGGATGGGGGAACCCTGACTCCCTTTTAGACTCCCTTTTGCTCCTGGATCCTGTGAGCACGTACCCCCACCATTCACAAGGTACATACACAGACACAGAGAGGGGCCCTGGGGAGCACAGGAGAAAATATTCTTTAATGTATACCCGTCTGAAGCAATCAATTATTTTGCCCCAAAGAATAAATTAAAAGATGTTCAACCTGCTGCCTGAGTAGGGAGGGCGTTGGCCTCAGCTGGCCTAGCCCTCAGCATCACACAATAGGACCTGCCATGCAGCCACAGGATATGAAAGCATTTTATTAGTAATAAAAAGACCTTTTCGAGAACTAGTCTTCTTGGTAGCTTATATACATGTATTTTAAAAGCATCTACAAGAGAATAAGCATACAAAATTCTAATACTGTCCAGACACAACACTGTTAGGTGTGAAATCTACCAAGCTTCTATTTGGAATCAAAGGTGTAAAATGGCTTTGACACATTAACAATTGGGAAATTCTGAGGGAAGGAGTCCTAAATTCCATGTGTCTTGGGCCTGGATTTCTTAAGCCGAGACTCCACAAACCCTTTTTGTGTGAGGTTTTGTGTTCTGCAGCCATGTGCATTTCTTAAAAGCCAGAGTCTCCAGGGCCTACCGGAGAGCCTAAGAGGCGAAGGGTGCTGGTGCAGGGGGCAAGGGAGCCCTGCCTGCTGGCATACCGGCCTGCGTCTGCAGTGAGATGGAGCCAGTGGGCTGGAGCAGTGTGAGTTCCATGCTTTGCATACCAGGGGCTGGCGGTACACAGTGGTCCAAGCCCAGGGCGTGGAAAGGCATCCACAGCAGCACAACTGTTTAGCTATCTCATTCCAACCCACCCAGGCGACTACACAGGTCAGGGCTACCCCTCAAGAGTCTACCTGAGAATCCCAGACCTCAGGACTGCCACTTCCAGTGCTGCTGTGCCTGTGTGGCTGCTCTTAGGTACCTGCCACAATGCTTGGATTCCCGGAAGCTCTGGAGTAGCTGTGCATCACGGTGTCGGGGTGCCCTGCATGCAGGTGAGGGGTGGGCCAAATAGGGCTGGCGACGTCATGCTCCATGTTCTAAGTCAGGTGAGAGCTCGTAGAGACCCACTAGACTGGGCCAGTTACAGTCCTTCAGGCTGTGCGACAGCCCCTCTTGAAATAGACCTGAGGAAACCACACGGGCCAAGGGCAGGGCGTTCTTCATTCGTCCTTCTGAGGCAGAGGGAGATGCCAGTCTGCAGGGGGGCTCTGCCGGAGGGCCCAGACCAGGGTGTACTTCTGTGCAGCCTGGACTCGTGCTCGCTCGCTCTCACAGAGGGATTGCTGTGCAAATGAGATTCTGGTCACTTTCCACCTCACAGCTGGGTCCCAGGGCTCCACGCATCCTTGCACAGCCCCCGTCCCTCCCAACTCCTCGTCACCCTCCCAAACACGATGGACAAACAGGTGAGTACGGTGCACATCACTCTGCAGCTCCGTTGCTTCCACCTAACATACCTTGGCAATTAATTCCATATTAGCACACAGAGATCTAGATCACTCTTTCTCACAAGCTACTGTGAAAAACTACTGTTTAGATCATCATAATTTGAGGGATTTTAAAACATCTCCTGGGCCTCAGGGCTTGATGGCGTTGGTTGACCTAGTGAGTGTGGGGCAGGTTCACCTGTGAGACTGAGGCTGGGAGCTCTGAGTGGGGAGGAGAGACAGGGGTCTCAAGGAGCCGCTGGGGAGCTGCAGGGAGGCATGTGGTTGGAAGGGAGGAAGACAAGGTAAGAGACACATGCCCAGGTGCCATGGAAGGTGGGAGGAGTCCAGAAGACAGGCCACCGACACAGGGCTGTGCACAAGTTCCCCTCAACCCACCAGCTTCTCTTGGTCACTGTCCACCAAAACAAACGACAGAGTTATCAGGACAGGGTGACTTTCGCTGTGGGCCCTTGGCAGGTGTCAGGTGCTATGCAGGCCTCTTTACACATATAATTTATTCTGTCTACTTGTCTATCCTTGTTCAAGCTCTATTGTCTCAAAATGTTTTGGTCTTGTTTAAGAAGTTATCAGAAATGCAAAGTAGAATATGAAAGACTCCCAAACCCCCAGCCCCGATGTGGCAGTTAACACCTTTCCCGACAACCTTTTAGGCCCAAATTTTAGAGCTATCACATTTCCCTAAAAATGGGATAATTTTCTGCTTGCTAGTCTACCTCCTGTTTTTTTTTTTTTTCTACATAATATGCTGTAGGCACCTTTCCATTCCCAGGTAGATTACTATCTATTCTTTTTAATGGCTATGTAGAACTCCACTGCGTAAGAAAAGCTATTCAGTGAAATGTCTATTAGTGAAATTTAGGTTGCTTTCAATTTTTCCACTATCATAAACACAATGAACATCTTGAACTCCTAACCGTGCACTGTTATCCAGTTACTTCCTTAGGATAAACTTCCAGAAGTATAACGTTGGGGTTAAAAGGTATGCATTTGACATTTAGATAATCAGGACACCCAACACTCCCACTAACACTACACAGGTATCCTGGATTCTCCAAACCCCCATCAACACTTCTTTCTGCTGGGCAAAAACCACTCTTACTGTCATTTTAACTCACATACCTGGGCATTTGGTTTTCCTTTTTAATTTATTGCTTCTTTATGCCCTTTGCCTATTTTTCTACTTTGATCGTTCTCATTTTTCTTATTGATACATGAGAGCTCTTTTAACATGTGTGCGTATGTATGTGCGTGCGCACGTGTGTATAAAGGTGATCTCTGTGTGTGTGTATAAAGGTGATCAATCTCTTGCCATAGAGGCTGTAAGCTTTCTCTCATTTTTTTTTGACTTTCATTTATTCTGGACTTGTCATCATTTGCCTTTATACAGCAGTTTGGTTTCCACATCAGTTTGTCTGTTTCACAATCCTTGCATTCATTTAACAATGAAGTGTTGGCCAGTCCTGCCGGCTGCCCTCCCCTGGCCTTCCCCATGAGCACGGCACCTTCAGGCCGGCTTCTCCCCAGCTCCCATCCTACGGTGGTCCACCGTGAGCACTGCACTCTAGACGACAGTGCGGGTGCCTGGAGGGCAGGGGCCCTGTTCTCATCACTTGTGTATCCCCAAAAGCACCCAACAGGATAAACATCTGCTGGATGAATAGACAAGTAGAACCACCTCCTTACTGGTCTCTCTGACCCTCTAGAAATATACTCTCCAAACCCCAACAAACTCCTTTTCTAAAGATACAAATAAAATTTTGCTTCCCAGCACACTTTCAGGCTAGACTCTAAGCTCTTTATCAGGCCCACCAGACCCCTGGTGCCTTCCCAACCTTATGCCCTACCCCGCTCTCTACAGCCCAACTTTCCTCGGCTCCAGGCGCCTCGGCATTTTCTTTTCCTCAGTTGTGTCCCCTGGGGCTGGGTGAAGGCTACGAAGGCGGAGTCCCGGGCATTCAGGGCTCAGCAGCGGCCTGTCGTCCACAGGCTAGCTGACGACCCCAACGCTGGAGGGCCGGCCCTTCTCCCTCTCTAAACCAGCCTACACCCGCTTCTTCGCTTGTCGCCTTCGTTGTCCTTAACACCGTCTGAAAATCCTGTAGATGTGCCAATTTGCGCTATTTCTCAAAAGAAGGAAGCGCAAGGCGGGAAGGCCCCGGCCCAGCGCAGTCCGCGCACCCGCGCCCCTGCGCCGCCCCGCCGCCCGCCGGGCGCACCTGGGCCTCGTCGCTCCGGCGCTGCTCCCAGGCGCGGCAGCTGGCCAGGTCGCGCCGCCACTGCTCGCAGGCCGGCCGCTCGCCGTGGACGTAGTAGTGGTGCAGGAGGTGCCGGGCGCTGCGGCACAGCTCCCACTCGGCGCGGTAGGCCTCGCAGGGGCGCGGCGGCTGCGGCGACAGGCGGCGCCTGAGCGGGCCCGGCGGCCGCGCCCCCCGCCCCGCCCGCCCTGCCCCCTCCCCCGGGAGGGCCCGGTCCATGCGGTCCCCGGGTCCCGGCCCCGGTCGCACTCACCCGCCAGCCGCCGCGGTCCGCCATGTCCAGGCCACTCGGCGCCAAACCACCGCCCCGGTCCTCCAGCCAATGAGGGCTGGCGACGGCGGCGGGCGGGACTGACGAGTGGAACCAAGGAACTCGGCGATACGCGCTCGAGCCTCACCGCCCCTTCGAGAGGCGCCAATGAGGGCGCGGCGGGGCGCGGCGGGGCCCGGCGGGGCGCGGCGGGGCCGGGCGAGGGCGCGCTGGCGGCCGGCGGCGGCCAAGTGGGCCAGTCCTTTTCAGCCGCTGTGTTAGTTCTCAGACCTCAGCGATACGGTTCGCTTTCGGAACCTGCCAGGCCTAGCCCGAGCGTCCGCTCAGGGCGGACACGCACTCAGAGGAACCGGGGCTGGTGTGGGCCAGGGCGGCCCGGGCGCGGGATGGCCTCCCGGGAGCCCAGGCTTCCGTGGAGCTTAGAGGGCATTCCCAGCACAGCCACAGAGGCCGTGTCACAGAGTGTGAGTGTCTGACTGGGGGAGCGCAGGCTCTATCCCGAGAGCAGGGGACACACACAACACTTAGGAACAGGAGAGATGCACCACAGTGAAGGTGGCGCAGAGGAGGCTGCTGGCTCTGCCGAAATGCCCGGCAGTACCCACGTAGTGGACTGCCAGCCCCTCTGAATCCCATCATTTGCTGGGGAGCCCCTGACAAGGCAGCTGCTGCCAGGAATGACATTGGGTCAGAAAGCTGCAGTTGTACCAAGGGCCCTGCTGCCGTGGCGGGCTCAAAGACCAAGCTAGGAGAAGATACTGAGGAAGGCTGCAGCACGAATGACCAGGATCATTGCTCCAGCTGACCCCACTTGCCATCAGAAGGCCCCAACTGCCACCAGAAGGCTGAACAGTGGACGCAATCCTGGCCCAAGCAGAGTGTGCCTCCAGCAAAGGACAGCGAGGAGTTTCACTGCGCACACAGCGGGGACTCCTTAGGGAAGGCGAAACCCCAGGGCCAACGCCTACTGTAACACCTCCTTCATTATGCTTCAATGGCAGTGTGTCAGCCACCGCGATCCTGCAGTGGAGGCTGCCTGCCCAAGGGGGCTTGTACCTTTGCTGGTGACACTGAGGCCTCTCACGTGCGGGCTCAGGTAGGCCACCACAGTGCTCACACCTTCCAAAACCACGTCCACTGCCAGCGATGACGGTTTGTGCCACAGGCCCAGCCCTGAACATCATGACGCTTGTCAGTGCTCCTTACTGAGCACACGTGGGCATACCCTGAGGCCACCAACCTGCAGAAGGCATCCTGTCCTCTCCTGACTGTTGGGAGGATCCCTGACCAGAGCAGGACCCCTCTGCCTACAAGCTGGGTGAGCTCGGTACACGGGGGGGGACCCTGCTGGGCCTTGTTTCTCACTACATTCTCCAGGAGATGCTGGAGAGGAGCACCTGTCTAGTGGCAGGATGCAATGTGGACACCTGCAAGCAGGCCTTCTTCCAACTCCTGGTCAGTGGCCCAACCACCAGGCCATGTTGGCACCTAATCAGACATTTAGAGGCAATCCAGGTTTTAGTCATTGCCTGTTTTTATTTGAAATTCTTGACTTAGAATAATTCTCAAGGAACAAATTTAAAATAATTGGGATAGCATGTCAAAAGATCTCACATTATAGAAAGTGAAGATCTGAGACCAAATTAATATTACTCAAAAATAAAGACAGAACAGCAGAACCTTGGATGAGTCAGTAAATTAAAATTGAGGCGGGGGGGGGTCGAAAGAAGTTGAAAGAGGAATATATCTTTAGCACTTACTCATTCTAGCTTTCATGTTTGTGTTTCTCCATGGAGTTGTTTTACTATAGAACAGGTTCACTAAGGAGTCAGTTACTTCCATATGAAATCAAAATAAAAGTGCAAACCTATTCGGATCAGGTTCTTCTGAGGAGTGGTGCTGTTGAAAAAAATATGTAAAATAAAAATGGAAACGCCCTCAAATACTTAAATTGCAGCCAGAGTAGTGGGACAGCTGCTATTTATAGAGCACGTATCTATTTAAACCACTTTTTTCTAGGCCAAAGGCAACGCCTACACAATTGACCTGGGAAAAGAAAGGATAAATGAAGAAAGAAAAAATGGCTCAAGTTAGACAACTCAATGCCCTCCACTGGTTTTGTTAGCAGTTAGGGGACTCTGCTCCCTCTGAGGCTGTGGAGCCCCCTCGAGCTGAAAGCACGAAGTGGCAAGGAGGTGGCCGCCCACAGGCCCTCAGAGGCAGCTCTTTCTCTTTCCTAAAACCAAGCACGTAACTACTGCGAAGTCCTGCTGCTCCACTTCCAAGTCAAACTTGGTAATTCTTAGGTAATCTAAATCAACCTGAAGTAACGGGCGTTCTCTGACAGGAGCTTCACCCCTTCAGAGCCAGTAACTAGAAGTCAGTATGCTGCAATGGATTCTTTTATTTGCCAATCAGCCAACAGTCCCGACTTAGGGTTTTCTTCCCTTTTTACGCAATGACTGTCCTTCTCCAGAGAAAGCCACGAATCTGCCTCCAGCTTCATCCTAGGTGTGAGGAGAAAATACTATTTTCAGAAACTCCCTAGAAGTTAAAATGAACGCCTTATTCTGTGGGTTCATGTCAAGAACTGGCTTTTAGAGAGAAAGCCCGCCTGTGGCTGGTGCAGCCTGGATGGGGAGTGAAGGAGCTGGAGGAGGAGGTCTGACTGGGGACCACGTTTGCTCTTGAGCCAGGAAGGTCCCCAACACCATGTCAACCTGAGGAACACTGAGGCCAGAAGTGGCTGTGCGTTGGCCTGGAGTGTATAGAAAGCACAGTGGTCTCTGTCCCCAACCACCCCAAGGGCTAGAGGGGAGGAGTTCAGTAGTAAGTAGGGGCTGGTGACAGGTCCTGCAGCCCATCTTGAGCAGGCTCATGGCACATCTGTCCTCTACCCTACTCCTGAATCCCCAAGGGTCCAATCCTTTGAGAAAAGGAACCAGGAAAGCAATGGGTATGAAGTGCTACTGTTCTAGAAATCCACATCACACACAGGTGACTGTGTTCCAGTGACTGCTGGGCCCGGCCACATGGCCACAGTGCCCATGTCTGCAGGATATTCAGTTCCCACCATCCCTTATCCTATAACCAACCCGCTCAGCACCCAGAGACTGGAAGCTCAGGGTCTCTTTAGAAGATGGGGCCCACCCAGGGCATGTAGTTCTCTGATGTCAGAGCCTGGAGTTGGCCTCCAAGGAGGACTGGGCTCCTGCCCCCCACACTGCAAGACCTCAGCCTACACACACCCCACACCAGCTCTGCAGAAAAAACAGGTGAGCAGAGGCACCCCACCCCAGCAAAGGGGAAAACATGACAGGAACACCCCTGCTCAGAATGGTAAGAACTCCAGTCATTACCAGCAAATAAAACTTCTCATTACTAATGAAACACACTCACCTCTTCAACCTTTTTGACCAGTGGACGTGAATTTCTGATGAAAGTGATCTTACCAAGTTTAAATTCATAATTGGGAATTCCTCTGTGAAGAAGACAAGGAGAAGTGTTGGTTCCAGGAAATAAAAAAGGACTCAAATTTATTTTTGACAATCAAGAGGAAGATAAGCAGAAAAGACGCCGCTGCACTCATCGCCTTAGGCCAGCCCCCTGGTGCTCCCAGCACCCTCCCAGGAGGGAGACAGAGGCAGCTGGTTCCTGGTTCGGCATAGCCCGGCGTGGGGCAGGGGCCTGCAGTTCTGGACCTGCCTGTGGCGAGGGGCCATCTGAAGGCTCGGGAGGCCCTCACTGTCTCTGTCCTGAGCCCCACAGACCCTCCTGAAAAGGCTACACTCTCAATTTGCTCCGTAAGAGACTAGGTAAAATCCCATCTCCAAAGTCCCCTCCTGCTCTCCTACCCCATCCCTGCCGCCGCTGTGATGGCCACCAGAGGGATCTGCTGTGAGTCCCTGGACCCAGCGACAAAAGTGCATCTAATTGAGGCAGCTCCTGCCTCCTCCTTTTAGGGAAGTTGAGATAATGTGACCTGATTGATTATGCAAAGTCACAAAACAGGAAGCAGGCAGAATACCAAATAGGAACTAGAGAGATTCTGAGTAAGAGAGAGATCAAATTGGGTGCACATCTTAGGAAAGCCATTTGGGGCAGGAGGAGGCTGGACCTTGCTGGCCCTGGGCAGGGACGGTGGAGGTGGGGGTTTTAGTCCCCTCGTAACCCGCAGAGCCAGGCCTTGTCTCCAGAGTTGCAGTGAGGCTGCCCTGCCCAGGGGGCTGGTAGAGACGCTCCCTGGATGGTGGCAACATATCCAGCAGGAGCAGGGCCAGGACAGACCCACCTTTTAATGTCTCCAGGCTTGATTGGGGAGGGGCTGGGCTCGACCCCTTTCTTCTTTCCATCCAGTCTATTTCCGGAGCCTGAGAAGGCCTAGACAGGCAAACAGGAGAGTCGCACATGAGCCCGGAGCGCAAGCACCGCAGCCCTTTGCTCAGAGATCACTGGGGGTGCTGCCCAGACCCCTCAGGGGACTGCCATGAGCTGAAGAGAGCCACCTGGTCCAAGGCCGCCCAGCTCGAGCCCCTGTAGGTGGGGTGCTGAGGCCCCTGGTGACAACGCAGCTTCCCGTATGCTCAGTCCCACTCTCTCTGCTGCCTCCTGCACCCCAGTGCCTACACATGAGCCACTTCTCCCAGGTGCCCAGGGACCCTGGCCAGCAGCTGTGCTGAGGGTCATGTTCACAACTTACAAATGATACAGGCAAAGAAAAAAGGGAGCATGTTTTAAAAAAGACAAAGCAAATGTAGTAACATCTGGTGAACCCAAGGGAAGGGTATATGTATGTCTGCTGTAATATTTAAACTCCTTAGTAGGTTAGAAATTAAAAAAAAAAAAAGTTGGGGCTGCTGGGAAGGCTTCAGGAGAAAGCGGGTGCCCGAGTTGCCTGTACACAGGTGCCCAGAGGCTCCCTGCTGCCGCCCGCGAACGTAACTGACAACAGCTTGAAGCGAATGCCCTGGTTCCGGGGAGCAGAGGGTAGGGCCAGAGCACAGAAAGTCCGCTGAGTGGCCCAGTACTCACGCGGAAGCCCAGCTCTCCAGCGTAGCTGCTATGGTCAGCTTCAGCTTCCTGGCAGGGAGACAGAGAGGCAAGAGGTGAGCTTCTCAGTGGGGCAACCAGCTTCCCCCTCGAGCCTCTTATTTCCTTTGTTCTATTGCTGCCCCCACTCCCCACAGCTAGGATGTCCCCCTGGAGCGGGGCTAGAACGGAAGCAGGGGACGCGACCATGCCGGCACCAGCAAATGTCACACATAAGCTGCTGTCGGGAATTCACGAGGCAGCACTGTTACAAAAATGGGCAAATGTGGCCAAGGATGCTGGAGGCACCACTTACTGTCGACTCCTCATGCTGGACTTGTCTTTCGGGTTCTTTGTAGCCCAGGGGAGCGTCAAAGTCCACCTGTGTTTCCAAGATGAAAAGTATACTTTTCAGACATGGCCACACTTGGCTTTCTTATGTTTTTAAGTGAGACAACTGCAGATCCACATGTAGTAAGAAACAAGACCAGACAACCACAGGCACCTTGCCCTGTGTTACGCAACAGTCACATCTTATAAAACGGCAGCAGAGCATTGCTGCCAGGGTTGTCACCGTTGGCACAGCCACTGCTCTTACTCAGGGTTCCCTGGTTTTACGCGTACTTGTTTGTTTAGTTCTACACAACTTTATCACCATGTAGGACTGCGTACCCACCACAGCCCAGATGCTGAGCAGTCCCAACACCACAGGGGTCCCAGCTTGTCCTTTCATAATCACACCCAGCGCCTCCCAGCCCCGTGAACCAGCCCTAAGCCCAGGCAACCACTAATCTGTCTCCCATCTCTAAAGTTTTGTCACTTTAAAGATGTTATTAATATATAACAATGTAACTTTTTGGGACTGGTCCTTTTTGCTCAGCACCATTCTCTTGCGATCCAACTAGGATCGCCGTGTATTAATAGTTCATTCCTAGGGCTTCCTCAGCTCATGACACCGTTCACTCCTTGGCAGGTCAGAGGTGACTGTGGATTTAGCCCCCTCAGCACCAGCAGCAAACTGCCCTGAGACAGATCACTAGGTCTGGGACCTTCTTGTGACATTCTAACTGCATCCCCTTCCTTGTCACCCAAACAGTCCCCTGAGGCCCTGGCCTGCAGCAGCCACCACCTGCCCATCCTTCTGGAGCCAGAGCTCATTGTAACAGGACAGCACCACTCACGTTCATGTCACACTCAATGATGGACACGGCCTTGTCGGGTTTGGTTTCCATCACCCGCAGTTCATAGATCTGTGGGAAGATGCAGACATCATTTGACGGGTCTTGGCAGCACCAGGGGCAGCTGCCCTCAGGCCACTGTGGCATCAGCTCCTGCCCCTGACACACCCGAGCTGCACCTTCTGCTGTGAGAACGGGGCTGCGGGGGACGGGCTGCCCTTGTGCCTCTGCTCGACAGACGTGTTCCCCATGTGGTTAGATTAGGTGGTTACACATCAAATTGCAAAAGACACTAGGGGCCTTTGACCCAGAAACGTCACTTCTGAGAATTTATTCTAAGTAAATAATTAGCTACATACCCAAGGAGAAAATTCTAGGAACGCTCATTCCAATATTGCTAGTAACAGTGTACAGATGCTCCGCAACTTATGATGAGGGTATGTCCCAACAAACGCATTGTTAAGCTGAAAATATTTTAAGTTGAAAATGCATTTATTACAGCTAACCTACCAAACATCACAGCTTAGCCCAGCCTACCTTCAATGTGCTCAGGACACTTACATCCGTCTACGGTTGGACAAAATCATCCAACCCAAAGCAGAACCATGGTAAGTTGGGAACTATCTGTACACCCAAAATGCCTGTCAATAGATCGGTCAAACGAAATACTATGCAGCCAACAGGAAAAGAATTTAAAAACCAGTTTTGCTGCTGTGTGTCTAAGATGACCTGTGTATGTAAAAAAGTACATTAAAAAGTCCAGAAACTAAAAGTGGCCGTTATCTACCCTTTCCTGCATCATTTCAGGTTCTTTCTTTTTACCTAGAGTATGTCTTGCTTCTATAATCATACTAAACATTCTAGATAGTCCCACTAATTAACAAAAACCTAAACAGGACCCAGTCTATTTTAAAAAGCATCTTAGTTACTAATATTTAACAGACAAGGAATAGAAAACAATATATACATCCCTGTGTGGATGTACCACGCTTTATCTACTCAGTGTCTGGGCTGTTTCCAGTCATTTTGCTATTGCCAACAACACTGCCATGAACATCCGTCTATGTCTCCTGGGGCACGTGATGTCTCTACAGTCGTGTCTTCAGATGGCACGCCACAACCAACACGGTTGGGAGCAGAACTGGAAGACAGTACACTCGAAATGCCAGAATACACTGCATGTAATAAGGTAAGCATTCTTGTGACGCCTTCCTTTAGTTTTACATATTGGCATGATATTAAATACATGTCTTACTGTGGAGCCACTTTCCAAGGGTGGTACCCCTCAAACTACCTCTAAAGGACCATTTTTAAAAAATGCCTAGTCTCCTGGACTGGCACTTGGTCCTCCTGCCCAGTCTCCTGGGGTGACGCTTGGTCCTCCTGCCCAGTCTCCTGGGCTGGCGCTTGGTCCTCCTGCCCAGTCTCCTGGGCTGGCGCTTGGTCCTCCTGCCCAGTCTCCTGGGCTGGCGCTTGGTCCTCCTGCCCAGTCTCCTGGGCTGGCGCTTGGTCCTCCTGCCCAGTCTCCTGGGCTGGCGCTTGGTCCTCCTGCCCAGTCTCCTGGGCTGGCGCTTGGTCCTCCTGCCCAGTCTCCTGGGCTGGCGCTTGGTCCTCCTGCCCAGTCTCCTGGGGTGACGCTTGGTCCTCCTGCCCAGTCTCCTGGGCTGGCGCTTGGTCCTCCTGCCCAGTCTCCTGGGGTGACGCTTGGTCCTCCTGCCCAGTCTCCTGGGCTGGCGCTTGGTCCTCCTGCCCAGTCTCCTGGGCTGGCGCTTGGTCCTCCTGCCCAGTCTCCTGGGCTGGCGCTTGGTCCTCCTGCCCAGTCTCCTGGGGTGACGCTTGGTCCTCCTGCCCAGTCTCCTGGGGTGACGCTTGGTCCTCCTGCCCAGTCTCGTGGGCTGGCGCTTGGTCCTCCTGCCCAGTCTCCTGGGGTGACACTTGGTCCTCCTGCCCAGTCTCGTGGGCTGGCGCTTGGTCCTCCTGCCCAGTCTCCTGGGGTGACGCTTGGTCCTCCTGCCCAGTCTCGTGGGCTGGCGCTTGGTCCTCCTGCCCAGTCTCCTGGGGTGACGCTTGGTCCTCCTGCCCAGTCTCGTGGGCTGGCGCTTGGTCCTCCTGCCCACACCAGAATACACAGCACATACCCGCACCTCCAGAGTTCACCAGGAGCTGGGTCTGTGGCCATGTGCCTGGGGCTTATGGCAATGTTAAATTATGGTAAGTTTCTAAATGTTCATTCTCAGCTCCTTCCTGCCCCTAACCTCTGGCAACCACCATTCTACTTTCTGTTTCCAGGATCTGACCACTCTTAGAACCTTATATAAATGGAATCATATAGTACAGTATGTGTCTTTTTGTGTCTGGCTTATTTCAGAGAATAAGGACCTCAAGGTTCATCCATGTGGTAGCATGCGACAGAATTTTCTTCCTTTTTAAGGCTGAGTTAATATTCCATTGTATGTGTGTACCACATCTTGTCTATCCATTCATCTGTAATTTATTTTCGGCTCTGGTATGGGTTAGGAACCTCGTTTCATTTTTCTTCACATGCATAATCGAGTGCTCCCTCCCCCAGTATCTCATTTGCTTGGTGGCGTCAATGCCACTTCGTGGTGGGACAAGATTCTTGCTCCATTGGCCCACGGCCTTACTTGTCTATCCCAGCACCGACACCATACTGCATCTTAATTACTGGAGATTATAACACTCAGCTACCATAGATTATCTTCCCTATGGGTGACTAGATCCTGTTTGTCAGTATTTTGTCTACAGTCTTTAAACCAGTGTCCACGAATGAGACTGACTTGTAATTTGCTTTCTCTTACCACCCCTGTCTAGTTCTGGTGGTCAAGGTTAGACTGTCCTCAAAGAATGAATTGGGGAATATTTTCTCTCTCTCTCTCTTCTTAGAATATTTAAGAACAATTTTATTTCTTGAATGTGAGGAAGAATTTGCATATGTAACCATCTGGGCCTGCGTTTCCTTGAATAAGACTTTTCCAGTTGAATTTCTTGACTGGTTATAGGATTATTTAGGCTTGAGTCATTGTTCGGTTATACTTTTTTATAGGAAGGAATTTATCAACTTAAAATAAGGTGTCTCTAGTACCGATATAAAATTTTTCATAGTCTTTTTATCTTTTAAAATTTCTGCCTTATCTAAAAGAGTCATTTTAGAGGGTGGGGACTCTTGTTAGGCGCGACCACATCGAGCAGGAGCAGGGCTCACCTTCTCATTGTAGTTGATGGCAATCACATCCCCAGTGGTCAGACAGGCAAAGTTTCTCAGTGCGTTCTCTAATCTGCAGACACACACTGTCAAGGCAACATGGTAACATGGACACTTAAATCCAAAACAAGTTTCCTTGAGGGGTTAGAGAATGACCAGTGGGTAGACAGGGTGTACCATGCTGGTACTCAAAAGACACAGCTTTAAGACAATGAAGTATTACTCAGTAATAGGAAGGAACAAACTCCTAATGTGCAGTAACATGGACGAATCTTACAAACACCCTGCTGAAGGAAAGAAAGGCAAAGAACCAGCCACAAAAGGGTAGCAGAATCCCATCCACACAACACCTTGAGAAAGACTGATGAGGATGCAAGGCAGCTCAAAGGTTGCTGGGGCCAGGGGCTTGGTGGGGACTGGCAGGAAAGGACCTTTTGGGAAGACGGAAATGTTCTGGTTACATGGGTATACACGTTTGTCAAACTGTGTGCACTTCTTAGGGTATATAAATTATACCTCAGGAAAAGTGATTAAAAAAATCCTAGGGCAGCACTGAAGAAAGATAGATTGAATGAATCATAGATAGGGCCCTTCAAATGTTCAAAATCAAAGATGCTTTCTTTCATCTACACTTTTGTTGTTTCTGTCTTTTAAGCTGGTAACCGAACTTTAGGGGTATGCTCTAGAATAAAAATTAAAAAGGAAAAAGTTACCAGCAAGCCCTTTTTATAATAGTAAGTAATAATTCTTAAAAGCTACACAACCCAAATGCCCCCACAAAGAAATGTCTATTCACATGGAAGAGTTTAACCACATCATCCTCATCAATTTGTGGAATTACTTTTGCATAAAAAGGTCAAATATAAAACATGGCTCCAGAACCTGCCACTGTGATATGGCATATCCCAGCCAGGACTCCCAGAGTCCCAGAGGGTGAAAGACAAGGCTGCTAGGTTCACTTCTCTTGGCCAAACAGCTTTCCAGAACAACAGCTTTGTGAAAAGTGCTTTGTGCAGGAGGCTTTCTTTGCCCCACACAGGAAATGGCATACTACTGGGGTGCCCTTCCCTCAACCCTCCTGGTACCCTACAGGGAGTGCTCCAATTCCTGCCCAGCAGCGGAGCCATCAGACCCCGACTACTTGGGCACTGCAGGCACAGCTGTCTCCCTACCTTCTCTGCTCTGCATTAGGAATGCTTCGCCCAGACCCTCAGCCAGACCAGGAACCACCTAGCTAACTCTCAAGTGACAAAAGTGACACCCTTTCTCCACACACTAAGTCAACTATGCCTGTGGAAGCAATCTGACAAGTCTGCATGGCAACATGTGTAAAAACCCAGGGAGGACCAGAGGGGCCATGGCCAGAGGCCAGCCCACTCCCAGCCACTGACAGCCGAGAAGCACAGCACCTCCAGGTCAGAGCTCTGAGGGTGAGTTAGCCAGTTCTTCCACAGATGTCCCCCTGCCTGTGGGACAGGAAACCCTCGCGCGGACTGTGCTGTGGGCAGCATGCTCAGCACGGCCCCCTGGTCTAGGACCCAGCCAGCAGGGAGCTCAACACGCCAGCGTGTCCAGGACATGGTCAGCAAGGGCTTAACGTGGCCCCTCTGCACCTAGGACATGACCGGCAGCAGCCAGCACCTGCTCCTAAGGACGGGCCTGGAGATGGTGGGCCAGGGAGAGGGAGGCAGCTTTTTTTAAACTTTCTATCTGTCCGTGTTGTTCAGCTGGGTTTTTTATTTTTTTTTTCAAGAATGCATTTTTAAAAATAGAACGGCTCTTACTCCATGATCTCAACAAGGCCAGCTAGGGCCATAGAACTAGAGATCTTAATCATGGTTCACACAGCACACCTCACCCACGCCAGCCACTTCCCAACATTATCAACACATGCACGCGGCCTAACTTCAGAGGCAAATGTAAAAATCCCCTAGAACCTAATATCTTTGCTTTCTGCTTACTCAGAGGCAGAAATGCACTCAGTCACTGCTACCTACCCATCAGCTGGGGGTGAAGGCAGACGAGCCGTCCTCCCTCCTCCACTGGACATACTGTGCAGCCTGGGCTCTGTGCCCGGTGACACAGTATACCTGAAAGAGGGGTTCTGCTTTGGCTTCCAGGAAGTATCTGGAAATGACCAGAGGAGGCCCTGAGAGCATGCAGTGCGCTCAGCCAGAGCCAGGGACGTGCTCAAATCACAACTGCAATCACAAATGCGTGGACCCCAAAGTAGCTACAGGTTCAAGGAAGCACTGGATGTTTAGCGACTGCCAGCACACCTCCGCTCTGTCTGGAAGGACACTTCTTCCCTTTTTTCAAAAGGATACACGGCTTTGGGGTTGGTAATGTCCAGGAAGTCGGGGCTCTGAGGCTGGAATTTGGAGTAGGTGGCTACTTGAAGGTTGACACTCTCCACCTGGACCAGGCCCCCTTCTTCCAAGAGCAAGTTCTGCATCATCTGAAAGGAAGAAGAGGCCACATGAGACTCCTGGAGATTAAGTGGCCTCCATAACTGTTGCTACCTGTACACCGGGCAGGCCAATATTACCTGGGTGCCTGGACAAAGAGGAGCCTGAGATAAGACAGGTAATTTAACTGTGATACAGAGTCAGGAAGGAGGGAAAAATCAAGTGACATGGAAAGAAGAAGGCCAACAAAGGGGTGCTATCGAGGCCGCTGCAGCCGGCAGTGTGAGCGTGTCCCCGCCAGGCCTCCCAGGGGCAGAGTGCTCCCCCAGGGTGCTACCCTCCTCCCGCCCCCCATGCTTCTGAGCAGCCTCACAGCAGCCTACAAGGCAGGCCCTGGGCAAATAGGACCTCACTGAGGGAGGCTGATGACAGCACAAGGTGAGATGACCTTGCATGGAACAGCCCATGACAGCTGAAGCCACAGGGCGGTGACAAGGCCCCAGAGATGTCTCCTATGGGGTGTATAAAAAAACCAACAAAAAGCAGCCCCCACAGGCCTCTACTAAACCACCCAGCAAGGTGGACGATGGTTGAGGAGAGACCAGTGGGCACCAGGTGTGTGAGGAGCCAGGAGTCAGGTCACAGGCCAGGAATGAGAAACCTTGCGTGTCCCAGGATGGAATTTTGCTTTTATTATTTGAAACCTTCTTAAAAAGAATGTCAAACATATACATGAGTCGACAGAACCACCCAAGGGAGCCTCCACACACCCGGCCCCGACAGTTCAACAGCAATCAAGTCACGGCCATCCCAGCCTGTGTTGTCAGCGCCCTGCTCCCTGCCCAGCCCCGCCCACGCTGGACTCCCTGCATGAGCCCCCTTCCAGAATGCTCCACCAGGAGCGGCAGTTCAGATGTGACTTTAACAGCCCAAGGAAGGGGAGCTGAGGACTGTGGCACGGCTGAGAGGGAGGCAGCGTGCGTGGAGGGAGGCATGCTGAGGCCGAGGCTGTGCCTGAAGGGAGTCCCGGCCCAGGCCACAGGCCAGCGAAGCCCACCTGTGGAGGCCCCGACACACACAGTGGAAGGTGCTCATCAGTCGGGATGGTCACAAACAGCAGGTGGTCACTCTAGCTCTGCCAAAGGCCACAGGCAGGCACACAGGGTGGAGAGGTAACCTGGGTCCTGGTACACTGGGGAGTGATGCCCTAACAGGGAGTGCTTTAAGGTTCAGAGTCAGCCTGCTGCAGGCAGACTTTTTTGGGAAGTTTCTCCATGAGGCGAGGGAGGATACCCACCGGCATGAGGCCCGGCAGCACACACAGGGCAAGGCTGCAATCCTAGGCTTGACGGAAGCCTGGCAGGGCTGGGGGTGGGGCTGTGTGTCCTCACGCAGAGGACTGGAGGCGGGAGAAAGGGCTACGGGCAGAGGCAGTGAGCAGGCAGGAGGAGCCGAGACCTGCCTGCAGCCCGGCCGCCCCTGTGAGGTACTGCGAAGCACGAAGCACACAGCACAGCAGGCACACACCTGGCCCAGAACGCACCCACATGTTCACAGGCATCCCCGTGCAGGGATCGAGGTCGAGGTCAGAGCACCAGACCCCACCTACTGGAACAGCCAGCACTTGTTCCAGGCTGGGTCACCTGAAGCAGCTCAGGAGCTCCAGGTGAGATAGAACCTACCAATGGCCAAGGGAAAGCAGTTCTTGCATGCCTGGTGGCTCCAGCACACCTGCCTGCCCACGCCAGAGCTGGAAGGCCAGCGCAGGAAGAGGTGGCCTCACACCCCATGTTGGCTCCAGGACCCCAAAGAGGCTTCCCAGGAGACATGACATCTCTTAGAGAAAGGAATTAAATTGGTTTTCTGGTCCAAAGTGGTCCAAGAGCTTGGACAAGTGGCCACCCAAACACCAAGGTTTGAAGGAAAACCTTCAAGGTACAGGGTCTCCCCAGCATCAGCACCTCCTGTCTCACCTCTACAGGTGAGCCACAGAGAAGCCTCTGCAGACCCAGAGGGGCCTGGGGAGGTAGTCACTGCCTGACACTTCAGCCATGTCAGTGGCTTCTGTGACCAGTGCTCTAGTGGGTGAGCAGAACACAGCCTCGGGGCTGCGGGGCACCTGCAGACACTCACACGGACAGCAAGGGATGAGTGGCAAGAGTTGGGAGGGCAAGGAGGGGAGCGAGTCGGGGCGAGGTTCTGAAGTGCAAGCGCACCCACAGGCCAGGCTGGGCAGGCCCCCCAGGTGGGAGGCAGCACAGGAAAGCCAGGCAGCAGGACACGCTGTGGAGTGTGGGCTCCTGCGGGGGAGATGCTGGCTGCGCCCTGGGACCGAGGCCACGCCCGTGGCGGCAAGGGCACGGTCACCTACTGCAGGAAGGAAGGAATCTTCAGAACTTCTATTCATATTTAATCTTAGAAAATGAGAATTAAGGCCACCCCTTCCCAAAATTTGGTGAGCACAGGGACAGGGGACCAGCAAGGGAGGCGGGCTGTGCTTCAGAGTATCTCCCGTGGTAGCTCAGGGAGCACCCCCGAGTGCTCCCAGCCCAGCCACAGCTCCTGTGGGGTCTCTCAGTGTGGCCGGCATAGTTCACGCGCAAGGAGCACACGCGGGTCCCTCTGTGGGCTTCCAAGGCTCAGCGTGTCAGAGTGGGGAAGCGGAGGGGAGGGGGAGCCAGTGCCCCCACGGCCACCACGTGGAACCCCTGCCACTGTGGGCTCCTCCCCAATGTGCTGCTGCAGCTCTGCTGGCCTCTCTGGGGTGCACGACCCCCGGGTAAGCTCGGGTGGCGCTTGCGCCCTTGATATCCCAACCCAGGTCCAAAATGTCTTCGTTCAAGTCCACTTTACACAGAAAGAGCCTGAGTGCAAGAAGAAAGGCGTCGTTCCCATGGCAACTCAGTTGAGTGTTTTTGGAAGACTCAGTCACAGGCAAGTGTCTGAAAACACACATGCTGTGACAAAAACTACTAAAACAGCATAAAATCTAAAATGCTGTACTTACTAGACCACTTAAAAAATACTCTCGCTCCATTATTTTAAAAAAGCCTGACCCAAGAAATCACAGATGAACAGCCTGGCTGTGGTTTCTGGGCAACCAGTTGAGCAACTGTCAAAAGGAAAGGCCACAGGCACAGCGCAGTGACCCCAAGTGTGTCACGGCCAAGCACCGCATAAGGCACAGTGCGCTGTCCGGGGTTCCCCTCCCTCCCGCCGGGTCAGGTCGTGTAAAGATGTTGGAGCAGGAGGATCCGGGCCCCCTGCCCTGCGGCCAGGACACACATGCGGTGTCCCTGACTACAAGGCCCCCAACCTGACAGGCTGAAGGGCACACACTCCCCAAAGACCTCGTGGCCGCACTCACCCAGTGTGGGAGGTAGCAGATGCCCTCATCAGCCACAAACTCCAGCACGCCGCAGTGCGTCATGCGGTCCGAATTCTTATTGGTCAGTTTGAACAGCATGGGATAGGTAATGTTAAGTCGGCCTAAAAGGAAGAGAGAGGGTATGAGGCAGCTCCTGTGACGAGAAACTCTGTCCCCAAGGCCCTCTCCTGGAGGGAGCCTCGCCCCACCCCCCAGCAGGCACACAAACTCAGGGGTCTGTCCCCATCGGCCCCCACACTCCTCAGACCAGGACGCACCACCCCCTGTGACAGGCGGTGCGTGGCCCAGAGGAGCAGCCTGTGAAGTTTGACAACTCAGTAATGCAGCACTGGCACAGACCTGTGATCTTCTGAAATCACAATTTTAAAAAGCAAGGGGTTTGTTCACTTATTCATTAATAATCTAAGTGCCAACCACATACTGGACAAAAATCCCTACCTTTAAAACTTTCTAGTTAGAAAGGCAAGAAAGAAAACAAACAACCAGGCCGGGTACAGCGGCTCATGCCTATAATCCCAGCATTTTGGGAGGCCAAGGAAAGAGGATCACTTGAGGCCAGGAGTTCAAGACCAGTCTGAGCAAGAACGAGACCCCGTCTCTACAAAAAAATTAAAAAATTAGCCGGGCGTGGCGGGCGGTGCAGGCATGTATGCCAGCTACTCAGGAGGCTGAGGCAGAAGGATTCCTTGAGCCCAGAAGTTTGAAGCTACAGGGAGCTATGATGATGTCACTGCACTCTAGCCTGGGCAACAGAGGGAGACCCTGTCTCAATAAAACCCCCCCAAAAACAAACAAACAAAAAAACCAAGTGCACCCAGGTGCTGTGGGCAGAGCAGGGCAGGGCCACGAGGACGGGCTCCCAGAGGCCAAGTTCTCCAGGCTGGTCTCTGGGTGGGCTGGCCAGGGCGGGTAATTCCAGGCAGAGGGGCAGCCTGAGCACAGGCATGGAAGGGAAGAGGAGCCTGCGAAGTTCTGGAACTGTGGGCAAGGAGCCAAGATGGGGCTGGGACAGGTGTGGGAGGGGGTTGGGAAGGGGAGGGAGGCCAGGCTGGGCTACCACATGGGTGGAACCTAGTACCCAGGCAAGGGGGCAGCGTGGGCTCTCAGCAGGGCCACAACACTGTGTGTCCCCTCACTCCTTGAAGTCCTTGAGGTGAGGGCTGGAAGGGCCAGAGGCAGGCAGACAGGCATGCTGACTCAGGAGGTGCAGGGGCACAGGAAGGAGGGGCAGGCGCCAGGAGACCCAGGGTCCTGGGGAGGGGCCTGAGGAGATACTGATGGTGGTGATGGTGTTTGCCACATGCAAGGTCCTTATTCAGTCTTCCCAGAACAGTCAGGTAGGTACTATCACTACCCCCATTTATCTGTGGGGAAACTAAGGCACGCAGGTTAAGTAGCATGCCCAAGACCACACAGCTCATGAGTGGCAATGCCAGGATTCGAACCCAGACTGCTGGCTTACGTCTGGGGATTCAACCATCTGGGCAGACTTCAGCTTGTCGTTTTACCCAAATAAATCAACAGAAGTCCCATGTGGCATTAGGAGGCAAAGCAGACTGTATCTGGGATCTCCCTAAAAATTCCAATAAAACAAACAGAGTGAAGAGCTTGGGTAGGAGGCTACAGAGAAGAACCTCTGGAAACAGCACCTCACCATGGAGGTGCACAGGGGACAACTGCTCCCTCCTATGCCAAGGGTGACTCTGATCATAGCAGCATGGAGGCCACAGGCCCCTGTCCCCGGGGCACCTCTCAGCAACAGAGCCGCAGAGCTGACCCGCAGCTGGTCCAGGGTGAACTGGCTCAGGTTCCAGCCAAAGGTCCGAGATGGTTACAAGTGGAAGAGATGCCAGTGTCCCTTAGACCACCGACTCTCAAACTGCATTCAGTGATTTAGAGAAGTGCCTTGGGACTCCTGAGCCTTCTGCACCCCCTCACCTCCTCCAGCCAGAGCAATCACCCTCTATTTTATAAAATAGGACTCCCTATAAGATTTTATTTGGACAAAAAGGGTTTGTCACTTAAAACGTTTGAACACTGATCTGAAATACACCCCACTGACCCAGTCCCTGAGTCTCGTCTGGACACTTGTGCCAAGGCCACACCTGGTGCCACTCCTGGGTGAGCAGCCCTGAAAGGAAGACCTCTCTGCCCATCCCCTCCTCCGTAACAACAGGGTCTTCGTGAGGGCTGTGACCTCTCCGGCTGAACCCACTCGCTGGTTAAGCTGAGGCCTCCACTGGGTACAGCCAGAGCTGGAGCTGGCTCAGTGGTCACCTCCCCCCTTGTGGCTGGTACCAGATGGGCTGGGGTTGTTCACACACACCATAGCACCATCGATGCACAGGCACTGTGGACGTCCCCAGTTGAAGAAGAGGTCACTGAGGTTCAGAGAGGCCAAATCACTATTCAAGAGTCAGGCTGGGCAAAGAGCCAGAGCTGAGTGACACCAAAGCCAGTGCCTGTTCTCCACAAGCTATCACCATGTGCCCCAACACCAAGTGTGAACCCATCCCCCTGGCCAGTCCCCGCTCTCCTGCCTTATACAGGAGGAATTCACACCAGAAACACCTCTAAGTCTCAAAAGGCAAGGACTGCCCCAGACTGGCATCGTCCATAATTAGGGTTTTCTGTGTCCAGGCAGTGTGGAGCTAGAGCATGGGGTCTCCAGGCTGCTCTTGTGGGATAAGGGGTTGGGGAAAAGAGAGGAAGACCAGGGCCACTGTCACAAACTGTGGGCCTTTCTCACTCCTGGTAAGAGGCAGGAAACCAGCAAGAGGAGTGGCTTCTGGGGCAGAAGACAGCAGCTCAGTCTGGCATGGTGAGGACGTGCCACTGCAGCGGGGGTCAGAAACGTGGGTCTGGGGCTCAGGGAAGATGTCTGGTGAGGAGAAGAGAAACCTGCCTCGCAGCATCCTCCTGTGAACCGACCAGTTCTTCCCTTAGGAGGAAACCTAGTGAGTGAGCCCATCCAGAGTGCATCCGCTGCCCTGGCACTGTGCAAACCACTTGCTACTCAGACCTTCATTCCATCCTGATGGAATCCTGAGACAAGCTGGGGGGGCGGCAGGGGTCAGGGAAGGGAGGGGAACCCCCCTCACAGAGGAGGGACCTGAAGCACCCGGAGCAGTGACGAAGCTGAGTGCTCACTGGCCCTGGCCTGGGCAGCGGACCACCACCAAGCACCACCTCACCCTGGGTGTGCAACTGCCAGGGGTGATTCGCAAACAGATGTTGACAAAGGACACCTGTGTCCGCGTGTACCGACCAGCTTATGCTGATTCCTGACATCCATATTTACAGTTTCCAAGTTCTCAAATCACTTAAAGGAAATACTTACTGAGCTGATCGAGGGCTGAGGGTGGCATAATTACTGTGGAAAGAACATTTAACAATATTAACAAAATAAAAATAAAAAGGACAGACCAAAGGCAAGATGCAGTTTCTATTACGTCAAAAAAACGTTTTAAACAGTATTTTTAGGGTAGCCAGAATGTCACAGTGATCTTTCACAAAGAATCTTACTTGCTGTAATTTATTTTTGGGAACGGAATGGCTACCAGCCAGAACCTAACCATCAGTTAGCACCCGCCCCACTCAGCAAGTCTGGGACAAGCACCACGTTCACGGTAACACTCGCTTCTGGCTCCCACGTGCAAAGGACTGTTGGAGGCTACAAGCATGGCAGACAGGGCAGGAAAGGTTACCATTCAAAATAAAAACAAGCACATACTCTTCCCTCCTTTCTCCACATCTGACCTGTCATTAGGCCCTGCTAGCATGGATACGGAGAAGCAGCGGTACTGCGTGGAGAAGCGGTTTTGGAAGACCCGGGGGATCGGGTGGTCAAACATGTTGAAAGAGAACTGGAAGGAAGAAAGAGAGAAGAAGGCGTTAGAACTGAACAAAGGTACATTTCTTCATGTCAAAAGCCAAAAACACCTCAAGGTAGTTAATGCTGGTAAACATTGTTGAAGAACACAACATACTGAAATCTTCATTAACCAGGACACGCTGATTTCCTGCGTAAACTGCAAATCCTTTCTGCCCTGCCCAGTCTAATCCCTCAGATCTAGTTTCCACCATTTTTAGGAAGTGTCATCTTATTAAAATATAATACTAGCCATGCCAAGCCTGTCCTGAGCCTTTTTCAGGACTATCCCCCAACCCCTGTCCCCAGAATATGATAAAGTTTAATTTATAAATTAGGCACACTAGGAGATTAACAACTAATAACAAAACAGAACAGTTATAACAATATACTGCAAAAAAAAAAAAAAAAAAAAGTTCCGTGGATGTGGTCCCTCTCTCTAAAAATATCTTAATATTTTCAAACCATGGTTGACCCTGGGTAACTGAAACCACGGAAAGCAAAACCAAGGATAAGGGGGGGGAGTCTACTGTATTGCAATAATTATGATATTTAAAAAGAATATAAAAGCTCATGATGCGGTACTGTGGTATTATTTTATATACATATTATGTATACATATATATAATAACAAAGCCATATATATAGCTTTTCCCGGCTGAAAGCTGCCATAGCTCTTTTTAGGGTCTTTGGTTATAGTGTTGGGTGTGTTAAGCCTCAGGAGCAGCCTCAGGAAACAGACTCTCTCTGACCTTCACCTGCCTAAAGGCAGGACTTTAATCTTCCCCCATCTTTCTGATTGTGGATCCTAAGACCCTTATTCCAGAGAAGGTCCCACCCCACACTCTGAAGGCTAATCACATTTGGACACGGTGGTCCATAAAAACCCAAGATGACTGGGTTTGGAGAGCTTTTGGATAGCTGAACACATGAAAGTTCCTGGAGGGTGGTGCACCCCTACTCCATACCTCACCCTACGCATCTCTTCATCTGTATCCTTTGTAATATTCTTTACAATAAACTGGTTAACATCATTAATTGCTTCCCTGAGCTCTGTGAGCTGCTCTGACAAATTAATTGAGCCCAAAGAGGGGCTTGGGGGAACCCCAACTTGAAGCTGGTTGGTCAAAAGTTCTGGAGGCCTGGCATTGTGACTGTTGTCTGGGGAACTGAGCCCTCACCCTGTGGAATTTGATACTTTCTCCAGGTAGGTAGCATCAGACTTAAATTAGAAGACACCCAGCTGGTGTTCACTGCGTGGTGTGTAAGGAAAAACTTCACATTTGGTCACAGAAGTCTTCTTACGTGATGATTATTGCCATGCAAGAACATAGTTTGAGAGTTTCCCAAAGCAGGTATATATCCAAAAGAATTGAAAGCAGGATCTCAAAGAGATATCTGCACCCCTATATTTGCAGCACCATTATTCACAACAGCCAAAAGGTGGAAGAAACCCCAACAGATGAATGAATAAACAAAATGTGGCCAGACAGTGGAATATTATTCGGCCTTCAAAAGGAAATCCTGTCACGTGGTATAACACGGATGAACCTGAGGACATCATGCTAAGTGAAATAAGCCAGTCACACTTAAACGATTCCACTTATATGAAGTCCCTAAAGTAATCAAATTCATACAGACAGAAAGTGGAATAAGGGTTTCCAGGGGCTACGGGGAGGGGAAAACGGAGTTTACTGTTTAATGGGAAGAGTTTCACTTCTGCAAAATGAAAAAGTTCTGGAGGTCTGATGCACAACCATGTGAAATATTAAACACTATTGAACTATACACTTAAAAACGGTTACGATGGTAAAATTTATTTATTTTTTACCACAACTAAAAAAAATTGTCATAATAGACAAATATTTCTTGACTTGGTTCCAATATACATTAAGTAGAGGGAAAGCCACCAACTGATAAAGTCATTTACTACCAATTTCAGAATTAGCAAGCTTAATCAGCTATCTTTCTAAAATGCAAATATAGCATGCTTCTGCCTAAAATCTTGGTTGGTTCTTCACTCCCTGGAACTCTAGCACAGTAATTTTCAATCTTGGTCTCTCTTTCTTCTTTAAAGCAGAATTAGGTTCAACTAAATATTGCCCAGAAGCATAACAAATGAAACAGCCTTTCTGGATAAACAAAGCCAGAGGGAGTAAAAGGCTTCCCCTGAGTGTCTCTCCTCATGCCACCCCATCTAAGCCATTTCTTCCCTTTGCAACATGAAAGGGAAACATGCACAAAGTACCCAACACTCTTAACAACATCCTTCCAATTCACCAATGAACCTGACCTTCTGTTCTTCCCTTGCTGCTCCCTACCCCATGTCTTACTTTCCTTACTGGCACAGATCGGGTATTCAGTGTCTGTTAAATGGACAAATTTGGGAACAGAAACGTGATTTGACAGGGACAAACTTAGGATAAGATCTAATACTCATTCATTGTTTTTACTGAAATAAACAGGTGACATAAAGGTAATGCTGTACAGTGGTAATGAGAGAGCCCTGCAGCCAGACAGACTTGGCTTCAAATCTCTTCACTTCTGTGACCTCGAGTAAACTATCTCTGTAAACCTTAGTTTTCTCACGGTTAAAATGATAATAATAGTCCTTTTCTCCAAGGATTATTGTTGTAGGGATTAAAGAGGAGAAGGTGTGATGAGAGACCGCAGGTATTAAAGAAAAACTAACAGGAAAAGAATCAGCAAACATTAGCTACTATCGCTATCATTACTGAACACAGCGTCGCTATATCCATCCGAAGACACGAGCCTGGAGGCGCAGAGCTCGCGAAACTGGGGCAAGCGCTGGGTGTCCCCGCCACGAGGATGTCCCCCACGGATTCTCCCTGGGGAGTACCTGGTTCTGTCCCCACCCCCCACAGCCTTCCCACTAACTTTGTGTTTACGGAACCTGTTGCGTGTCTGGCACTTTCGAGACCCACGGGAGGACACAAACGCAGATTCCTTTTTACCCTCCAGAAGAACAAGCCCCGCTGAGAGGGAATGCGAACCAAGCACCGGACACGCAGGCGGGATCAGGGACAGTTCGTGGTCGAGGGTCCGGCCAGTGCCCAAAGCGCCCGGGACGGGCAAGACAGGCCGGACTCAGGCCCGGGTGACTCGGCATCTCCGCCGTCGTCCCGTCCCCCGCGCCTAGCTCGAGCCACAGTCCCATCCCCCATGCCCCGACCCTGCCCGGCAGCGCTTACCATGATGAACACCGTCTCGCAGACGCCGCTTCTCTTAGAGAACGTTAGGAAAGGAGCCCGCCGACTGTTCTTGCCGCAGCCGCCGCCGCCCGGAAGCCGGGACGCCCCGGGAGGCTCACAGGAAGTGCCGGGCCTGTGACCCGAGGGGAGGTGCCGAGGCCAAGCGTTGGCTTCAAACGGGGAAAAACAATAGGCAAAGGCCCTAGCCTCTAAAAATCTCCTTAGCATTAACATTACAAATACTCTTTAGTAATTTTTTCCCCGTCTAGAGGTAATTTTAAAATTATTTTAAATGACGTTTTGATCGTACTCCCCTCCAGACGAATTTAGTAGGGTCCATTCTCCTGACGACTACACTACCCAGAATGCACGTAAACCTTTCGGCCATTGCTTCAGCCATCTAGGACTCGGGCGGAAGTAAGGTACACATCCGCCTTCAAACCAGACCAAGAGCCTAGTGAAAACTAACTGCCGCCCTTATTCGATAGATGGCGGAATTTAAATTATGACTATTTTCCCTAGGATTACCAGTAGGAGGCAGTAGGCTTCTCTTCCCAAAGTAAATATGTCTGCCGAGCGTTGGGTTTCTGGGTAAAAGCACGTCAGCGATGAAGCGGCTTCGGTGTTTGCGTCCGGCCTCAGAGATTACGGGTCTTTGGGGGCGGGCCGCAGAGTTCCAGCCGTGATTGGCAGATCGCTAGTACCCGCCCCCAAGTGGTCCAATCAGAAAGGAGGAAAGGCTGGAAACTAAGAAGCTATTGGTTGGTGATCCCTGGGCCAATCCGGGAAGAGCAGTGATTTGGCGGGAGTCTTGACTGCCGCCGGGGCTCTAGGTGTCTCAGCGCGAGCAAAAGCATCTGGCTGCCGTGGCTATGTTCGTCTCCGATTTCCGCAAAGAGTTCTACGAGGTGGTCCAGAGCCAGGTGACTCCTAGGCCAGGACCCCGACCGAGGCCAGGTCGGGGGAAAGGGATGGGGGGAGCAGCCGCTGTGACCGGGAGGGCGGGGAGGGGCCGTAGTCGGGTCGCCGCGTTCAGCCCCCTCGCTCTTCCCCTGACAGAGGGTCCTTCTCTTCGTGGCCTCGGACGTGGATGCTCTGTGCGCTTGCAAGATCCTTCAGGTGAGTTCTGCGGACCGTGGGAGGGCGGGGCCGGGGCGAGAGGGGAGGGTTCAGGTGGGCTCGGACTTGGGACGGGAGCCGAGGGCGTAGCGGGGCAGGAGGTGAGGAGCAGGTGAGAGGCCTTGGGGACTCTGAGAGGTCGCCTTCCTGTTTGGACAGTTTTGGGTAGGTTAGAGAAGGATTAGGTAAGGCGAGGAGACTTGTTTGTAGTTTTGCAATGACCTAGGCCAAAAAAATGCTTGCATTTGGGAGACCTTTGGACCAGTAGTGGCCTCTCAAATGTGGAGTCTGAGAGAGGAATCAATCGGTGACATCTGAGGACACAGTGGTGTCATTTGCGGTGCTGGAAATACTATCTTAGGGAAAGGCATTAGTTTGGTTTTGAATAGGGTGCGCTGTTTACATTGAGTTTTGGTCAGTCCCGTGGGTCAGGCAGTTCTTCTCAGAAGACCTGGAAATAAGATCATCTTTTCTTCCAATGTTTTACTTAGGTAATTCTCAAAAATTCAGCAAAGTTGACAGAACGGTATGGTGAACACTCATATTCTCACCACCTAGCTTTTCCCATTAACATTGCACTGACCTTACATTATCACAAACCTGTTGTCTCTCAACCCATCTCGTTGTTTTCTGGTGCGTTTCAAGGTGTATCGCAGACATGCTAAATAAGACAGGCTTTGAAAACACTCTCTCCCCAGGCCCTGTTCCAGTGTGACCACGTGCAATACACTCTGGTTCCAGTTGCTGGGTGGCAAGAACTTGAAACTGCGTTTCTTGAGCATAAAGCACAGGTATGGAAGATGTGTTTTAGAATTATTAGACTTTTTTACTCGATGGCAAGTTCTTAACACTTAACATTCTTTCTAGGCCCACAATAGGTTAAGTGTGTATTTAAGTATCAGCCGTAATAGGCAATATGGAAGGGAAAAACATGCTCTGTATACACTGGTGGTTTACCCTCAAGTTGTGGAGACAAAGTTGACAACGACAGAAGATACTGAATGTGGACAGCTCTAACTTTGAACTTGTTTTGTAATTTGATTATAAGGTGCTTGGAATTTAGCAGTTTTTAATATGGCCTAGTTAAAAAATTATTTTATTGTACACCACTAGTTTACATCATCTCTCTAAGAAAATGCATCCTAGTTTCCAAATTGAAGTCCAGGAACATCTGTTCTCCCTTTGGAATTTAAACAGTAGAGGTCACTGTTCTTCCTACCTCCTTCTGGGCCCCACAGAGAGGGGCTGGGGCATGGAAGAGGGTTCCTAAAGTCTCTGCCACATCTAGGACTGTTCTGGCAGAAGTAAATTTTCACCTGAAATTCCTGTCATCATGTCAGGAACCTGTGCCTGTTTGGTATTTTTTAAGGAAAGAATTCACTATAGTGATAAAGTTTGATACAGGACTTAATATTTAGGTACCCATAAAGCATTTGCTAAGAATTTAAACCTGTGCAATGCTGTTCACTTGGAGAGGTGGCAGTTCAGGACTGTGCCATCTGGAGATATACCACTCCGTGTCAGAAGTCGTGCTCTGCTCATTGGCCCTGTGCATGAGGCTAGGGCCTGCTGAGCCTCAGTGTGCTCCTCCCACTCCTTGGGAAAGCAAGGAGGGCCACAGGGCCTACCCCAGAGTGTCACTGTGGAAATGAAATAACACACAGAGTATGTTGGAGCACTTAACATGACAGCGGGGCCATTTTTGGAGCCCCTTGCCGGCTTGGGCCTTGCCACACGTCAGGGGCTTAAACCCTGTCTCAGCAGAAGGACTCAGAGGCCTAATGTGGTGATGGGAAAGGGGCCTCCTCGATGCGGTTGCTTTATAATATCTCCCTTCTTTTCCAGTTCCGTTATTTTATTCTCATAAACTGTGGAGCCAATGTAGACCTATTGGATATCCTTCAACCCGAGGAAGACACTATATTCTTTGTGTGTGATACCCACAGGCCAGTCAACGTTGTGAATGTGTACAATGACACTCAGGTATCCAGGCCTTTGTGGTATCGCCTTTTCTGTGCTGTCCCCTCAACCTGTCTGCACCTTTTTAGGCCACATACAATGTTGCACCTGATGTTCTTGGCAAGGCATGTGTCTGACTCCCCTGTGGAAGTGCGAGCAGCCTGAGCACACGAACTTGTTCTTGTCCATCTTTGACAAGAGATGCAGCACCTCGCCCTTGGAGGCTCTCAGAATGCATCTGTGAAATTCACTTGACCTGGGAGGTACAGGGACAAGAACCCTGCATCCTACCATGGCCCTACTGCACTTACTCTTTGAACCCCCATGCAGTTAGCCTGCACCTTGGCACAGAGTGGCTACCTAAGCATTCTCTGACTTGATATTCTCCCACCCAAAAGGTGCTGGGCCCCAAAATTCTCATGTGAGCAACCTCTCCCAGAGAAATCAGCCTGGAATTGCTTTTAGAGACAGGAGCTCTATTCACTTAGGGGTCGCACATCTTCCTGTCCTCTCTCAGAGAACATGCTGTGGGGCATTCATCTTGTCGACGTGTGCCGTAAGAGGGAGCCGCCTTTCCAGACTTAAGCAGACTGCAGATGGTTTTCAAAAAATTGTTTTCAGGTTTTCATCATTTCTGTATACTGGGTGTGGTGCAACTCTAGCGTCTCACTGAGTGGTAGTAAAAACAAGAAAATTCCTGAGAAGTCTGGAAGTCTTCTTAAATAGGTAGCTATTTGTATGTGCCGGAAACTATGAGTCAGCTAATTAGGAAACAATAAGATTCTACAGGAGAAAAACACATCATGATGGCAAGAGGGGAGACCTGATTGCTTTTTATTTTAAACTTAGATCAAATTACTCATTAAACAAGATGATGACCTGGAAGTTCCCGCCTACGATGACATCTTTAGGGATGAAGAGCATTCGGGAAATGACAGTGATGGATCAGAGCCTTCTGGGTCAGAGCCTTCCGAGAAGCGCACACGGTTAGAAGAGGTGTGTTTGGGCCTCTCACAGCATCCTGGAGGAACTTGTACTCCCAGAGGTCAGAGGTCCTCTCTAGAGCCTGCTGGGCCCAGGCATAACTGGGGTGGTGGGGCAGTGGGAAGTAGAGGAGTGAGCAGGCGTGGGGGCTGACCCTGGGCTCTGCTGTCCCCTGGCTATGTAGCTTCAGGCAGGTAACTGGACGTCTCTGTGGCACTGCCTTTATCTTTCCAATAGGATCCTTTCAGATGAATGAAGCTTTACTATCTCTGTGGCGCGATAGCAAAAAAGTGATATAGAGAAACAATAAATAGCGAAAACTTCCCCTTCCTTCCCGGCCCTCCTCAGCATTGCTCACTGTGCAATCACCACAGAGGAGTAATGTGGTTCTTTGGCCCTTGGCTAGGTCCAGGCCCAGATGGTCACTCCAGGGGCAGCATCTGCACGGGCAGATGTCAGTGCTTTGCACCATGTGGGCCTTGGATCTGAGCTGCTTAGCGATCTGGGGCTCAGTCAGCAGAAGGGGCCGACCCAAGGCTGCGGGTCTGCTAGATGCAGAATTACAGGTGGGAGGTGGCTGTTCCTCTAGCACAAGGGCGGTGTTTTATTCAGCGTTCAGCGTTGCTGTTGAAGGAGCTCATGCCCTCTGGCTCCTGATCCTTTTTGTGCCACCTGGAATTTGCTTCTGGAATGTTTTAGGGTCTTCTCTTCAACCTCAGCCTGACGTTTCCCAGTAATGTGCTTTAGCTGAGGCCTTTAGAGCCACGTTTAGGACAGTTAGGACATTCTCTCCCTCTGGGGAAGGACTGGTGTCCTTCAGGCAAGGCGTGTTCTTCTGTCCTTGGAGAAGGTCTTTTCCACAAGGTGGTCTCGTGGAGGGCCTTTTGGACCCACCCTTAATTTTCTTTCCTCTTACCCAGCTCTTTGTTTTTTGTGCTTTCTAGCAGACTTTTTGGTCTTTATCTTCTAATCTTCGATTTCCAAGAGCTCTTTTTTGTTCTCTGAATGCTCCTTTTTTGATAAGTCTTGGGATTCTCCACTCTCATAAGCAAATATTTTTTCAGCACCTACTATGTGCAGGTACTAGTCAGGCCCTAGCATACAGGGAAGAAAGCAAAGTCCTGCCCTCGAGAAGCTTTCCAGCAGGGAAGACAGACACCGAGCATGTAAACGAGCACAATCAGAGGGAGGTTTCGGGTGGAAGGCAGGGTGAGGGCAGACGGAACGGGGTGGTGGTTTCTAAGTGGTGGTTATGGACAGCTGACCAGAGACCTGAGTGAGGAGCCAGGAGGGTTCCCAGGCAGAGCATGCACAGGCACAGCAGCTCCCAGATGGAAGGTGTCGAGGTGGATGTGGCCAGCAGTGCCAGAGAAACAGGCAGATGAGAACTGACCAGTGGGTTTGGCCACAACTAAAGAGATTGTTAGTTGTCTTGGTGAGAAACAAGAACATTTTAGAGCCCCCGTTTACATTCTTAACCCATCTGTTTAGAATCTGTGTTTGTAAATGCTTTATGTAATATTCATGATATATGTGTAATTTCCCACCAACTTTTCTATTTTGAAATAATTTCAAATGTATGCAGTGGTTGAGAGGATAGTATAATGAACATCCATTTATCTTCCATCTAGAATCAACAGTTATTCCCAATTGCCACGTTTGCCTTCTCTCTTTCTAGGCATTTTCTCTCTCTCTCTCTTTTTTTTTTTTTTTTGTGGGATCATTTGAGAATAAGTTGCAGACACCATGATATTCTCCTATAAATTCTTCCATATGCACCTCCTAAGAATAAGGACATTTTCCCACATAAACACAATACAATTATCATACATAAGAAATGAATAATATCTTAATTTCATGTAATATTCAGCCCATATTCAAGATTCTTTAATCCTCCTCAAAATATATTTTGCAGCTATTTTTATTTGTGAACTATCCTCCAATCAAGGATGACACATTTGGCTATTTCTCTTTACTGTCTTTTAACCTAGAACTGTACTCCACACTCCACCTCTTTTTTCTTTTGTTTTTAATGATATTGGAGAACAGTCCTGTTTTCTAATATTTATTATTTGCTTCTTTTTTTTGAGACAGAGTCTCACTCTGTTGCCCGGGCTAGAGTGCCGTGGCATCAGCCTCCCTCACAGCAACCTCAAACTCCTGGGCTCAAGCAATCCTCCTGCCTCAGCCTCCCGAGTAGCTGGGACTACAGGCATGCACCACCATGCCTGGCTAATTTTTTCTATATATTTTTAGTTGGCCTCCTAATTTCTTTCTATTTTCTTAGTAGAGACGGGGGTGTCACTCTTGCTCAGGCTGGTCTCGAACTCATGACCTCAAGTGATCCACCCGCTTCGGCCTCCCAGGGTGCTAGGATTACAGGCGTGAGCTACCATGCCCAGCCTATTTGCTTCTTCATGGAGTAATTTAACTTGCTTCTCCATCCCTGCATTTTCTATGACCTACATGTTAGGCCTAGAGGCTTGATTTTAATAACATTAAGGCATTTTTAGAATACTTTCTTTGCTTTGTTTTGGGTTTTGTGGGGGTTTTTTGGTTGGTTGGTTGGTTTTGAGACAGGGTCTTGCTCTGTCACCCAGCTAGAGTGCAGTGGCACCATCGTAGCTCACTGCCGCCTCAAATTCCTGGGCTCAAGTGATCCTCCTGCCTCAGCCTCCCCAGTAGCTGGGACTATAGGTGCACACCACCACGCCTGGCTAATTTTTCTATTTTTCTGTAGAGGTGAGGTATCCCTGTCACTCAGGTGATCTCAAACTCCTGGCCTCAAGCAATCCTCCCTCCTCAGCCTCCCACAGTATTGGGTTTACAGGCGTGAGCCACTGCACCCTGCCAGAATACTTTTTATATAATTAAAATCTGCATGATTTATAGGTATATGCATATTAGAGGTATATTCTCAGAAATATTTTTATTAATGGGGTACACATTCAAAGAGGTTTGGAGACAGCAGGTTATAAATAATCTTTTCAAAGACTTTTGCCATAAAGAGAGCAGAGGAGACATGGGATCAAGAATAGCTTTTGTTTGTCTTTTGAAGGTGGATCTTTAGGGCCAGGCAGGTAGCTCACACCTGTAATCCAAGTGCTTTGGGAGGCCGAGGTGGGAGGATCACTTGAGGCCAGGAGTTTGAGACCAGCATGAGCAATATACTGAGACCCTGTCTCTACAAAAAATTGAAGAATTAGCTGGGCATGATGGCACATGCCTATAGTCCCAGCTACCCTGGAGGCTGAGGCAGGAGGATCACCGGAGAGCAGGAGTTGGAGGTTGCAGTGAGCTATGATGACGCCACTGTACTCTAGCCCAGGCAATAGAGTGAGACCTTTTCTCGCTTCTCAAAAAAGTGGAGCTTTAAAGCTGGACCCTAGCAAAGGTGAGATTTCTCTATAAAATAAGCATAATTATACTTAATCTAATGGTGTTATTATATGCTGGCTCAGGTTGCCAGGTTCACATTTTAGATCTGCCATTACAGCTATATGACCTCAGGCAAGTGACTTACCTTCTTTGAGTGTCTGTAAAATGAAGATAATAGTCAGACTTTACTGTTTCGGTTCCTACTGGTGTTTAACAAATTACTCCAGAACTTGCAGCTTAAATCAACCACTTTCTTGTGCCCGTGGATTCTGTTGATGAGAATTTGGGCAGAGCCTAGCAGGGGTGGCATAGCATCTTTCTGCTCTGTGATGTCTGCAGCCTCCACTGAGGACTTAAAAGCTGGGAGCATAGAAATCAGTGGCTCTTGTGTCAGTCACCTGGTCTGCTTGGTGGCTCCAAGCCAGGACTGCTGAGCCAGGCACCTGTAGGGGTCTCCTCATTGCACGTGGCTTCCTCACAACACGGCAGCTCAGGCTCCCAGCAGGAATCTTCCAGTCAACAGGGCAGCCACTGCCTGGCTCTTCTGACTGGCGTTGGCGTTCCTCAGCATCCTGTAGCCACAGGGCAGGGGACAGGACCCTACCAGGCATTGTGGAAGGGTCAAAGAAATCTTGGGCTATGGAGGTTTTGTTAAATCAACTTTATTGAGGCATAATTTCTACACAAATCACCAGGGTGTGTAATTCGCTGAGATTTAACAAATGTGTAAAGTCATGTGACTATATCATGTTAGAGAACGGTTCCATTACCCCAAAGCCCAGAAGAGGTCCCTCATCAGGACTATGGCTTTTTTAATTAAGCTCTTTCTTTTGAGATCATTGTAGATTCACATGCAGTTGTAAGAAGTAATATAGAGCTGCGATCCCCGGCCCCTGGGCTGAGGACCTTTACTGGTCCGTGGCCTGTTAGGAACCAGCTGCACAGCAGGAGGTGAGTGGCAGGTAAGCAGGCGGACCGTCGGACCGTCGGTATTTACAGCCACTCCCTGTCACTTGCATCATCACATAAGCTCCACCTTCTGTCAGATCAGCATCAGTGGGGGCATTAGATTCTCATAGGAGCAAGAAACCCTACTGTAAACTGCGCGTGCGAGGGATCTAGTTGTGCACTCTGATACTAGCACCGGGGAGCGGCTGCAAATACAGATTGTCATTAGCAGAGAGGTATGCCTGCACGATAAATGTAATGTGCTTGAATCATCCCCAAACCATCCTGGCCCCTGGTCTGTGGAAAAATTGTCTTCCATGAAACCGGTCCCTAGTACCACAAATGTTGGGGACCAGTGATAGAGATCACCTGTATACTTTGCCCGGTTTCCCCTAAAGGTAACGTAGTGTAGTGCAGTTTCACAATCAGGATATTGACATGGATACAGAACACTCCCATCACTGTAGGGACCACCTCCCTTCTGCCCCTACCCCCTCCTCAGCCCCTGGCAACCACTAGAGGTTTTCTCCATTTCTATCATTTTGTCATTTCAGCAATGTTATATAAATAGAAATGGGGTCATACAGTGTAAAACCTTTTGGGATTGGCTTTTTCACTCAGCATAATTCTCTGGAGATCCTCCAAGTTGTTGCGTATCAGTAGTTCATTCATTTTCTTCCTTCCGTCGGCATTGTGCGGTTTTTCAGTGCACAAATTCTATGTATGTTTTATTAGATTTATACCTACGTACAAACGTACAAACCTCAATTTTATTTCTGTATAGTAGCAATGAACACACGGACACAAAAATTCAAAATACAATACCATTTACAATCACTAAAAGAAATGTGTATTCTGCTGTTGGGTAGACTGTTCTAGAAATTTCAATAGCTACTTTTAGTTGGTGGCGCTATTGAGTTCTTTGCATGCTGCTTTTCTGTCGAGTTATTCTTTCCATTCTTGAGAGAGGGGCATGGAAAACTCCAACTGTGAGTATAGATTTGTCTGTTTCTTCTTACAGTTCTGTCGGTTTTTATCTCACATAAGTTGTAGCTCGTTTTGTGCACACACATTTAGGATTGTTGTATCCTGTTGGTGGTTGGATCCTTTCATGTATTTAGTGTCCCTCTCCGGCTCTGGTAATTTTCTTTGCTCTGGAGTCTGATACCGATCTCACCACTCCTGCTTTCCTTTGATTACTGTTTGCATGATATAGCTTTTCATATCCTTTACTTTCTTCCTGCCTGTATCGTGACATTTGTAGTGAATTTTTAAAACAGCACATAGTTGGGTTATTTTTTTTAAGACTCCTGAAGTAAAACAGCAAAGGGTCATATTTTCATCATATTTTTAAAGCCAATCCCTGCCTTTTAATTGATGTACTTAGCTTGTTTACATTTATTCTAATTATTGATATGTTAGGCCTTAGGTCTGACATTTTATTTTCTGTTGGTTTCTCTGTTTTTTGTTTCTGGGGTGTTTGTTTGATTTTTAGAATTCTGTTTCAATTTACTTCTAGTGTTTGTGAGTATATCTCCTTGCTTAGATTTTTTTATTCTTGTTTTTGCTTATTTATTTTTTTACTTTTGTTTTCTGACTAGAGACCCAGAAGGGATGTGCCGATTATTTGAGTGGTTGTTCCAGGTATCGCATTATATATCCACGACTCATCGTCTACTGGTGTCGTCATTTCACCAGTTGGAGTCAAATGTAGAAATCTTACCTTCCTTTATGTCCGTACTCGGCCCCTTTTATAGCATAATTTTCTTAAGCGTTTCCTGCACATTTACAGTGATATAATTTTTGCTTCAGTAATCAAACATAGTTGTACAACTTACGAAGGTAAGGAAAGCCTATTGTATTTACCTAATTTTTGCTTATTGTAGTTTTTCTTCCTTCCCTATTTCAAAAGTTTCTTCTTTTCTGTTTCCTTTCTATCTGAGAACCTCCTTTAACCATTCCTTTAGGGGAGATCTGCTGGCGGTAAATTCTCTTTAGTCGTTTTCCTTCTGAGAATTTCTTGATTTTTCCCTTCATTCTTGAAAGTTATTTTTACTGGGTGTCAGATTCTGGGTTAATAATTATTTTCTTTTAGCACTTGAAAACTATCATGCCACTTCCTCTGGCCTCCGTGGTTTCTAATGAGAAATCCTCTGTCACTCGAATTGTTTTCCCCCATAGGTACGGTGTCATTTTTCTATGGCTGTTTTTGAGATTTTGTTTTGTTTTGTTTTTTTAAGACCGAGTCTCACCTGGGCTAGAGTGCTGTGATGTCAGCCTGGCTCACAGCCACCTCACTCTGCTGGGCTCAAGCGATCCTCCTGCCTCAGCCTCCTGAGTAGCCGGGACTACAGGTGTGCACCACCGCGCCCAGCTAATGTTTTCTATTTTCAGTTATCTGGCTAATTTCTTTCTATTTTTAGTAGAGATAGGGTCTTGCTCTTGCTGAAGCTGGTCTCCAACCTGACCTCAAGTGATCCTCCTGACTGGGCCTCCCAGAGTGCTAGGATTACAGGCATGAGCCACCATACCCGGCCTGAGATTTGTTTTATTTTGTTCTGTTTTAATGTTCAGAAGTTTAATTATGACGTGTCTTGATGTGGATTTCTTTGGGTTTATCCTTTTTGGGGTTCACTCTGTTTCTTAAGTCTATAGGTTTTTTTTTTTTGTTTTTTTTTTTTGCGACAGGTTCTTACTGTTATCTGGGCTAGAGTGCAGTAGTATCATCATATCTCACTGCAGCCTCCAACTCCTGGGCTCAAGTGATTCTTCTGCCTCAGCCTCCTGAGTAGCTGGGACTACAGTCTTGGCTACCATGCCTGGGTAAATTTTTTTTATTTTTTGTATCGATGGAGTCTCACTATTACCAGGCTGGTCTGGAACTCCTGAGCTCAAGCGATCCTCCCGCCTTGGCCTCCCAAAGTGCAGGGATTATAGGCATGAGCTACTGTGCCAGGCCATTGGCCAAATTTTATAGCCTTTATTTCTTCAAATGTGTTTTCAGAGTCCACCCTCTTTCTCTTCTCCTTCCAGGGTACGATGACGTGAATGTTAGATATTTTGTTGTGGTCCCACTGGTCCCTTAGGATCTGGTTTTTATTTTTTTGGTCTGTTTTCTCTCTGTGATTCCGACCAGGTAGTTTCAATCTTTCTATCTGCCAGTTCACTGATTCTTTCCTCTGTCCTTTCTGTTCTGCTCCTGAACCTGTTCACTGAGTTAACATTCCAGTTGTATTTTTCAACTTTCAATTTCACTTCTAAACTTTCCATTTGGCCCTTCTTTACATCTCCTCTTTCTTTCCTGAGACTTCCCATTTGCCATTTGTTCGAGTCATTTTTGTAATCGATTGCCAAAGCGTTTTTATGGTGGTGGCTTTAAAATCTTGGTCAGATCATTCTAACGATCTCTCACCTTGGTGTTGGCATCTGTGGGTTGTCTTTCTTCATTTAGTTTGAGATCATCCTTATTCTTTGCATGATAAGTGCTCTTTGAATGAAACCTGGATGTTTTTGTATCCTATTACGAGACTCTGGGTATTATTTAAATCCTCTGTTTTAGCTGCCTGGCTCTGACACTGCTCTGCCAAGGAGCAGGTGGTGGCACTGGATGGAGGTAGAAGTTCAGGTTCCCCACGTGGCCTCCATTAACACTGAGGGAGTGACACCTTGTTGCCACTGGGCAGTGAAGGTCCAGGCTCCCTGCCTGTCCCCTCTAACCCCCTCAGCAGGGAGGGGGAGGCGTGCCTCATTACTGAGGGAGGGGAAGTCCAGGCTACTCCACCACTGGGGCAGGGTTGGAGTGTGTGCTTGTCACCTACCAGTGGGAGTGTAAGTCTCGGCTCCTTCCTTGGCTCCTCTGACACTGCCGGGCAGAGGGTGGGGTGCCTGTTACAGCTTTGCAAACGGGGTAGTCTAGGCACGGTGGGCGTGTTTTCAGTGGTGTTGGCTGGAGTAGTTATTGCCTAATAGTTTTCTGTCTAGGCTGTTCCTTCCTGATCCTTTGGCTAAATGGGATTTTTTTTGTTGTTGTTTCCAGCTCATTGGCTTCTTCAGCCCCAAACCTGGGATATATGAGCCAAAAGGAAAACCCGGGGGAATATACTGCCATGTCGTTGCTCAGGTCCCGGAGTCCCTAACTGGTCTGCCTTCACCTCTACATTTCCTAGTCTTGCTTAGTTTGGCTTTTCTATAACATCCAGGATTGTAGGTATATTTAGTGGACGTGGAGGGAAAAATACATCTACTCTACTTCGTGGAAGCAGAAGTCTCAGGACCATGGATATTTTGTTGTTGTTGTTGTTGTTGTTGTTGAGACAGTCTCACTTTGTTGCCCAGGCTAGAGTAAGTGCCGTGGCGTCAGCTTAGCTCACAGCAACCTCAGACTCCTCGGCTTAAGCGATCCTCCTGCCTCAGCCTCCCGAGTAGCTGGGACTACAGGCATGCGCCACTATGCCCGGCTAATTTTTTCTATATAGATTTTTAGTTGTCCATATAATTTCTTTCTATTTTTAGTAGAGACGGGGTCACGCTCTTGCTCAGGCTGGTCTCGAACTCCTGACCTCGAGCGATCCACCCGCCTCGGCCTCCCAGAGTGCTAGGATTATAGGCGTGAGCCACCGCGCCTGGCCTAGGACCATGGATATTTAAAAACATCACCCTATCCCATGCCTTTGTCATGAGGATGAAAGGAGATGGTGCGTGTAAAGTTGGAATAGTTGCTAGCACACGGTAGAATGCAAGAAATATCAGCTCCCGTGAATCCTGATGGGGAAGCTGGTGTGAGGGGAGTGTGGGTTTACCCCAGATCCCATGGTGCTGTGGGCAGTGGCCCGATGGAGTGAGCAGATACGGCGGGCAGCCTGGCAGGCCCTCGGGAAGTCCCAGCCCCGGGGGAGCAGGAGCCCCAGCGCCCCTGCCTGAGTTCCTCCCTTCCCCGGGAACAGGCGTGCTCAGGACATGGGCATGACCACGGTCTCCCTCAGGGGTCTGAGCCCCACTGGCTTCTGCCAGGTTGGAACCTTCTCAGGCCGTGGCGCATTTGCTCCACCTTCTGTTCTCTTTGTCCCCACACCAGGAGATCCTGGAGCAAACTAGGAGGCGGCGGCAGCGGAGAGAGTGGGAGGCCCGGAGGTAAGTTTGCAGGTCAGGCAGCTCCTGGCACCAGGAGCCCCTCACCTTGGGTTCTGTGCTGCCGCTGACACCTGTTTTTCTAGATCCTGTAGTTCATTTATTAGTAGTTTAGAACCTCTGGGCCGGGAGCTCCAGGAGTGACCATGTGACCGCTGCATTGGGGAAGAGCTCCGGGTTGCCCTCGGGTCCCACGAGTGACATGACAGGCCTTTGTGGCCTCCCACATACAGGCCATCTGTTAGGGGCCATGGCCCCCGGCTCTGTATTTTTACTGGGTTTTTCAGATGTAGATATTTTCACTTACAAATTCTTTATAAATGAAATAGATGCCAATTGTGTAAAATATTTCATAGAACAAAAGTATGAAAAGGAAACTGAGTCATCCATAATTCCTCTTCCTATTGCAAATGTAAAAAAAAATTGAAGTGCTTTAAAGTGAAAATATCGGAAAAGTTTTTCTAGCTTGAGGTGAACGTGCAGCAGTGCCCTCGGGTGGGTCTCAGGGGAACTCCTTGCTGGATCCGTCGTGGAAAGTCTCACGGGGCCATCCAGCAATGTCCCCCCCGTTTCCCGCTGAGGATATGCACTCCCACCTGCTGGCCTTGGCAGGGAAGGCCACCCCCTCATAGGAGGACAATGTAAAACCATTTCAGGAAGCGTAAGGAAAGAAAAGTGAAAATAATCCGTCGTCTCACTGCCTAATTCAAAGAGATTCTGCATTTGGATTTCCCTTCCTGGGTTATCCAGACTTGTGCGTATTTTACATAATCAAATATGCATGTGACTTTTCACTGTTTTACTTTATATGACTGTTTTAGATAATTCTGACCGGCCTTTCTAAAGTGCACAGTACTTAATTGGCAGTTTTCCTTCTTTTTGAAATGTCAGTTATTTCTAGTATTTTTGTCATTACAAATAAGGCTGCAGTGAATAACTGTGCACACAGCAAGTTTGTCTCACTTGTTTCTTTGAATTGTGGTTTTGGGATAATTTCCCAGAAGTGGGATTCTGGAACTACACCACTTTACGTCATACTTTACCACATGCGGTTTCTGTTGGTTTCCCAGCATTGTACGTATACCTCCTGCTAAAGAGTCAATAAGTAAAAACAAATAGTACCATGATATAATTTGCATTTCTTCAAATATTGTCAAGTTTTAGCATTTTTCCAAATGTTTTGGCTTCCTGCACTGCTGCTTCCTGTTGAAGACCTGCATTTTATGTCATTACAGAAGAGACATCCTCTTTGACTACGAGCAGTATGAATATCATGGGACGTCAGTAAGTGAGAATAGGTGTAACTCCCCAAAAAGTTCGGACTCCAGGGGTCAGCATCAGAAAACCTGAGGAAGGAGCATAGGTGTTAGAGCCATAAAAGCCTGGTTTGAATCTGAGCTCCACAGCTGCCCACTGTGTGACCTTGGGCAGGTGTTGCAGCCTCTCTGGGCCTTAAACTCCTCTTCCTCTGTAAAGTGAAGAGAATAATCCTTACTTCAGAGGCAATTGTTAAGATGATCCCTTGCACCCAACAGGTGCTCAAAGAACAGCAGCTATTATTTTTGTTCATCATCAGACATACAGAGTGAGTCTATATTAACCTCTGTGCAAGACGATAGAACTCTATTGGCGGCTGGGCACAGTAGCTCACGCCTGTAATCCTAGCACTCTGGCGGGCTGAGGCAGGTGGATCGCTTGAGCCCAGGAGTTTGAGGTTGCTGTAAGCTAGGCTGACACCACGACACTCTAGCCTAGGCAACAGAGTGACACTTTGTCTCAAAAAACAAAAAAACTCCATTGGCTTATAACAGCACATCAGTGTATGTGTGTTACAGAATAGAATTTAGTGTAGAAAACCTACTCTGTTGACTCTGCTAGTGTTGAGCAGAGTTCAGGACCTTAAGGAAGCCTGGAAAATAAGTTTCCAATAAAACATCCTGTATTTAGTCTTAGAATTTGACCCTGGGACCTTGAACATTAAGTACCATATTTCCAGTGTCCCTTTGTTGTCATAGGGAGACATCGATCCCCCTCGAGTTCTCCCTAACCAGACCCTCTGCTAAATGCTTCCTTCCATGCATGGACAGCCCTGTTGGAAAGACCTTCCTCACTGGGGGTCCTGAGGCCCCTGCCACTTTAATGTCCAGGTAACTGGAAGCAGAGCCCTGGCTCGTCTGCCCTTCCTGGGAGTGTATGTGAGGCTGCCAGCCAGCCTCGGGGGTGCAGGGATGCACAGCCAGGCAGACGATGGGACCCCCCAAGCTCTGGGCTTCAGCTCCCGTCTCAGGCATCACTGAGGGACCCAGGGAGATGTGTAGACACTACAGCCCAGTGCTGCACCTGGGCTGTCCCACACGGTGTGGCGCACTCTTCCCCTTCTTCCATTGCTGCAGGACCAGGTGTGCAGGCAGTGACGATTTAGCCAGCAGAGAGCGCATGCAGGGCCACTGAGTTCCTCTCAGTCTCCCTCCCCTCGGTTTAGTGTGTACTGGTTCCTCACTTCGGGCTGGAATCCACCTGGCCTGGCAGACCCTCCATTTGCAGGGGCTCAGCCAGGGCCCTGTAGGCTTAGGACTGGCCTTGCTGCATGGCCTGGCTCTGGTATGTGCCCCTCCACGATCAGAGCCTCCCTTGGCTTCAGGCTTTTCTCTGGTTCCTTGCAGTCGGCCATGGTGATGTTTGACCTGGCGTGGATGATGTCTAAGGACCTGAATGACATGCTGTGGTATGTAGCCCCTGCAGTGTCTGCGTTGGGAGTCTTGCCGCCCAGCCTAGGTCAGTGCCGCTTGAGCAGCCCCATCCTGCAGGGAGGGCACCTCCCTTGTCCCCACCAGGAACGTCAGACACAGCCCCTTTCTGGGAATATGCACGACCCTGGTCTTGCTAAGTGTGAGGCTCTGGGGGCTTCACGCAAACTCAGGTGTAGGGCATCAAAGAACACAGAGGGTGAGAGGTGTGGCTTGGGCGCAGCCTAATTTTGCCTTGTGCTTGGCAAATTCAGGTGGCAGAAGTGTGAGGTTTGAACAGGGCAGCCCTTGCTAGGCATCCTTGTGGCCTAGGCACGTGGTGAAACTTGATACAGCAAGAACCCTCCTGCCTCTGAGTTCACCATGTGGGCTGTGGGCTGGGTGCTCGGCACACAGACAAGGAGGCCTTGGCTGGTCACTGTCAACGTGGGTGGGTCTAGAAATGGAGTCTGCAGAGCCTTTCTGAGGGAAGAGTGCAGTTCCAGCCTGGCCCCCCACCTCTGCGCTCTCCTGGGCGTCCTGGTCTCTGCGCCATGACGGTCTGACCGTCCGTGGTCTGTGGTCTGTGCAGAATTTGGGCTTCAGAGGAGCTGGGGAGCTGGCATGAGGCAACCACTAGGCCTGGGGTGCTCTGTCGTCACCTCAGTGTGAGGCTGCCAGCCCGTGGGTCCCTGCCCGCCCTCAGGCCTCCGTGGACTGTGCCTGGCTGTGTGCTCCCGACTGTCCTCGGCCGGGTGACGCCACCCTCTCAGCCTCAGATTCTCCTCCGTGGTGTGGAAGTAACAATGCCCACGTCCAGGGTAGGAGTCAGGGTCTCGCATAGAGTGTCCGGCAGTAAGGTCAGGTCCCGTAGCAGTGATGCACGATTATAAGAGCCCCTCACACCAGCGTGGCCGGCAACCCTGCCCTTGTGGGAAACCAAGGGAGCAGGACTCAGTGTTCACAGTGTGGCTTTAACGGGATACTTCTCATGCCTGGTGGGTGGTCTGATGCCTGGCTGTCTGACCTGTGACCAGGGTCCCTCACACGGGATACTTGTTCATACTGGCAGACGCCCTGTGGCTCTTGTCTGACCCATATCCAGCTATGCTGGGAGCCTGACCCTGTTTTCTCCCTGGCGTTCTGGGGAAAACTTGGCCTGGGGCAGGCCCTAGTTCTTCCAATGGAAGACACAAATTCAATACACTACAATAGGAAACAAGTTCAAAGATTTTTCCTTACAGATCCTGGGCAGGGAGGGTGCTGTGAGTTGAGAGGGCAGTCTTCCCCTCCAGGTCATGCAAGGCAGGAATGAAGGGTCAGGCAGAGAGAGACGCAGGTGGCAATGAGCAGTGTGGATAAGCAATAGGGCATGATCACTTAAGTGCACAGACAGGTGCCTGAATGTTCCTAGTAAAGGAAGCAGCTGGAAAGCGGAGAGCCGGGTCTGCCAGGCAGGAGGGATGCCCCAAGTTCCAATCTCCGGCTGCTGGCTTGAGCCGTTTGGGTGTAGCGTTCTACTTCTTGCGCCCAGCCAGCAATTGCCCTGTCATTCTACACGCGCAGCATCGTGGAGCAGTGCCTTCGGTGAGCACCTGCTGTGTGCTCGGTGGCGCCCTCCACAGCCCCCTCACTACAAGCGGATCAGTTCAGCAGTGATTTCAGGAAACCCCAGAAACAACACAAGAACAAATGCCAAACAACATGACTCAAAAACACACGTGCAGGAAGGTCAGAACAAGGTGGGGTCCGTCAGGGAAGATGGCCCCGCTGGCATTTTCTGAAGAGGGCCCTCTGAGGCATGCTGCACTGGGAGATGCGATGGGTGCTGGGGCACCCACTGCCCCCTGCGGAGGACCTCCCAGGGCCCCCTCACCTCGGTGTGCACGGCCTGTCCTCTGCTGCTCTCAGCTATGAGCCCGGAGGAGGTCTCAGAGGTTGGCACCTGGCCACCTGGCACAACTGAGCACAGCCAGGGCCTGGGGTGCTCTTGCTGGGGGCCAGCCCCAGCCTGGGTCTCACCGATAAAGGATGAGCCTGGAGACGGGACCTTTGAAGGTTCTCCAAAGGCTTAAAAGATGTTACACTGCGGGACAAATATGCTGATGGGACTAGGGTCTACCATGCTTGGTGGGGGGGGTGATGGTGAAGCAGTGCCGGGGCTGCCGGCAGCTGGGCACAGCCTCCATTCGAGTGTTGGGGCCGGGGATGCTCAGGCAGAGTGAGGGCAGAGTGGGCCCGGGGGCAGGCAGAAGGGCTGGCCACATTGCTGCCGATGTCCTGGTCCTGAGAGATTTACCTCCTGTGAGTGCTTAACGCCTCCATGGTGGCGGACACTGCACCACGAGCCCCAACCTGACCCTCTGACCTCTCCACCGAGAAGGGGCAGGGCACCTGTCTGAGTGCGGGCCAGGGTCTGGCCCCACTGGCAGGATGCTCCCGGGAGTGTCCAGCTCTGGCCGCCGCTCCACCCTTTACCCCCACGGGCCAGCTCCATCACCTTCTCTCTCTGTAGGTGGGCCATCGTTGGACTTACAGACCAGTGGGTACAGGACAAGATCACCCAGTAAGGATGCACTCCCCCACTTCCGGGGCATAGCCTAGCCACAGCCCCTGAGTCTGCCGCAGGGTCACCGGGAGGTCCTATTGGGAAGGAGGGTGCTGGCTCCTCCTTGGCCTGGAGCCATTGTCACTGGGGAAGGGCCAAGGACTGGGATCTTGGCAGAGTTGCTGTGGCCACGTGTGGCCTCTTCATCCACCAGGTGGAGCCAGCGGTAGCAGAAGGGAGCCCTTCAATGTGGGTGCTGGGGTGTGGCCTGTGCAGTGGGGTGGGGGCAGGTGGGCACAGGTAGGGCAGGCAGGAGGAGGGGGTGGGGGCCCAAGCCAGGGCATGTAGGTTTGATCTCAAAGGCAAGGGGAGGGATGGAGAGGGTTTTAAGAAGGTCTGGCTGCCCCAGAACTCGGATGCTGGGGAGGGCTCCTCTGGTGACCTCTAGGGAACCAAAAGGGAGCTTGACCATGTGATGCTCACCCCCTCCTAGGGGACCATACAGATGTCTCCAGGCTGTCACCTGGCACAGCCTCTGCCTGGGCCCTGCACTCCAGGCCTTCTGTTTCCTGCCTCCCTGCCCTGCCCCCATCGGGTCCTGCAGTGTGGCCTGTGGAGCCTCGGACCTGGGGCTACTGCCCAGACGTGTCACCCTGGCACAGCCCACTGCCCTGCTGGGCCTCAGTCCCCTCCTCTGTTAACAGTAGTGTGGGGTTTGCACATAGATAACTTAGGGTCCTGAGAGAGCAGTGTGTGCAGTGTCAGGCACATCCCTGGCCTTTGCTGTCCCCAGGTGAGGTCCTGCTGGCACCATCCTGGTCTGAGGCACGTTGGGCCTGCAGTGGGGCCTGCCCACTCCCACTGTGCAGGGTAGCCTTTCCTGTGCAGTCTAGAGTCTGCACGCTCCGCTTGGTTCCTGCCACTGACGGGGTTGTCCACTTGCCTGTGTGGGCTGGTGGGCAGGGCCGTGGCCTCCACAGTGCGCACCCCCAGGAAACACCAGATGAGGGGACAGGAGGTGGGTGAGACAGAGGCCAGCCCTCCCAGATGTCAGGTCGCGATTCCCGGCTACTTGGTTTCTATGCAGAAGGTGGCCAAGCCTCCTGGGTTCTTACATAGGACAGCCCAAAGGGTGGGCAGGCCCTAAGGGTGGACGGAGCCCAGGCCCAGGCCTGTGACACTTTGTTTTCAGGATGAAATACGTGACTGACGTCGGCGTCCTGCAGCGCCACGTGTCCCGGCACAACCACCGGAACGAGGACGAGGAGAATACCCTCTCGGTGGATTGCACGCGGGTCTCCTTTGAGTACGAGTATCCTTGCGGCTCGGCCCGAGGGGTACAGACAGCACCCCTGCCTCCAGTGTTCTGCTCAGTGGGCATTGTTTGCTTTGTCATCCTCTGTGGGCCCTAGCCCATGTCCCCTGTGGGTGGTGTGTATGCAAGTGTTGTGGCTGTGGCTACCAGGACCCCAGGAGGGGCAGCAGGTGGGACGGGATGTTTGGGGAGGAGGGCTGTGGGGTGCTGCCCCAGCTTGTCTGTGTGGCTGTGGCTCCCAAATGCCAGAGCTGAGTTTGGAAGTATCACCCTTTTCCAGCACGTCCCTACTAACTGACAGACACACGTGGCGTGTCCGTGTGGGGCCTGCCCGTGCAGCGTGGCAGTTCAGTGAGTCGGGAAAGAAATGAGCCAACGTGTAATTATGGAGCGCGACGTCTTAAGCAGAACGTGGGGCATTGACGGAGTGCCCAGGAAAGACCGGGGGGAGGCCACATCTCACACCGAGCCTCAGCCACACGGGGTAGCAGGGGCTGTGGTGGGCATGGGGAAGGCTGGCGAAGCAGATGAAGTAGATGGGGTTGGGCATAAAGGAGGCCAGAGTGTGTGACCTTGTGAGCCTAAGGCAGTGGGAGGTCTCAGAGTGACCAGTTCAGTTCAGTGTTTCAAAAGATCCCTTGCCTGCCCAGTAGCGGTAGGTGGGGGTGAGGAAATGGTCACAGCCGTCCTGAGGACACATGGCGGTAGCTCGGGCCAGACTGTGGCAGTGGCTGTGAGCAGTTGGGTGGAGCGATGGAAGGATGGAGCTGTCCTGTCCCTGCACTGGGACAGCTGGGGAGGACACAAATGTGGGCACATCAGGAGTGAGGTGCCCATGAGAGCCTAAGGAGGGGGCCAGAGCTGGCTGTGGTGCTCAAGCAATTGGAGAAAAGGACTGTGGTGCGTGGGAGCCCTCCCGACATGTTGGGGGTGGGGCGTCCTCGGGGGACCATGGTGCGGAGTGGCTGAGGAAGAGGTAGGAGTCAGGGAGCTGAGGTCCAGACTCCAGGACGCCAGGTGGAAAGGAAGCCACCGAGGGTGGGCAGGGAGGATGGTGGCCCTGGAGCCCGAGAGTGGGGAGGGGCAGTGGTGAGGACCAGGTGTGCCTAGTGTCTGGGGCAGCAGTGGTGGGGCCACTCGTGACCTGTGGAGGAGAGGTCTGTCGTGAGGGACGGTCCCTGCTCACAGCTGCATGCACAGTGCCCGCCAGGGGCAGTGGAGGGTGTACTCAAGAAGGGGGTGAGGACCAGGCCCAATGGCTCATGCCTGCCATCCCAGCACTTTGGGAGGCTGAGGTGGGAGGATGGCTTGAGACCAGCTTGGGCAATATAGTGAGACCCCATCTCTACAAAAAATTAAAAAACTAGCTGGGCACGGTGGCTCCAAGCACTGCCAGGCATGGGTCCCTGTGGGGTGGTTTGGAGGGCACCGCGTGCTCCTTGACCGCAGGCCCAGCCTCCGCCTGGCACTCTACCAGCACTGGTCCCTCCACGACAGCCTGTGCAACACAAGCTACACCGCAGCCAGGTTCAGGCTCTGGTCTGTGCATGGGCAGAAGCGGCTCCAGGAGTTCCTGGCAGACACGGGGTGAGTGACCTTCGGACCCCATCCACCCCGAGGGAAGAGACCTCCGCTTTGGTTTGACCAACTTGGTTGTAAAACGCAGCTGCCGCCTGTTCTGCCATAAACACAAAAACACCCCAGGTCCTGGGGTGTCATCTCAACGCACGTGCGGGGGCGTCCTCGTTTGCCCTGGTCTCCCGGGCACTTTCCACCCTGCTGGGGCTGCGTAATCTCACCCGCGTGCCTGGGCTCGCCGTGTCTTTCCAGGCTTCCCCTGAAACAGGTGAAGCAGAAGTTCCAGTCCATGGACATCTCCTTGAAGGAGAATTTGCGAGAAATGATTGAAGAGTCTGCTACTAAATTTGGGTAAGCGCACATTTTTCTGGATTTAGCTTTAAAGTGAAGGCTTCTGCTTTAACGCTCCTAAAGTAACTCAGAAAACCCTAGAATGTACAAGTGAGCATTATCTGACTGTGGCCATTCCTGAAGTTTTAGTTCTTTTAGGCTTGAAAAGAGGACTCCTTAAAATACCCGGGAGGTTTAGGATCCTTAAATCCTGAGGCTGTGGTACGAACCTGTGAGGTCCACCCAGCCCCTTCCTCACTGGAGACGGGAAACCAGCTGCGAGGGCCAGGGTCAGGCGAGATCTGCCTGACCAGGTCATCAGGCACCGCTGGAGGCTCTGTGCCTGGCTGCCCCGCTAGCTGGCATGCTGGGGCACAGGACAGGACCCCACATAGCCCCTGGCCAGACGGGCTGACTCCGTCCCCGCCAGCTGAGCCGCTGTGGACAAGGAGGGGCTCAGCCACTTTGTGCTGCAAGACTGGTGTTCTGGGCGTTCTGACCTGCCTCGTTCTCTGAGCAGAATGGTTGTGCCAGGAGTGTCAGAGGGGGCTGGTGAGGGACATTAGTGTGCCTGCTGGCCTGGCCCGGTGGCAAGCGCTCACCCACAAGTTGAGGGTGACAGCCACGTTCCTTCTTCCCATGACAGGATGAAGGACATGCGCATACAGACTTTCAGCATTCACTTTGGGTTCAAGCATAAGTTCCTGGCCAGCGATGTGGTCTTTGCCACCATGTCTCTGATGGAGAATCCCGAGAAGGACGGCTCAGGGACAGATCACTTCATTCAGGCTCTGGACAGTCTCTCCAGGTAGCGGGTGTGGCCGTGGGCTGCCGTCCCCATTGGGCCACCACTGGTCCTCAGCCTCACACTGTCCAGGGAGGCAGGTTCGGGGACCCCAGGGCATGGAAGTGACTGTGTCCTACAGAAACCGCTCGTGGGAATCAAGAGCCCCGGTGCCCGAGCAGGGTGCACGCGACACGCTGCCTGCCCTCTTGAGCTCGCCTCGCTTTCTCTCCATCCTTTCCAGCTCCTTTTTCTTTCTGATTTTTAAAATTTTCTTCTTTTTTCACCTTCTGTATCTCTTAAAGCATTATTTGTTGTGTTTATTCATTCTTGGTTTCTTCTTGTTTCCTCCTCGTTTATCACTTAGTTTTACTTGTTTATTTTCGAGATAGAGTCTCACTCTGTCACCCAGGCTAGCGTGATCACAGCTCACGGCAACCTGAAACTCCTGGGCTCAAACAATCCTCCTGCCCCAGCCTCCCGAGTAGCTGGAACTACAAGTCAATGCCACCACACCCAGCTAATTTTTCTGTTTTTAGTAGAGATGGGGGTTTCGCTCTTGCTCAGGCTGGTCTCGAACTCCTGGCCTCAAGTGATCCTCCTGCCTCAGCCTCCCACAGTGCTGGGATTACAGGTGTGAGCCACTGCACCTGGCCTTAGTTTTCTTTTATTTCTAATCCTTTCTTATCTCATTTCCTAAGATGTCCTGCATTATTTTTTCCACGTCTTTTAGCTTGTTTTGAAATAAAATGTGAGTTTTGATTTTTTTTTTTTTGGCATATCTTTCTAATGTCAAACTAGAAAAAGACATCATAGAAAAATGTCTCCAAGTGTGTTGAATTTATTCAGGAGTTAGAAAAGAGGATTATAACCCGAGATGCATGGCTACGGCACGCCACGTGTGCATCCGCAGAGGGGAGGGCTAAAGGGAATCTTCTATTGGCAAAAGGAGCAGTTCACGTAAGCTGGGTGGAAACACAGTTCGTTGATTTCAGAGACTCAAAGCCAGAGCTGGCGTGAGTTCATTGGTGGAGGTGCCGTTAGTGGACAGCTGTTCTTTCCAGAGCATCTTATCTGAATTGCTGCAGTCCCACAGAAGGAATTTCTTATGGGGTTATTTTAGAAAGTCCCCAAGACAGTCTTACGCCAGATGTGCAAGCCGGAGCTTTCTGGCTTCAAGCTTTCCTGGCTCTAATTTGTTTGGGTCTGACAAAAAGTGAGTTCAGCCTGGCATCCGCACCTTTGACACTGGTGTACTGTCATTGTCCAGAGGGATGTTATTTTGCTCCTGATAGTGACTTTGAGGAGATTTGACCTTGGTACTTCTCTGATGCTCATTTGTGAATTTTGTTTCCCTGACTTTTTAGGAGGAGGTATGTAGTCCCTGCTTCTCGGGAGGCTGAGGCAGGAGGATCACTTGAGCCCAGGAGTTTGAGGTTACAGTGAGCTATCATGACACCACTGCATGCTACCAGGAGCAATAAAGCAAGACTCTGTCCCCCACCCCCCAAAAAAAGAAAGAGAAAGAAAAATTAGTCAGGCATGGCGGGGCCCCCTTGTAGTCCTAGGTACTTGGAAGCTAAGGTAGGAGGATCACTTGAGCCCAGGAGTTCAAGGCTGTAGTGAGCCACTTGTACTCCAGTCTAGGCGACAGAGCAAGACCCTGTCTCAATCAATCAATCAATAAACAAACAAACAAACAAACAAACTGCCCTCGGTGTTGGGGTACAGCTTGCTGGCTGAGAGACATTGCTTCATCTTGTTGGGTGGGGCGCTGACTGTGACACTTTGGGACTTGTGACTGTGGGTTACAGAGGCTTTGCTTAAGGACCCTGCTTCTCCAGAGAGAGTTCATCTCATGTATTCAGAGGGGAACCCTCCCTTTTGGGGGGGAAAAGTAAAAGTCCATCTGTGGGAGAGGGTCCCCCGTCCTCCTCCATGAGAGGCCTGCAGGCACCTTCCTGGGCCCTCCGCTGCGGGGTCTTCCCTCTATTGGCTCTCAGTGTCCCCTGTTCGGATGCTGGCACCCCTCCTCACCTCTTGTTTACATCCCTGTGGGTTTGTGCATTTTTTATCCCTTTCTTTCCCTTGAAAGGAACTCAGAAGGGAGAGAAGAGCAACTGTTACCCCCAGACCCTCTCCTGAACCAGGAACCCCGAGTCTTCAATAAACACCACCAAAGCCATGTGTCTGCCCCTCTGCAGGAGCAACCTGGACAAGCTGTACCTGGGCCTGGAGCTCGCCAAGAAGCAGCTGCGAGCCACCCAGCAGACCATCGCCAGCTGCCTCTGCACCAACCTCGTCATCTCCCAGGGGCCTTTCCTCTACTGCTCCCTCACGGAGGTCAGGCTCCCCGCGGGCGCATGCGGCCAGGCCACGCCTGCCGGTAGCTTCCTTTGACCGTCTGTCTCCCTCCCCAGGGCACTCCAGATGTGGCGCTGTTCTCCAAGCCGGCGTCCCTAAGCCTGCTCAGCCGACACCTGCTCAAGTCCTTTGTGTATTCGGTGAGGAGCTGCGCGGGGGATGCTGTGGGTGCAGAGGGTGCCCCGGACTGAGTGTTAGACGCTGGCCTTGGGGTGGCCGTTCCCCAGCTGCCAGGCCTGGGGAACCCCTTACTCTTTCAGAGCTGTATTTCCTCAGCCGACCCCCAGGCACCTTCAGTTCTCACAGCAAGTCGGTGGGAGGCCGAGGGAGGGGCCCACGTGGAGCACACGGGGCTGGGGCTCACGTCCCACTGTGGCAGGTCAGGGAGAGCGGGCTGGTTATAGCACAGACTCGCTGAGCTTGTCTTCTAGGCTAACTTGCTGTGCGCGGCTTTGCCTTCCATGTGGCCCAGCACCCTTCTTTGTGTTGGCCTGGCGCAGACCCTCGCTCAGCTGGCATTCGGGCAGGGGTCCGTCCCCAGCTGACACTGGGCTCTTCCTGGCTGCGACTGCAAAGGCCAGTCCACGTATTTCAATAATCAAAGTCTTACTCTGCTTTGAGGATAAGGGTTCATGCCAGGGGCCATTTCAAATGAAATACGTGACAGGAAGTTGACATTTTCTTGTTCTGCTAAGCTAACCAATAAAGCGATGACACGAATGCTCTGTGAAGTCAATCGGGTGATGTCAAAAGATGAACGAGGGACAAGACACGAGCTCTGAAGTCCTCTAGGCTCGGTTTAAATCCCATCCTCATTCACCAGTTATGTGACGGGAGGTAGATTACCTGACCCGAGCCTCAGTTTCCTTGTCTATAAAATGGGTGAACAGGTATCTGCTTCACAGGATCCATTTGTTTATCAGGCATTTATTGAGCAGCCACCACCCGCTGGGCCCTGCTGCCCCAGGGACTGGCTGGCCTGGGTTGGATCCTCGACAAATCAGATTGGTCGGCCACCTGGGTCGTGGGTATAGGTGCCGCCAGTACAGCAGTACTGGGAGTACAGGGAGACGCTCAGTCCCCACCCTGTGGGAGCACACAAGCAGGCCAGGGGGCTTCAGGTGGGGACACGCACCACGAGAGGATGGGGCGAGACAAGGTGGGGGTTGGGGGGCCTCCTGGGGAAGGCGGCGGTTGCGGCAGGAGGTGTACGTAGGAGGGGACAGTGGGGCAGGGCCCCTGTGAGGAGCAGCCATGGGGCAGTGGGCAGAGCCAGCGCACAAGGGACCCAAGGGACACGGTGTCGCAGCCTGGGCCTGACAGTGCAGGGACTAGAGCATCTCTGGAGGCTGTGGGGAGCAGGGTGGCTTGGCACTGCAGGGCTCTGGGTGCTGAGTGGTGTGCTCGGGCCACCACACCCTACCTGGTGCCCTTTGTCTCCACAGACAAAGAACCGGCGCTGCAAGCTGCTGCCCCTGGTGATGGCCGCCCCGCTGAACACTGAGCAGGGCACAGTGACCGTGGTGGGCATCCCCCCGGAGACCGACAGCTCGGACAGGAAGAAGTGAGCAGCTTGTCCTTGTCCTGGGCTGGGTGTGGGGGCCTAGCACATCGGCCCACCAGCCCTGCTGAGTAGAGCAGCGACTACCCCTGGCGTCTGTCTTGGGGCAGCAGCAGGGAAGGGTCCGTCGCAGGCGGCCTGGCCCCCAGCGTGTCTCGTGTGTCCACAGCTTTTTTGGGCGGGCGTTTGAGAAGGCAGCGGAAAGCACCAGCTCCCGGACGCTGCATAACCATTTTGACCTCTCAGGTGAGAGTCTCCTGCCGCTCAGCCACGCTTCTCCCACCTGCCCCTCCCAGGGCAGCGCTGGCTGGAGGTGCCCGCCAGCAGCCCTCTCCCCCTCCTGGAAGCGGCCCTGGCACAGGCTACTCCAGGTGGCTCAGGGCCCCTCGGAGAGAGAAAAGGTGTTTCCTGGGGAGCGACAGGCCCAGCTCTGGCCTTCAGGGCCTCACTGGTCAGGGTTGTCCCCCTCTCGTGGGGTAAGGGAATAGTGGGGCCTGTAGCCACCCAAGGGCGCCACCTCCAAAGCTGTGCCGGCCACCTCCACACTGGCCAGGGCTCTGTGTCATCGTGATGGGCCCTGCCTGTGTGCTGGCTCGAGCACTGGCCCCACCTGTGTGTCAGACGGGCCCAGAGTGGAAGGGCCCTGGCTGGCAGCCGCGTCCCCAAATGCCAGCTTGGAGCCTGGTTCACATTTGGCCGAATTTGCCTTTGTATTCTTGTTGACAGGTTTTAAAGTAAAAAGACTTCCTGACACTGCAGCCCCCGCATTAGTTTGCTGACACGGCCATATCTTAGTGCCAAGACTTGGTGTCTCACCCCAGTTATTTCCTGTCAGTCCTAGAGGCGAGAAGGCCAAGGTCAAGGTGGGCAGGGCTGGTTTCTCCTGAGCCTTGCTCCTAGCTGTGGACGGCCGTCTTCTTGCTGAGTCCTCACATGGCATCTCCTCTGTGCACACATCGCTGGTGTCTGTGTCCACATTTCCTTCTCTAGGGACACCTATCAGATTGGATTAGATCCCACCTTAGCAACCCCCTTTGAACTTAATTACCTGTTTAAGGGCCCTCCCTGTCTCCAAATACGGTCACATTCTGAGCTATTGGGGGTTAGGGCTTCCACATAGGAATTTGGGGGCACACAGTCAGCCTATAGCACCCCTCAGCATCTTTCAGAAAGGACATTTTCTTACATCACCACCACCCTATTCCTCACCAATGACAGATCACTGTCTTGGGAGACCCAGTCTTCACGTTGCCGCAGCTGTCTCCAAGCTTGCTGCGAGCCAGGCACAGTCACGGCTGGGGCCCAGGTGGTATCGGTTCACCCCGAGAGCAGTAGTCCCTGCTGGCTGTTCGTGCCCAAGATGTGCGAGAGGTTGGCGGAGGAATCGGGGCTGGAGCTGCCGGGTTTACCCCGAGGGTGGACAGCCAGGGCTGGGGGTGTAGAGTGAGCCAGGCCGGTGCCCACCTGGGTGGGCTGGAGCTGGGGCTCCCAGGGCTGTGGCTGGCGGTGTGGACAGCCCCCAGGACCAGGCCAGACCCTTCTCGGGACCTGGTTTTGCCCTGTGTGCTGAAGGCCTGTGGCTTGGCCAAGCTTGATGGCCCTGTGAGATGCAGGCAGCGTGTAGCGTGTCCCCTTGTGTCAAAGGGCCACTGAGGCTGAAGGTGGCCTGCCCACCGGGGCTCCCCTCAGCCTATGTGGGGCAGGGCTCTGTGTGTGGCAGGATGGGCAGGCCCGGCCCTGCCCAGGTCTGTGAGGCTCTGAGTCGTCACACCTGCGAGTCCCCTCTGCAGGCTGTGACTGCTGGAGCCCAGAGGGCCCTCCCCATGTGCCCCAGCTCTGGCCTCTCCCGGCACAGCCAGCACTTTTAAATACAGCGGGACGGGGAGAGGCGACCCATTGGCCCAGAGCGCTCCAGGCGTGGGGGCCTGTGCGGCTGGAATGTGGAGCTCGTTCTGGCCACGGAGGGACAGGGAGTTCCGTGCCTTGCCTTGTTTTCCCGCTCCTCCCTCTCACAAGGTGTTTTTCTTTCATTACTTCAGTGATGGAGCTGAAAGCTGAGGATCGGAGCAAATTTCTGGACGCGCTTGTTTCCCTCCTGTCCTGAGGGTGAGTTACACAGGGTCCGCGGGGTGGCAGGGTTCCCCCCGCATCAGAGCCGACCCTGACGCCTAGTGCCCCTCAGCGGAGGCTTCTACTCGGGTTCAGAAGGAGCAGGTTCTCGAGGAGATTTGTTTGAGGCCAGCACATTTTTCCCAGGCATGTCTGTCTCTGGGCTGCCAGCAGGGCCACAATGGGGCATTTCTGAGGAAGCTAATTTCATTAAGCCCCTGTGATCCCTTCAGAAAGCTGGCATTCACCCCCTGTCGGCCACACTGTGGGGTTGGGCACCGCGTGCGCGATGCGTGTGACACGCAGACTCCCTGGCACTGCCCTCGGTGGCTGCCTGGAGCCTCCTGCCCCACAGTCTTCGTGTCAGACCCCGGCGGGAGCCCGCAAAGCCTGGCATCCGGGCCTTTGCGTGTTCGGCCCTTGAGAAAGGAGAGCTGTTGGCAGCTGCCGCTGAACCTGGAATTGCAAAACGTCGGCTCTGCTCTGGCCTTCCCGGCGCACACCTGTCCTGAGGGGCCCCGTCGAGAGTCACGGACGGGTTGCTGTGGCCCAGGCTGCCCCCCACACCGCCTCTTCCTTGAGGAGCCCCTTGGGAAACAGGGTGGGGGCTTGTTCTGTGTCTGTGTGACCATCCCTCAGCCCAGGGCCCCCACAGTGGATGCCAGATCCAACCTACATCTCCCTGAGCCCTCAGCTGGAGGCCACTGCTGTGACACAGTGCGTCCCCTTGCACCAGAGGTCCTCCCCACGTCCTTCATCTGTGGAGAGCCAGGGCCATGGGGCAGGCGCCTGTTCCCCTGTCGGGGCCAGAGTAGGCTCTGCTGAGAGTCCTGCGGTCTTTCTCTCAGGGCGGCCTGGGCTGCATGGGACCCCGGGTTGGGGCAGGGGCTCTGGTCAGACCCTTGGGGTTTTCTGAGAGATCTGTGGGCCCATCGGCAGTGACCTTGGGCAGGCGCCTGGTTAGGCTGAACCTGTAGCATCTGAAAATGAGGCTGACACCCTCCTTAGACAACGAACATGGTGTGTCAGCACAGGACCCCCAAGGGTGGGCAGAGGTGTCAGGTCACAGTGGGGGCTCTCAGGCAGTGAAGCCAGCAGTGGAGGCAGACACCCCCCCGACCCCACAGCCTGCTTGGTGGTGACACCAACACTGGTGTCCTGTCCCAAGGCAGGAGTGCGGTGGGCCAGGCTGGGGACGGGGGGCACGGGGGTGAGGAGCAGAGTGCCAGGGGGAGGGGAGACTGGCTGTACAGGGGAGAGGCCGTGCGAGGGCACCTGGAGGCTGGCCCAGGCCAGACACGCACCTAGATGGGGTCCTCTTGGTGAGGAGGTGCCAGGGCGCGAGGGTACTGGGGCTCCAGTGGAGGACAGCCGGGACCCAGGCAGGGGTGCTGTGGGGAGTGGCCCTTGCCCCTCACCCCTGAGGGGTCGAGGCTACGTGTGGAAGCAACAGCCCCGAATGTCAGCAGGAAGACTGGGGCAGTTTGTTTAATTTGGGGAGATATCAGAATTGTTTGATACTTACTTATTTTTTCTTTTTTTCTTTCCCAGAATTTGATTCCTTCAGAAACGACCTCCTTCTCCTTATTTATATAAACTGGCTTTTATTTAGATTGTAAGTTATGGGCGTGGTCTGCGGTGCAAGGGCAATGGTTTTTAATGGAATAAAATGCTTGTTTTAGTTTCTGTTCCCGTCTTGGCTCTGGTTGAGAGGCCCGTGCTTGGGTGTGCCCTGAGCTCTCTGTGGCCCGGGGGAGCCTTGGTCCTGCGCGCTGGGTGCTGAGGCCGTGCGGGCAATCGGCATGGGCGTGTAACCCCCACTCGGCCCCACGGACACGGTCTCCCCACCCTGTCCTCCAGGCCCCCTCACGGCACCTGCGCTTCCTGCTGCCCAGCAGTGCCAGCTGGCGCCTGGCTCTCTCGGCCTGGCCTCGGCAGCATGGCAAGTCCACCCTCTTGGCTGCCACCCCCCGACCCGGCCCAGCACCTATCCATGCGCCATGTCCCTGCAGGCACGCTGTGGGCACACCACATGCAGAGGAGAAGGGACAGCATGGGGAGGCCTCATGCTGGGAAGGGCCAGCTGGCTGAGCAGGTCATGCATAGAGACACCCCAAGGCCCCGAAGTTGGCATCACCCACATCTGGTCACAGAAGGTCCGAGGTGGACAGGACCTCAGCGTGGCCTTCAGGGCAGCGGGGCCTTCCCAGGCAGGGGAGTGGTGGAGTCAGCTGGTCCCACCCGTTCCTGACGTCTCCTGAGTACCTGTGAGTGTCGAGGGATGAGAGGGCCACGAGGGTGCGGTTTCTGCACTTCCTGGGGTGTGACGTGCTGCTCGTGGGCTGAGGCCATCTGTGGCTGGCGCCGGGGATGTGGGTGCCGGGGATGTGGGTGCCGGGAAGCAGGCAGGCCGGGGGGAGGCGTCCACCTGTGTGAGGCGCCCAGGCTGCTGGGAAGAGGCGGCGCTGGGCAGGGGCCTTGAGGCAGCAGTGGCTTGGGCACGTTTTAAGTCAGTAGGCGAAAGCCCAGAAAAAGTGGCCTGGGAGTGAGGACACAGCAGGTGGGCTGGAGCTCAGTGCAGCCCTGCGGAAGGGATAGCGGGCACAGTGGGGCCAGAGCAGGGTTGCAGGCACTCCTCCCCCCTCCCCTCTGTGGTGGTGGAGTTTGCCCCTGCCCCTTCTGGCACGGGTCAGGTAGGTGGCGGCCAGGCTCCCAGGCCCTCAAGCTGCCCACCCTGGCCACTTGGAAAAGCTGTGCAGCTGCCCTTGTGTGCCCCTCCTTTCTTGGGAAACGGCCCCTGTGGGATGCAGCCCTCCCGGGCAGCCTTGCGACCAAGCTCCTGGCTGAACCTCCCGGACCCCGCGCTTCTCAGCCCCAGTGGCCAGGTGCCATGGTATGAGGACCATTGCTCCCAGCCCTGCCCAGGGTCACAGCTCCAGATCACACGCTCCCAAGCTTGGGGACTGCTCTTAGTCCCTGCTGCAAGGCCCAGGTGGGGCTGTGCATTAGGCCTGCTGAGGACCTCTGCACCCCAGGGCACATCCTGCTGTAGCCCGTCCCACCTGCTGGCTCCATCTTGACTCCCAGGAAGCTGCCACAGCGGCCACAGCAGCCGCCCTGAGCCCCTCCGAGCCCACGTCCTCGGGTTTCTGCCCCTTCCCCATGCTGCAGAGCCTGGCTAGGCCTGGGAGGCTTCCTGCCGCTGGATGTGGCCCAGGCATTTCTGGGCAGGGCCCCCAAGGCCAGGGTTGGGGGCAGGTGCCAAGCCTTCCTGCTGGCTGGGCTTAGAGCCATTCCCTGCAGCCCCTGCCTCCATCCACTGCTCTCTTCTGTTCCTAGCTTTTTGGCAAAAGGTAAAAATCCGTTAATTCAAAGCGCCTACAACAGGACTGGAAACAGTGTGCTCTCAGTGGCGCACTAGATGGCCCTGCCCTGCCCTCCTGGGACCCTCATCCCCCGATGCCCGGCTGGAGCCAGTGCTGGCTCCCAGGCCCCCCACAGGTGGAAGGTCACACAGGGTGCCCCCAGCGGGGTAGCCACAGAGGTGCTGGTGGTTGGCACCAGGCTGGGCTGGCTGCCAGGCCAGCAGGGTGGGCACAGGCCCTGCACAGAGCCATGCTGTGACTGGCAGAGAAGCCAGGACAAGGGCCTGGAGCCAGGCCGAGGCACTCTGGGCAGCCAGCCGCCATCAGTGCCTCCTCCCCATGGCAACGCCACTGTCGACCTGCAGCGAGCTCTGCCGGAACCAGCACACATCCTGGATTCACCCTGTCCCTGCCCCGCCATTAGAAAGGGCCTGGTCAGTGTACAGATGTCTGTGGCCACTTTGAGAGGACCTGGCACTAAGCAAGTGCTGGGAGGGCAGGTGGAAACACCACCCCGTGCTGCGTGGGTCTGGGCACTCGCCCTGGGAGCAGCCAGCAGCTTCCCCACCCTCTGCACTTCCTGAGGCCCAAGACTCCCACTCACGGGCCCTGGTGGGGGTTCCAGCCTCCAGCCTCCACCCCCATCCCTGCCCCAGCCTGGCCCTGTGACTCAGTAGAGACTCTACTGCTGACCTCACCTTCCTGTGTGGCAATCGGCAATCTGGCTGTATCTCCCACCAGGTGGGAAAGTGGCGGGGGGGGGGGGGGGGTCGGGGGAGAGGGGACTGGGGAAAAGGCCATGGGCCCCAGGGGCCAGCCCAGGAGGAGTCAGCAGAGGGTGGACAGGAGGTGACTGGACAGAGAACAGGACACAGGTGGGAGAGTATTCAAACCATTTACTAAGCAAATTCTTAACCTCCCACTCCCACCCCACAAGCCGCAGAGGAGGGCAGGCCCCAGCTCCACGCTCTGGCGCCCACAAGCCTTGCCTGGGGGGCTGCTGGGATGAGACAGGGAAGTTGGTCCCTTGGGCTCAGTCCGTGGGTCCTCTGACAGGGCCAGGCCAGCTGTACACATCCCTCCAGCAGCCAGGCTGGGGCCCTGGGCTCTCCATTGCCCTCTGGACTCAGCAGGAGCCCCTGGGGAGTTAGGCAGCACCCAAGACCCCCAGCGCCAGGGAAGGAAGTGGCATCTTCAGTCTGATGGCCGCTCTGCCCGTGGAATCCCAGCAGGGCACGCAGAGAAGGAAACCGAGCAAGTCCTCCCGAGTGCATGTCGTCTGGTCAGGGCAGGGCCTGGCCGCTGGCGGCGGGAGAGGCCAGTCTGCGGTGCGTGCAGGAGTCGGTCCACGGGCTGCGTCCGTGCGCAAAGCCGGTCGTCGCGCGGGGACTGTGCGCGGCGAGCCCCTGCGGAGGCCTCAGTCTATGCGGGGCTCCGAGGTGGCTCCGCCGGCTCGCGGGCGTGGCTGGCGGGAAGGGCCCCGCCGTGCCCGGCGCCCTCAGACGTAGTTCTTCTTGTCGTAGTCGCCGCTGGCCGTGGGCCGCCGCGGCGCCGAGTACTTGACGGGAAAGCTGAGGTCGGGGCCGCCGGCGCAGACCCAGGCGCCGCAGCACACGAGCCCGCCGCCGCACATGAGCAGCGCCGAGGCGGCCCAGCCGATGTACAGCGCCGCGCCCAGCTCGTACTTCTGCGACACGGGCACCGTCGGGTCGTAAAACTCGCGGACCACGATGTTGGCGAACCAGCAGAGCGGCACGAGCGCCAGCAGCCCGCAGAGCGCGTAGAGCGCGCCGCCAGTGAGGGCCACGCGCGCCTTGCCCGGGCCCTGGGCCACGCAGGTGGTGCACTGCGCGCCCGCCAGGGTCACGAAGAGCGCGACAAGCGCCAGCAGCACGGCGCTCACGGTGAGCGCCCGCGCCGCCTGCACCTCGGTGCTCAGCGCCAGCACCGAGTCGTACACCTTGCACTGCATGTGGCCAGTGCTCTGCACCACACACGACATCCACAGCCCCTTCCAGGTGGTTTGCGCCGTCACGATGTTGTGGTCCAGGAAGGCGGTCACCTGCCACATGGGCAGCCCGCACGCCAGGATCAGGCCCACCCAGCCCACCAGGCACAGTACCAGGCCCAGGATCTCCAATGCTGCCGACCCCATGGCTGGAGGCCTCCTGGCGAGCGCGGCGCTGCCTGGGCCGTGCGGCTCGGCGCGCGCCCTGGTGCCTTTACGCCCGCTCGCCCCGCGGGACTGTAGCACCGCCTCAGGTCTGCGGACGCCTCCGGGGGGCTCTCTACTTGAAGGCTCGGGGGGCGGACTCCGCGCCCCAGGCCCGGCCCCCCGGCCGGAAGCAGCCAATCCGCGTGCAGGCCGTCGTTCCACAGCCAATCACAGGCTCCCCGGAGGCCGGAGTTGGGGAAAAACCGCGCTTGGGGGTCGCTGAGCGCTCAGGACCCTCCCCGCTCGGCCACGCCCCAACCCCACCCGCAGTTGTCCCAGGCGCCACTGAGCGCGTCCCGGCTGGCCTGGGGCGCGCTTCGCGAGCCACCTCCCTGCATCTCCCGGCCCAACCACTTTGGCCACCCTCGCCTGCACCCTCCACCCCCAAATCCCCGACCGATGGCCCCTCCATCCGGGCCACCTCCACTCTTCCCTGACCAGGGTCTGCGGGAGTCCCCACCCCGTCACCACTGCGGGGAGGTCTGCCTGGGGGAGCTCTCGCGGCGCACGGCGGAGCCTTTCTCCAGGAAGTCCGACCTGGAATCCTCTCGCTCACTCGCTCACTCCAGGTCCCCTTCCGAGTCCGGCACTGCCTCTCCTGCTCCATCCCGGCGAGATGCCGGGGCAGGGTCGGGCCCAACCGCCCACACCGTCCACCGCCTCCCTGGAGCCTCCTTCGGCACAGGGGCCCTTTCACTGCCTGGAGACCCTCTCCCCTGCTGCAGGGTCTCCCAGACCGCTCAGCCGCTCCTCCTCCTGCGCTGCTGCCCACCCCGCTCTTTGGGGGCCCAGTGAGCAGCGCGCAGGCTGTGCTCCCAGGGGCTCTGTGGCCCCAGGCTCGACTGCCTGCTCTGGCCCTCAGACCGGAGAGACACAAAGGGACGTGAGATGCTGTGCCCTGCCCTCCCACCAGCAGCAATGGTGCCCCTGGCACCCCAGCCCCCAGGCCGCCCTCCGGAAGCCAACTTGGAGTTTCCTGGCCAGGAGGAAGAGCCCCCATTCTTGCTGGAGGAGGGAGGCGCGGGATTTCCGGGCATTCTTCTGCACAATGGCCCAGCCATTTCTCGAAAGGTCCGCTGGGGTGGACACTCCAGCCCCTCTAAGGCTCAGGTGGGGGCACCAGGCCCTGAGGCCCACAAGCCCATGGGGCACCAGCCCCTTGGCTCCCAGCCCTGGACTGAGGCCACTGGACGCCCGGTCCTTTCATCTGGTCCAAAGTGCTCAGCCCTACTGGACAGGGTGCTCCATGGAGAAAGTGTGGCCTTCGCAGACACCGGGGCTTTGATAAATCTCCCCTCCCACCCTGTTCCTTCTCCCTCATCCAGCCTGGAAAGGGACTGGCTGCAAGCTTGCTGCGCCTGGGGCCGGGGCCAGGGGAGGAGACTTGCCCCACGCGGCCCTCCCCCACCAGCCAGCGCTCCGAGGACCACTGCCTCCTCCCAGGCACCACCTCACTCCCTGCCTTCCCCTTGCTGCAGACCCGTGGGCCACTCCCCTTTCTCTCTGCAGACCCTCCTGGACATCCCCTCCCCTGTCCACTCCAGGAGCCCATCTGGACCACCCACCCCACCCTCTGAATCGTGCTCCACCCTGGCCTGAGTCCAGGGACCTTCCCAAGGTCCCCCACCATCCATGCCACCATCCTGCCTGAATGACTGCTGCAGGCTCCTGACGTCATCCGGGCTCCGCCCTTGCCCACCGGGGCACCCTGGTGGGCCCCTCTCCTGGGTTACACCCTGCCTAAAGCCCTCCAAGGCTCACATTGCCCATGGACAAAGAACTGACTCCCAGAGCACCCCAGATCGGCGTGCAGCTGCCTGTGCTGGGACTGGCTGTGCGTGAGCCTGACAACACACTATGCTTCGACCAGATTCACCTTCCTCTAACTGGCCTGTGTCTCGCCGTGGCCTATTCTGCCTGCAGTGCATGTCCCTTAGGTTGGCTCCTGCTCGTCTTCTAAGTTGTGTTGCTGAGGTCACTTCCTAAGACACCTCTCTGCCCTGGCCCCCAGCATTGCTCCCAGAGGCCCGAGCTAGAACTGTGCATTTGCTTGTTGGTTTTTCTCACTGGTATCCAGGAATAAGCCTCACCACGGTGGCCATCTTTTGCATCTGTCCCAGGTAGGAGGCTGCCTGCCGCCCCTCCAGCCAGCGTGGGGCCGTAGCCAGCCCGAGGCTCCCCACCTCACCTCCTGCCTGTCCTCCTCTCCACCACTGTGGGCCTTTCCCCAGCCTGGCTGGCACCTGAGGGTGGCCCCAGCAAGCTCACGCCTCGTTGACAACAGCCGCACAATGTCTCAGGGACCTGGGAGAGGAGCCTCAGGCTCCACCTATCACAATCTGATTTCTACCCCAACATGACCACAGGAGCCAGAGCCACTTGTAGAGAGGCCCTGACAGGACAAGCAGGGCTGACACTCCCGCCCTCCCCAAACCCACCCCAGATTGGGAGTGGACTCCGAGTGGCCCAGCCAGACCCAGGAGGGACACCCTTCCTTCCACTCGCGGACCGCCTACTGCGTGGCGAGCACGCCTCCAGGCAGAGCACACAGCACGGCGAGCTCCTGCCCTTGCGGAGCCGACGGTAACCTGTCCACCAGTGACGGGCAGGAAAGAGTGACGAAGGCCTCTCTGAGGAGGTGACAGTTCAGCAGGGAGCCAGGGAAGAAGTTCCAGGCAGAGCAGGAGCAACAGCCGGTGTAAGATCCCCGAGGTGGGAAGGGGCTCCACGTCCGAGGGGCAGAAGTGGCCGGCGTGGCTGGAGCAGGGCCTGCAGGCCGAGGTCAGAGGTGTCCTGGCTGGGCAGGGACATGAGTCCCTGGTCTCTGGTGAGGGGCCCTTGGGGCAGAGCGCTGGCCAAGGCCACCTGCTCACCCACGGCTATTGTTCTGCTTCCCAGGGGAAGTACGGCAGGATCTCATTAATTGTGTGAGGGAAAGGCCTGAGTCTGCAGAAAAGCCACGTTTATCTTGAGCAGCTGCCGGCTGACCCTGCCCCAGGGTGATCCGGTGACCTTCCAAGGATAATCTAAATTTAGGCCCCTGATTCCCGGGGACTGGGGTTTGGGAAGCTCCTAGTGAGCAGATTTCGTGTTAGAGGAAGTGCAGGACAATGTTTCCTCTGCCTTTCGGCTTTGAAACGGTTAAGGATGTTTCCCTCCGATTCGGCAGATGTTCGCAGAGCCTCTGGGCACCTAGCATGGCCCAGTGCCATTTCCTGGCACGACTGAGCTCCTGCAGGCGGAGGGCAGCAGCGTGGGTCCTCCCGGGTCACTGACCACTGCCCTGGGTGGCTGGGGCGCCCGTGTGGGGGCACGGCCGGCTGTGATGGTGCGACAGGCGCCGCAGTGGGTGCTGCTCGCTTGTTCTTCGTGGTCACGAGCGGGCGTGGAGTCAGCCTGGCCCCTACACGCAGGGCACTTTCTGGACTAGGGAGCTGGCCTCTCTGCCTTAGTTTCCCCACTGCCAATGAAGCCCTCCGTGGTGTAGGCTGTGAGGTTGCAGGGGAGGCTCTTGCCAGTCCCAGGGCTCTCCTGCCATTCCCGAGCACCCTCCAGGTCCCTGAGGCCTCCTCCCTGGCTCCCTTGACCTTCACCTCTCCTCTGACCTCAGGCCCATCTCTCTGCGTGGGTGTCACTGGCTACTTGTCAAAACTGGAAGGCGCTGTGGCTTTCACTTCCCTAGCAGGTAGGGGAGTAGGGGGCAGGGAGCTCTGGTGGGCAGAGCCCTAGGGTCCTGTAGCCCCCTCACCCCTTCAAGGACCACCCTGGTGGTGGTCTCTGGTCTCTGCTCAGTCCAGGGCCCCCCAGGAGCCCAGGGCAGGCCTGCCATGGCCCTGATAAAAGGGCAGCAGTGTCCCCAGGGGCCAGAAGCAGCCCTCCACCCCCTCCATCCCCTCCCCGCTCATGCCTGCTGCCTCTGTGGCCTTTCTGTCCACCTTCTTTCCCCCATTCCTTCCTTCTCTGCATTTTGCAACAAGTTGATACACTTTTCCACTTAAAATCACAGAGTGATTCTGGATCCCTCTTTTCCACTTTCCATGATATTGTGAACACGTCCCTACTTGGTTAAAAACACTCTCACGGTGACGGTTGTTTATAGCTGCCCCTGGGACCCGTCTCCGCCACGCACGGGCAGAGCGTGGGCGTGGGCAGGTCGTCCCGAGGTTCTGGGACACGGGGCTGACGGAGGGCTGGACAGCAAAGCGCCGCGAAGGGGCTTAGCGGGAAGCCCTCTCTGGCTGCGGGCGGACGCCTAAGTAAGGTCAGTGACGTGATGATTCTGGTAATTATTCAACCACCCCCCAAGGCATAGTTCTGTAATGATAATTTTCTATTATAAATCATGTGCCTTGGTATTTTGGATGATTTCCTTGGGAAAAATTCCTAGAAGTAGAATTTCTGGATCCCACCCAGGAGGTGGTACCAGCTGGGCTGCTCAGCTGACCGCACACTCTCTCACTGCCCGCACCTGCACCAGGCCGCCACAGCTTTAGGTTTACTAATTGGATAGGTAGAAAATGGTATCTTATTTTAATTTGCATTTTTGAATAGTAATGAGAATTTTTGTCTATTTTGTATTGGTCATTTTTACTCCCTATTTGTGTTTTTTTTTTTTCTTGTTTTTTTTTCTTATTTTTTTTTCTTATTTTTTTCTTTTATTTTTTTCATTATTTTTCTTTTTTTCTTTGTTTTTTTTTTTTTTTACGATCTGAAGGAATCCCTATTTGTTGAATAGCCTATATACCCACATAAATTCTGAGCACTGTGTTTTTCTCACCTTGTATGTTAGAAACATTAACTTACAGTTGTGTATGTGGCAGATGTCTTTTGCTGTTTGCCACTTATATTTGTTTGTTTTGTTGTCATTTCCATTTTGAGATGGGGTCTTCCTGTGTTGCCCAGGCTGATCTCGAGCTCCTCAGACAATCCTCCCACCTCAGCCTCCTGCGTAGCTGGGACTATGGACATGGGCCACGGAGCCAGGCAAGTTGTTAATGATCTTTTTCAGGATATTACAGAAATTTAAATTTTGAATCTATTAAGGCTTTCTCTGTGGTGGTGTCTAATTTTACTTTTTAACCACCAAAAATTCCTTCCATACCCAGAAGATACAAATTAAGTTATATTTTCTTACGGTTCTCGTCTGCCTGTCCTCATGGCTTCCAGCTCTGACCCAGACGGGTGAGACTAACAGCAGATCAGAGTTTGCAGAATACACAGTTAGTGAACTCGAACACATAGAAATAGAAACTATCCAGAATGAAACACACAGAGGAAAACTAAACAAACAAACAAACACATAGAAAAGGAACATAGTATCAGTGAACTGTGCGACAACCTCAAATAGCTTAATAGACATATAAAGCCCCCAAAGGTGGTGGGGAGAGGAGAACAGAAAAGAATACTTGAACACTTGAAAGTTCAACTTCTCCCAATTGGACAAAAACCGTAAACCCGCACATCCAAGACGTTCAAAATATCCAAGCACAAGAAACATGACGACGACACCAAAGGACGTCACAATGCAGTTGCTTAAAATGAATGCTAACAAGAAAATCTTGACAGCATTGAGAGGAAAAGTTCACATCATGCATGGGGGAATAAAGATAAGGGTGACAAGATTTCTTGTCAGAAATAATGAAAGCCAGAAAACAGTGTGGCAATATCTTTAAAGTCCTGCAAGGGGAAAAAAAAAAATCTATTTAACTTAAAATTGTATACCTAGCAAAAATATCTTTCAGACATGAATGCAAAATAGACTTCTGCTTCCTAGAAGATGGGCAGACATACTTCTCCCTACTCTTTCCCACAGATGAAAACCCTGGATGTTATAAATAAAGCAAACAGAAGAAGATCCCAATGTCAGAGAGGCCAAGGCAGATAAGCCAGGGACCATGATGAGATGGAGTGTGTTTCCTGGGTTGTCTCTTTGACTCATATGTCCAGAAAGTCTCCCGTGTGCAGGGCCAGTCTGACCCCATGCCTGCTCGTGACCACAGAGAGTCAGTGAGCAGCGCCCACCCCGGTGCTCACGGCCTCATCTCGGTCGCCGCGCCCCCCACGCAAGGTGCCTCAGGCACCCAGGGCAGCGGTCAGAGCTGACACCCAGAAACACCAACAGATTCGGGCCAGAACACAGTCCCAAGGAAAGCCTGTTCTCCCCGCCAAAGGATCAGGATGAAGCCAGACTAGCAAGACAGAAATGTTTCAGGCAGTAACCACCATAGAGGACACGGTGGCCCCAACCTGGCCCTCACTAGCAAACACCAAGCGGGGAGCCCTAGACTTCTACCCTTCCAGGCTGTAACACAGTGCTCCGTGCCCCCACCAGGGTGGTGTCCGTGGAGGCCAAGAGAGGACGTGGATGGGAATAGGTCCCCTGCCCCCACTACAGTGTCAGTGGGGACCACATGGGGAGCCTAGACTCCCACTGCTACTGTGGTAGCAAGGCACCCCTCGGAGTCCTCAGCAGGGTGATGTCAGAGGAACCTAGGGGAGGGGAAGGACTTTAACGACTTCCCAGAGGTGAAGAGGCCACCCTCCCCCTCCCTGCAGTGCCAGTAGAGGCCACATGGGGATAAGTGTGAAGGCAGTCCCCTTGATTCCTGCCCGGGTGGCATCAGGAGAGGCTCCCTGGAGCATAGACTCCCAGCCCAAAGCAATACCAGGATCCCCTTGGCGGTGGGTGGCAGTGGAAGCAGGACCTGGACTTCCACTTCCACTTGGCAGTAAATTGTCCCTGTCACCCACCAGAATGGTGTCGGAGGAAGCCTGCTAAAATACAGATGTAAATATCTTATCACAACTAAATTGTCCCAGTTTCAGTTGAAAATCATTCATCATACCAAGTCCCAGTAAGGCAGTACATGAAACGGAAAAAGACAATCCACAGACATGCTAGAACTATCTAAGATGTTAAAGCAGCTGTGCTAGAACTGCTTCTGTAAGCAATTATGCACATGCCTGAAATACATAGAAAGTCTCAACAAAGTAACAAAAGAAACAAAGAAGAACCAAATGCAAATTTTAGAACTAGAACTACAATAAAAAGTCAATGGATAGGTTCAACAGCAACATGGAGGGGACAGAGGAAAATATCAGTGAATCTGAAGATAAAACAACAGAATTCTCCCATCTGAACAACAGAAAGAAAATGGACTGCAAAAAAAAAAATGAAACGGAGACTCAGGGACATGTGGGATCACAACAAAAGCCCTGACATCCACGTCATCACAGTGACAACAGAGAGAGAGGAGGGTGGCATTAAGAAAGCACTCAAAGACATAATAGCTGGAAATTTCCTAAATTTAGCAAAAAGAAAAAAAGGGGAAAAAAACTACCAAAGTTAAGTGAACCCCAAACATGATAAACCCAAAGAAAGCCACACCAAGATATCACAATTAAACTTGTAAAAACAAAAAACAAAGAACAATATTGAATGCAGCCAGAGGAAAATGACTCCTCGCCTAGAGGGGGACATGAGTCAAACGCTGGAGGATTTCTCTTCAGACACCACAAAGACCAGAGGAAAGTAGCCCATTTTTTAAATGCTAAAAGAAAAAAAAAATTGTCAACTCAGAATTCTCTATGTAGTGAATTTATTCTCCAGGAACAAAGGCGGGACATATATCTGTATTCAGGTGAAGGAAAACTAACAGAATTTGTTGCCGGAATATATACCCTAAAAGAATGGCTAAAGGATGTTCCTTAAACACAAAGGCAAAGATGAAAGAAGGAACCTTGGAACATCAGGAAGGAAGAAAGAACATCATAAGCAAAATATTGGTAAATACAATAGACTTTCCTTCTCCTCTTGAGTTTTCTCAGGTATGTTTGATGGTTATACCCTGCCCGGAGGGTTCTCAATACTACAGTAGACAGTCACATTATAAATGGGGGAGGAGAGAGGGACATGAAGGGATGTAAGGTTTTTACATTTCATTCCAACTGGTAAGATGTTGGCACCGGGAGACTTTGATAAGTTCTGTATATCTAGTTCAATCCTAGAGAAACCACTAAAACGCTATCCAAAGATATAAAAAAAAGACAAAAAAAAAAATAACAAATGCTGGTGAGGATGTGGAGGAAAAGGAACTCTTATACACTGGAAACTAGATAACAGTATGGAAGTTCCTCAAAAAACTAGAACTAGAACTACCATAGGATCCAGCAATCCCGTGACTGGGCCATTCTCCAACAAAGGAAAGGAACAATGTATCCAAGGACAGCTGCACCCCCATGTCCACCGCCGCACAATTCACAGTAGCCAGATGTGGGATCAACCTAGGTGTCCAAACAGATGACTGGATAAAGACAGTGTGGCATACAGACACACAACGGAATACTATTCAGCCATAAAAAGGAACGAAATCCTGTTATTCATGGCAACACGGATGGAATTGGAGGACATTAAGTGAAATAAACCAGGAGCAGAAAGTTAAACGTCACATGTTCTCACTCATATATAGAAGCTTAAAAACATTGATCTCACAGAAGTAAAAGTAGAACAGAGGGTACTAGAGGCTGGGAAGGGTAGGGGGAAGAGAGGGATGGGGAGATTCGTTAAAGTATACAAAATTATAGCTAGATAGGAGGAATAAGTCCCAGTTTTCTATACCACTGTGGGATGACTATAGTTAACAATGATATATTATATAGTTTCAAATAGCTAGAAGGATACTGAATGTCCCCAGTACAAAGAAACAATAAATGTCTGAGGTGATGGATATGCCATTACCTTGATCTGATCACTATACATTATATGCATCCCATGGATTATTATGTGTCAATTAAAAAAAATTTTAAGCCAGGTGCGGTGGCTCAAGCCTGTAATTCTAGCACGTTGGGAGGCCAAGTTCAGGAGGAATGCTTGAGGCCAGGAGTTCAAGACCAGCCTGGGCAACTTAGTGAGACTCCCATCTCTACAAAAAACAAGAAAAATTAGCCAGGTGTGATGGTGCTCACCTGTACTCCCAGCTACTCAGGGGGCTGAGGCAGAAGGATCGCTTGAACCCAGGAGTTTGAGGCTACCGTGAGCTATGATGATGTCACTGCACTCTAGCCTTGGCAACAGAGCAAGACCCTGTCTCAAATTTTTTTTAAGTTTATAAAAAATAGGTATGTATATGTGTACTGAGTGGACATATACATGTTATTTAGCAACAAACCATTCAAATTCAAAATATTACATATACCATGATATCATTTATGTAAACTTAAATTCCCACACAATGAAACTATATACTTTTATGTTTACCTTTATGAATATAAATGTACAAATAAAAGTATAAAGCATACACACCAAATTGATATCTATTGCTGCCTTTGTGTAGAAAACTCTGGGATTTATTGAGGGCAATGTCAGAGATTTTTTACTTTTTCTGTATTCTGTATTTTCCTGTATTTCACTACTTTCTATATTGTTTGAAATTTTATAATGTGAATGTACTTATGTATTATCTATACAATTGTTGTTTCTTTAATGAATAGTTGTAGCTTATATATAATTCCTTCAGAAAATAATATATAGGCTGGGCACAGTGGCTCACGCCTGTAGTCCTAACACTCTGGGAGGCCGAGGCGGGAGGATTGCTCGAGGTCAGGAGTTTGAGACCAGCCTGAGCAAGAGCGAGACCCCATCTCTACTTAAATAGAAAGAAATTATATGGACAACTAAAAATATATAGAAAAAATTAGCCAGGCATGGTAGCACATGCCTGTAGTCCCAGCTACTCGGGAGGCTGAGGCAGGAGGATCACTTGAGCCCAGGAGTCTGAGGTTGCTGTGAGCTAGGCTGACACCACAGCACTCTAGCCCTGGGCAACAGAGTAAGACTCTGTTTCAAAAAAAAAAAATAATGGTAATAATAAATAAAAGAAAGGGAGACTATGGAGGGAAAAAATCATACAAAGAGATATAAGCAAAACCACTGTAGATAATTCAAAATGAATTTTTTAAAAATATTCAAGTAAACCACAGGAAGACAGGAAAAAGTGAACAGAAACAGAAAAAGAGAGATACAATAAACAGAAAACAAAAATAAAATGGCACTCTTAAGACTTACAATATCAATAATTGCATTAAATGTAAATGGTCTACATACAACAACTAGTGACAGAGATTGGTAGAATAGACAAAAAAATGACTGAAATATATGTTATTTAAAATAAATTCACTTCAAATACAATGACAGGTATAGTTGAAGAAAAAGGATACAAAAATATACACCATGCCAACAAAAATCAAATGAATCAGGAGTGGCTATATTTATATCAAAGGAGACTTCATTAAGAAAATTACCTGGACAAAGAAAGAAATTCCATAATGATAAAAGGGTCAATCCACCAAGAGGACACAACAATTCTAAATATGTATGCACCAAACAACAGAGCTGCAAAATACGTGAGGCAAAACTGATACAACTAAATGGAGAAGTAGGCAAATAGACAATTGTAGTTGAAACCTCAACACTCCTCTTTTGACAATTGACAGACCAATTAAAAAATCATCAAGGAGATAGATTTCAACAACATCATCAGGCAACAGGATCTAATCAACATGTTTTTCAAGTGCCCACAGAACATATACTAAGAGAGACTATATCCTGAGCCGTAAAAAACCTCAAAACCAATGAAACCAAAAACTGGTTCTTTGAAAAGTTCAACAAAATTGACAAATATTTGGCTAGATTGACTTAAAAAAGGGGAGAAGACTCAAATTACGTAAATCAAGAATGAAAAAGAGACATCACTTATGTCTTAGGTTTACCTTTATGAATATAAATGTACAAATAAAAGTCTAAAGCACACACACCTTTCAGAAATAAGGGAATACTATGAATGATTGTATGCCAACAAATTAGATAACCTAGATGAAATGGACAAATTCTTAAAGCACTACCAAACCTGACTCAAGAAGAAACAGAAAAGCTGAATTTATCTAAAACAAGTAAAGAGATTAAGTTAGTAATATTAATACCAACAATAAAAACCCTTCCAATGAATGAAAGTCCAGGACTAGATGGCTTCATTGGTAAATTCTACCAAATGTTTAAAGAAGAACTAACACCAATGAATCACAAACTCTTACCAAAAAAAATTGAAGCGGAGGAAACTCTTCCCAACTCATTCTATGGCACCAGTATTACTTTGATACCAAAGTAGATAAAGATAGCAGGAAAAAAAGAAAGAAAACTACAGACCAATATCCCACATGAATATAGATGCAAACATTCTTAACAAAATTTTATAAAATAAATTCAGCAGTATGTAAAAATAATTATACAGAGTGATTAAGTGGGATTTATTTCAGGAATGCAAAGTTGGTTCAATATTCAAAAATCAATAAATGTAAACCAATGTAAGCTAAAGAGGAAAAATTACATGATCCTATCAATTGACCCAGAAGCAGCATGTGATTCAAAACCCATCAATGATAAAAGCTGTCAGTAACTAGTAACAGGAATTTCTTCAACTTAATAAAGAGCATCTACAAAAAACCTACAGCTAACATTATACTTCATGGTGAAAGATCAAATACTTCCCTATGAAGATCGGGACAAGGCCAGGATTGTGCTTTCAGTGCTCTTGTTCAGTATGGTGCTGGAAGTTCTAGACATTGCAAAAAGGAGAGGAAAGGAAATGAAAGCGATATGGGTCAGGAAGGAGGGACTCAAGATGTTCCTATTTGCAGGTGACATAATTGTTTATATAGCAATTCCCATGGAATTGTTTTTGCAAGGATTCAAGATCAACATACAAAAACCAATCACTATTTCTACATACTAGCGATGAACACATGAAAACCAAAATTAAAAATATAATATCATTTACAGTCACTCAAAAAATGAAACACTCAAGTGTAAATCTAACAAAATACAGACTTGTAGGGACAAGGACATGTATGCTGAAAACTATAAAACCCTGGTAAAAGAAATCAAAGATCCAAATAAACAAGCACACCCTTCTCCGTAGATTGGAAGACTCAACATGGTAACAATGTGAATAACTCAATTCCTTTCAAAATCCCAGCGAGGTTTCTTTCTTTCTTTTTTTTTTTTTTTTTTGAGACAGAATCTCACTCTGTTGCCCGGGCTAGAGTGCCGTGGCATCAGCCTAGCTCACAGCAACCTCAAACTCCTGGGCTCGAGCAATCTTACTGCCTCAGTCTCCCAAGTAGCTGGGACTACAGGCATGCACCACCGTGCCTGGCTAATTTTTTCTATATATATTTTTTTAGCTGTCCATATAATTTCTTTCTATTTTTAGTAGAGACGGGGTCTTGCTCTTGCTCAGGCTGGTCTTGAACTCCTGAGCTCAAATGATCCACATGCCTCGGCCTCCCAGAGTGCTAGGATTACAGGCGTGAGCCACTGTGCCGGCCTCTTAAAGATATAGACAAGATTATTCTAAAGTTTATATGGAAAGGCAAAAGAATTAGAAAAGCTAATTCTGAAAGGGAAGAATAAAGTGGGAGGAATCATTCTACCAGATTTCGAGATTGTATAGACTCATTTGTGGTATTTGTTTAATGGAGCAGAATAGAGAATGGAACCAAGCAATAAGCCAGACAACTGATTTTTGATTTTTTTTTTTTTTTGAGACAGAGTCTCACTCTGTTGCCCGGGCTAGAGTGAGTGCCGTGGCGTCAGCCTAGCTCACAGCAACCTCAAACTCCTGAGCTCAAGCGATCCTCCTGTCTCAGCCTCCCGAGTAGCTGGGACTACAGGCATGCACCATCATGCCCGGCTAATTTTTTCTGTATATATTTTAGCTGTCCATATAATTTCTTTCTATTTTTAGTAGAGATGGGGTCTCGCTCTTGCTCAGGCTGGTCTCGAACTCCTGAGCTCAAACGATCCGCCCACCTCGGCCTCCCAGAGTGCTAGGATTACAGGCGTGAGCCACCACGCCCGGCCTGATTTTTGATTTTTAAAAGCAAGTCAGTGAGGCGAAAGAATGAAAAGCAGGAACTCACACAGATATTTGCACACCAATGTTCTCAACAGTATCATTCACAGCATCCGAGAGGTGGAACCACCCAAACGCCCATCAGTGGATGAACGGATAAACGAACAGGAAAGTGCTTCATCTGTACAATGGGATTTTATTCAGCCTTAAAAAGGAATGCTATCCCGATACACGCTACAACACGGATGAACCTTAAAGACATTATGCTAAGTGAAATAAACCAAACACAAAAGGACAAATATTGTATCATTCCACTTATTTGAGGTACCTTGACGAGTCAAATTTATAGAGACAGAAAGTAGAAGCCAGAGCTGGGGCAGGGGCAGCAGATAAATGGGGAGTTTCTGTATCTGTTGAAACATTCATGTGGTTTTTGTTCTGTTAACCTGGTGATTCGCACTATGTAATTTTATAATGTTTCATTCTTTGATACATCATTGAATTCAGTTTGCATCTATGTTTATGAGTGAGATTCACCAGTAATTTTATTTTTTGTCCTGTTCTTGTCCAGTCTGCATATCAAGGTAATGTTAGTCCTGTAAAAATGGAGTGGCAATGGTTCTGACTTTGCTATTCTCCGTAATAATTTGTATGAGATTGGAATTAACTGTTTCTTGAAGGCAGAATTTGCTTGCGAAGCTACTTAAACATTTTTGGGGGGGAAGGGAAGATTTTTAAATTAGTGATTACATTTCTGTAATTGTTGTAAGACAATTCAGTTTCCTTTATTTCTTTTGGATTCCATTCTGGAAAACTGTTTTTCCAAGAAATTATCCAGTTCATCTATTTTTAAATTTGTTGGCATAAAGTTCATATAATAGCCTCATATTTCTTCTGTGCACTCGCTGACACATCTATGGTCAAATCTTTTTTTTGCCTAGTGTTTTTCTCCTCTATTTTTCTTGTTAATATTTCCAGACTTGGCTTTACACTTATTTTTCCAAAAAAAAAATCAGTGTTTGGCTTTGCTGTTGTAAGTTTTATTTTATCTGCTATTGACCCAGCTGACAAGCTTTCTCTTGGTTCGTCTCAGCACGGTGCATCCTTCTCTCCCTTGACCTTTAATTAAAAAAAAAAAAAAAATGTTTTAGGAGGAGATCCCGTAATTGCATAGACCTGGATTTTTTTTTTTTTTTTTTTTTACACAATGTGACAATCTTTTTCCTTATCTGGAGCACTTGGTCCTTTTACTTTTTTGTGTGATTACAGGTACATTTGGGTTTATTTGCAGCATCTACGTCCAGCTCCCCCAGCCCACTCCTTCCTGCCTTCTGTCGTGCTGATTTGTGTGAGTATCTTTTCCGCGCTCCCTGGGGTCCTTTCTGCCTGGGTGGCACTTACACCCCCTGGCCTATTTCCGTGGTCACCCTGGCAAGTTACTGTCTGAAGTTAATCTCTCTCTTGGGTATTCTCCGCAAACCAGATCTCAGCGTGTCACCCGCCAGCAGGGACCCCTCCTGCCCGCCTCGGACGGCCACACCCCGCCTGCCAGACCAGCCCGGGCAGGAAGCGGGATAAACACGGGGCGGGCACCGCACCGTTCCCAGGAGCCGGGCCTCAGATCCTATCTGGCTGCCGTCCTGCCTTTGTGGAGCCCTCGGGACTTGGCACCCGGGTCCGGCCTGGGTCTGCATTTGCCCAAACAAGGCGAGCCAGGGCTGGACGGCCGGGCCCGGCCGGGCCACGCTAAGGGCGTGGGGACGCTCTCCCAGGCCTGCAGCCCTTCCCGGGGTCTGCCCTTGGGCAGCCAGGGGTCCTGGGGGGCTGAGGCGTGCCACCCGCCCACGCGACCGCGTCCGGGGAGGCCGGCAGGACCCGGAGCGGCGCGTGCGCATGCGCAGACACGTGCACATTGTCCCTCCGCCACCCTCGCTTGGCCCCTACACACACCCCTTTTCTTCGCATTTCCACCAAAGAGGCACCGCTCTCGGAGTGTCCTTGGCAGGCCTGACCCCTGCACCCCTTCCCCTTCCGTCCACGTTGCGGAAGACACCGCTGCAGACCGTGCGCTCGCCTGTTCTCATGCCACCCTCAGATGTCCCAAGCCTGGGTGGGGGGCACAGACCCAGAGACCGAAGGCACAGGAGATAGAGAAGGGCTGGGTAGAGGGGACACGGCCGCCTGCCTGGGAGCTGGGAGATCAGAGAGGGACAGGCACCGGTGGGGGTGGCGGGCCGTGGAACCCTGCCGGAGCGCCCCTGGAAGACAGCTTGCAAGAGTTTCCTGGTAGCTGCTGTTCAATCACAGTCACGTGGCCACATCTCTCTTCGAGGAGAGGTGAAATGCAGTGTTTAGGGGGTTTCAGAGACAGCGAAACACCGAACACAGGCCTCTGTTCCCGCCGGGGAAGGGAGGGTCCTGAGCCACCCGCTGCTAACCCTAACCCTATCCCTAACTGCTGGGCCCACTCGGGTCCCAGTGGCAGGAGAAAGCCAGGATTAGGGGCCTTGGGGCTAGGGACTCTGGGACAAAAAGAGCCCAAGAGAGCAGACAGAACCTGCACACTCCCTCCCCTCCCTCCCCAAGTCCCCTTTGCTGTAACAGTGACGATACTGAAAACTAATAAACCCGAAGCAACACAGCAATAGGAAAATAATCAAGAATGTCATCAGTAGACCACATTTGATTTTTAGAGATGGGGTCTTGGCCTGTCGCCCAGGCTGCAGTGCAGTGGCACAATCATCATAGCTCTTTGCGGCTGGAACTCCTGGGCTCATGCGAGCCTTCTGTCAGTCGCCCAAGCAGCTGGGACTACAGGTGCACGCCACTACGCCTGGCTAATTTCTTTAAATGTTTTTGTAGGAACGAGGTCTCACTAGTGGTGCCCAGGCTTGTCTTGAACTCCTAACTTCAAGTGATACTCCTGCCCCAGCCTTCCAAAGTGCTGGGATGACAGGCATGAACCACTGTGCCTCGAGTGGACCAGAAATTTTGACAAAGCTTGAAGCATCTGGAAGAGCAGACCAGATGGGAGCAGCAGAAGGTGGAACAGCCTCACCTTTGCAGAGAGGGGAGTGGGAAAGGGCACACAGAGATTCTGGGGTGACCCCTGGCGGGTGACTACATGAGTGTTTGCTTTCTAATAATTTATTACAGTGTATGTTTATGCTGAATGTTATCTTTCACAGTAAGAGCATGTTTTTTAAAGAGAGGCTGAGAGAAAGGTACAGTAAATGCTCCAGGCTCGGATGCCTGGGGCCCCGCACCTGCCAGCAGCTCCACCCCGCAGCCTCCAGAGAAGCCTGCCCTGGGTTGGGACCCCCGGGAGGATTGGCGGGCCAGCGTGAGCACAGAGCGAGCCCACCCCAGCCATCTGCTGACTGCATCGTCAACCAGCAGGTCCCGGCGGCAGACAGTAGGGAGAGAGCACAGGCAAGCACAAGCAACCTTGACCATGCGAAACAGCAGCAAGGCCAACGGAAACGGAGAGACGGAGAGAGATGGAGATTTCCTCTTCTTGCACGTGGGGGGAAGGGGACTGTCATAGAATGTCTGCGGCAGTGGAGGTCTGGGGGAGGTCCAGGCTCCCTTAGTAGCTGTAAGGTGGCTGTTGGAGTGAGCCCGGCCACTGATGTGGCCAGTCCCTGAAATCTCAGCACCCCCGTTGCCGTGGCAGTGGTGGGTTCAGAAAGCCAGGCCCCAGCCAAGTGGGCGTGCATTCCCCTAGTGCCAGGGGCAGCTCAGCACAGTCATGAGACCCTACACGGGCCGGTGAGAGACTGCTGGGGGCGGGGGCGGGACTCCTCATTCTCAAGACAGAGCCTTGTGAAGACACCCGCCCCCGCCCCCAGCCACGTGCAGAGGGGAGCTTGGCGCTCCTGTGGCCTGGCGACCATCCTCCATGGCTGAGGGGACCAGCCTGGGAGCAAACTGAGGAGCAGAGCGATGGAAGGCGCCCAGGCCTCTGCGACAGTCCTGTGGAGCCGCCAGCCCCAGAGCCTGCCTTTCCTCCCTGCGTCCACCCCTGTGAGCCAGTCCTTTGCCATCTTGTTTAAGACTGTCCTGGCCGGGCGTCTTTCTTTTTTAAAATGCTTTTTTTATAGTGATATAATTCACATAACATAAAATTAACCATTTTAAAGTGTGCACTTCAGCAATTTTGAGTTTCTTCATTATGTTGTGTGTCCACTACCACTACCTAATTCCAGAACATTTCCATTTCCCCAGAAGCAATACCAAATCTGTGAGCACTTGGTCTCCACGTCCCTCCTCCTGTGCTGAGGCGTCCGCTCACCCATGTCCTGTTCCTGTGGATTTGCCTATTCTGGACATTTCGTTTCAGTGGGGTCATATGATATGTGGTCTTGCGTGTGGCTTCTTTTCCTTAGCATGTTTTTTGGGTTCATCCACCAACCCAGTTTCAGTGCTTCATTACTTTTCATGGCTAAACAATATTCCATTAGTATGAACACACCACATTCTGTTTACCCATTTATCTGTTAACGGACGTTTCGGTGGTTTCTGCATTTTGGCTATTGTGAGCAATGTTGCTGTGGAAATCTGTGTACCAGCGTCAGCGTGGACATTTGTCTTCATTTCTTTTGAGTAGCTAAGAGTGGAACTGCTGGGTCATATGGTAATTCTATATTTAACTTTCAGTATTACTGCTAAACTTTTCCATAGTAGCTACCCCATTTTATATTTTCACCAGCAATGTACGAAGGCTCCAGTTTACCCTTGTTCTCACCAACACCTCTTATTTTTTCTTTAAAAGATACTACTGTACCCATCCTAGTGGATGAGAAGTGGTATTTTACTGTGGCGTTGGCCGTTGTATATCTTCTTTGGAAAACTGTCTATTCAAATCTTTTGCTCATTTTAAAATTGGCTTGGCTTTTTATTGCTGAGTTGTAAGAACTCACAAATATTCTCAATACTCAATTTTTATCACACATACGATTTGCAAATATTTTTATTCATTCTGAGTTGTCTTTTCATATTATTGATAGTGTCCTTTGATGCATAAAGGTTTTTAGTTTTGATGACGTCTGTCCAATTTATCTACATTGTTCTTTGGTTGTGCTTTTGGTGTCAAATCTAAGAAACTGTTGCCTAATCTAAGATCCTAAAGATTTTCACCTATGTTTTCTTCTAAGATTTGTATAGTTTTGGCCCTTACATTTGGGCATTTAGTCAATTTTGAGTTAATTTTCATATATGGTACGAGGTAGGGGTCCACGTTCATTCTTTGGTATGTGGATATCCAGTTGTCCCAACACCATTTGTTAAAAAGACTATTCTTTCCTGACTGCATATTCTTGGCTGCCTTGTCAAAATCAATTGACCATAAATGTATGGATTTATTTCTGGACTTCCAATTCTATTCTGTTGGTCTACATGTCTACCTTCATGCCAGCGTTACACAGTCTTGATTACTGTGGTTTTGTAGTAAGTTTTGAAGTCAGGAAATGAGTCTTCCAACATTATTTTTGTTCAAGACTATTTTGGTTCTTCCGTGTTCTGTGTGCCTTGCAATTCCATATGAATTTTAGAATCAGCTTGTCCACTTCTGGGGGGAAAGGCAGTTGGAATTTGGATAGGGATTGCATTGATGGTTTTTTTCTTTCTTTTTTTTTTTTAGAAACAGGGTCTCACTCTGTCACCCAGGCTGAAGTGCAGTGGTGCAATCATAGCTCACTGCAACCTCGAACTCCTGAGCTCAAGTGATCCTTCCACCTCAGCCTCCGCAGTAGCTGGGACTATAGGCGTGTACCACCACACCTGGATTTTTCTTTTTAAGAGACGGAGTCTTGCTATGTTGTCCAAGCTGGTCTCAAACTCCTATTCTCAAGCAATCCTCCTCCCTCAGCCTCCCAAAGTGCTGGGATTACAGGCACGAACCACCACACCTGGCCCATTAATCATTTAAACACCTGGTAGACTTCACCAATGAAGCCATCTGATCCTCGGCTTTTCTTTGGTAGAATTTTTTGTATTACTAACTCAAAATATATCAAATTTGGGAATATTCCAGCCTTTACTAATTACTGAGAATCAGCCATTTTTCTTGAATGTTTTCCCCAGATTGCTGCAAGCCTTTGGTTAATTTCCAGAGTTCCAAAAAAAGTTGATTTTGGAGTCTTTGCCAATGTTTTTATTGCTTTTATGGAGGGGGAGATTTGGATTTCCTTACTCTGTCCTCACGGACGACACTCCTTAGTTGGGTTTCTGATAGCGCAGACAAAAGCATCCAAACTGATGAGAAATTTATTTTCGTTATGATGGGAAGCACAAGGACGATGGCTCTGGAACTGGAGTGAACATAAATATTAACCGAGGTGATGGTTCTAAGTGCACACTCCCAGGTCCCGCCATAAATTCTGATGATTTTTGTCTGGGGCCCGGGAACCTGCATTTCAGGCAGGTGCTCAGAGAACCCTTTTTGAAAGCAGTGGATTAGAAGAATCATTAATCAAAATAATGAACAAAGTGGGAGGTTGAGAAGAGGAGAAGTTGTATAAATTCGTTAATGTCACATTTTTATCGACTCAGCCAAGTGCAAACAAGACGGAGACGACACCGGGACACAGCCGCAACCTAGAACCACAGAGCCCCGGCCTGAAAGGGCCCTTCCCCAGATCACAGAGTGACCTAGTCCTTGCCAGAGCCAGTAGTCTTTGGGGCTTAAAAACAGAAGCATAAAAATCTAAAACAAACTTTGGAAGCCGGCCGGCCCAGAGCAGTTGGCTTAGCTCACACCACACACTGGCCAGCCAACTGTTGCAGGGGCCGGGCAGAGGGCTGCCCCACAGGATGTAGGGGGACCAGGGCCTTGGAACGTCCAGGTGGGGATGGCTGATTCTAGGGGACGGATGGGCACGTGACAGCTGCACCCCCAAACAGCGGAAGAGTGTGGCCCCCGGCTCTGGAGGCCCGTTTTCTGGGTGAAGCAGATCTGGACCATCCAGCCCGAAGCCCCAGTGCCAGGGACTTGCTGTCCTTTCCACAGTGGAGGTGTTTCTCGCTTCCAAAACATCCTGTGCTAGCGTGGGAAGCGCCTCCCCACGGTGCCTGGAGTCCACGGGGCAGGGGTGGGGAGGGAGGGCGGCCGTCAGCAGGAAGCAAGGCTGGGGACCCCAGCCACAGAGGACGCTGCTCCCATGAGCTGAGCGGCTGCCTTGCAGGGAGTTAGTGTTCGGGGCTTTGTCACGGTGCTCTGGGAATTCAGGGCGGGCCCTGGTAGTGGGGAGGCTCTCAGCTGATGCAGCCCTGCAGCTGGGACTGTCAGCTCAGCAAGCTTCGGACACAGGAGGTGACAGCATGTCCCGCCTTGCTCTGATGGGCAGGAAGATGCAATAGCGCGACATGCCCCACTCGGGCCAGTCCGCCCTGGCTCTGCAGGCCTCCCGAAACGAGCTCTGGGAGGCCCAGGGAGCTCCGCAGGCAACACCAGATACCACCCCACCCGGGGGTCCCGGCCGGGTCCTAGTCCAAGAGGTGAACACTGTGCTCTTTGAAAAGAATCCCTGGGGGCCGGGTGCGGTGGCGCACGCCTGTCGTCCCTGCTACTCGGGAGGCTGAGGCGGGAGGATCGCTTGAGCCCAGGAGTTTGAGGTTGCTGTGAGCTAGGCTGACACCGTGGCACTCTAGCCAGAGCAACAGAGAGAGACTCTGTCTCAAAAAAATAAATAAATAAATAAATGTGTGTATTGGTTTTCTATTTCTGCAATGACAAATCACCATAAATGTAGTGGCTTAGAACAATACAAATCCATGATGTTTTGCAGGTCAGGGTTCTAGATTTTTAGTCCCAACCACATCATAATTTGGAGGGTCTTAATTTTTAAACTTTTAAATTTTAGAAAAATTTTTTAAAAATCTGTTTTGATGAACCATGTTCTAGGGAATTAGTAAAGAAATGGAAGTCAAGACATAGTTTTATGATTGCTTATGTTTGTGTTTCAAATATAACTCTTTCAGAGAGTGCCCTGGGACATGTTTAGGGCGAACAGCCCACGAACCCTTCCACAGAAGCATGTCCGTGGTCAAGCTGAGCTTTTCACCTGATCCTCGGGGCCCCACGGTGGCCTCCCAGGGAAGGAGCCTGGCACTGCCTGCTCACCCAGGCCAGCTCGTCCTCCTGCAGCCCTGGGGGCCCAGCCTGGTGGGGAGGGGGACTAGGGCACAGAGAGGAGCAGCTTCTCTCTCGCTGGGCGGGTGGGCACAGCCTGGTTTCCCCAGGGGGGCCAGGCTTGCGGCCACCCTGCCCTCTGGGAACTGTAAGAACTGTGCCCCCAGCTCCACCCCAGCAAGATTCTCTGTGGTCCCAGCAATGGCGCGTGCCTCCTTCCTTTCCTGCCTGCCTCAGGGACCTGCCGTCACCGTGTGGCTTCCTGCCAGGAGCCTGGCTCCGTGGGCTCCTCCCATCCCATGGCCTTTGCCGCGCCAGCGTCCCAGCACATCTCCACACCTATCATCACTGCCACAGTGGCCACACTGCTGTGTACCTCCAATCTCGGTCACCTTTCATGTGTAAGAGGCCCTTAGCACAGTGGTGATGACCTTGGGCTCCCGAGTCCAACGGGCCTAGGCCCCTGCCCCTGTCCTACGGCCCACCGTCAAGCGCAACCCTCAACCTCAGAGAGGGTGTCTACTTACACGCAGATGGGGGTGGCCGTGCCTCCCCCCTAACAGTGGAGTGACTCCCCCAACGAATGCGTCCTGGGCATCCCCCGGCGCTCCAGGTGCCAGGATCCAGGTGGGCTGCCATACAGAAAAATAGGAGCTGGAGCTGGTGTGGGGTCGCTGCCAGGCCAGCCCAGGCAGGACCTGCGGGGCCCAGCCAGGAGCCTTGGACTGCGTCCTCAGGGCGGGAGGAAGCCCCAGGAGGGCTTCAGCTGCCAGGTGGGGGCGGGTTTTGGAGCTGGCCGGACTCACCTGTGCAGACCGCAGCCGCGGTGCTGGGGCAGGGGCCCTGCGTAGGTACCGATTTGCAGGGATTTTTCAGGCAAAAGAAGAGTCCTGAGCTAACGCAGTGAGGAAGGAGAGTGGGGATGGGTTTGAATTCAGGTGAGGAGCTGCGGCCTCGGCTCACAGCTCCGTGGGTGCCCGTGCGTACGATCTGCGGCGCCGCGCCGCGGGCGGGGGCCAGTCGGGGAACCGGGGGACGTGCTAAACTGACATTTGCAGACGCTGAATCCAGGGAAGCCCGGCAGGCAGAGGGCCGGACAGGCGGGACAGAGGAGACGGCTTCGCTGACGAAAAAGGTTTGGGAATTCAGGTTTTCGGGTTTTCAGGCGGAGAACTGAGAGAGGAGATGGGGTGGGGTTGGCGTCTCAGATTCTGTGTCTACTTGGCATCCATTCATGACAAGGCCAATGACACCAACTGTATTTTCTTATTTTCTGCATTCTTGATGCTCTGGCCTTTGGGAGCCTTGGAGACCCGGGGGAGGCCGCCCTGCCCAGGCCGGCTCATTCCCGAAGATGACAGCAGCCTGCCTGCGGCACACCTGCACGCGCAAACCCGCCGACCCGAGCTCGTGCCCCACGTGGCCCCCGATGTCACACACAAACCAGGCTTCCCTGCCCTGAGGCATCCCCCGGCAGGCCCCTGGCAGCCACAGACCGCCCCGTGCGTGGCCCGGAGCCCACTGGAATTATTCACGCCAGCCCATGGTGTGGGGTGGCGGGTCCGCTTCTCTTGGGGAATGTAAGACATAAATTCTCTCAGTGGAATCATCACTCAGCCTCGTCTCCATCAACTAAATCCCGGCGGAATTTATATCAGCGAAGGATTGAAGTGTGCGAGGGAACTGGGCCGTGCAGAGCGCTGCGCTTTCTAGACGGAGCTGTAGGGTCCAGCGTTTTCCTAAATGGCCCATTCTCCAGGGAGCACTGTGCACGGGGGATGACGGGCAGTTGGGGGAACGATCCAGCGCTGCCTCCCCCGCTTGGGCGGTTCCAGGGTCGGAGCAGCCAGGGGAGCCCCCTGGACTCCCTCGGGCAGGGCCTGGATGGAGCAGCGGGGCAGCTCTGCAGGGGGAGCGCCAGGTCCAAAGTCCAGGGCCGGTGAAACTCCTGCCCAGCACAGTCGCAAAGAAGCTGTGTTTCTGACCCACTGCCTGCCACAGGTTCAGGGTCCAAAGCGGCCTCCTTCCTAGCCCCTGTGCCTGGCTGCGGGTGGGGGTGCGGGCCTGCAGCCGGGCTTTGCTGCGGGGGCCCCTGGCGAGGCCCAGGCGCGCTCTGTGGCTTGCTCTGCTGCTGCTGCTCCTCTCGGTCTGGGGGCTGCCCGGCGCCCTCACCTCTGCCTCCGACTCAGAGGCCCTGCGTCTTACCTTCCCCAGAGCGCCAGGCTCGTGCCTTTACTGCCGGGATGGCAGACAGGCGAGTGACCGACTGCTACTTTATTCCCTGCACCTGTGGCTTTAAGTCATCAGTGGGATTTTGGAAAGGGATAAAAGATGTGCACACCTCCATTTTTACCTCGAAGTCTGCATTCATTCACAGGACGTGACCAGGACCCACAGCGGGGAGCGCGGGCGTGGGTGGGCTTGGTGGGCAGCGCGGGCTGGAGTTGGCCTTGCTGTCCCAGCTGGCCAGGTTTGGACCCGATGGGAGGCTGGGCAGCCCGTTTGGAGCCAGCAGTAGGACGGCCAGGTCTGGCTGTGCCCAGATTGGAGCCAGACTCCCAAATTCCCTATTTCTTGAAAAGCTCTTCATTTGTCATGTCCACAACATGATGCTATCCTCATTCTTCTCTGCTGTGTGACATCTCCTGACCCCTCTTGGGACACATTCCCATTCTCGTTTCCGAAGAATGCGTTGGCCCTGCTGTCAGCCCTCTAGGAACACTCCCTCAAGCACCAAGGACTCCTTTTTTATAGACAAAAGATCGGGGAACCCCACACCCACCAGTGACACTTTCAGCATCTGCCCATCAGGAAATACATAATGGCCAAGCTACATGAGGAGTTCAGTTACCTTCTGAGGGATTCTGTCTTTTACTAACTGTAACGGCAGCTGGATACACTTGATACACTTGAAAAATACAGTACTGTGTATGAGTGACACATGATAGGCCCCGAGGAAGGTTTATGACGCTAATTTCATGGCAAATGCAGATGATCAAGCTATGTCCTCCCGGGAGGGAGAAGTCTCTTTCTCTAGCTGCTGCCTGCAGTCCGGCTGCCACGCGTCCCAGGCTCCCCTAACAGAGTCTCGGGTCGATCCCCTACATTCCCTAGCAGTTGCTGGGAGTCCAGCTGGCTCAATCCCGAATGCAAGGGGAGCCTTGCCCGCCGCCACAGCTGCTTTGCGCTCAGAACACGGTAAGTGGGGTGGGAGGGGGCGGGGCCGCCTCTGGATTCGCACCTCCCGTCTCGGTTCTCCCTCCCTGACCTCTGGTCGTGGGGAAGGAACGAGGCCAAAGGGCAAAGGTCTGTTCACCTAAAAGGTTACTGCTTGTACTTTCCTCTGGCCAACATTAATTGGCTTTTTAAAAAATGGACATGTACTCTATTTACAACAAAGTTCGATTTTAAGTGTACAAATAGCCACAGTTATGACACAGAACATTCCCAATGCCCCCAGAGCTCACTTTGTGCTCCTGTGGTCAATCCCTGCCCCCACACCTGACCCCCAATGACTCATCTGCTTTCTCATCCGAGAGTTTAGTCTTTCTAGAATTTCATATCAGGGGAATTTTACAGTACTCTGGTCTCTGGTGTCTGGCTTCTCCGCAGCCTAACGCATGTGAGACTCACTCACCGTGTCGCTGTACCAGCCGTGTGGCTCTACCGCAGCTTGTTTACCTATTCACTCAGGGACACCTAGGCTGTTCCAATTTTTGACAACTATTCATAATGCTTCTGTGAACATCTCAGCACAAGTCTGGTGTGGACACGTTTTCGTTTCTCTTGGGTAAGAACCTAGGAGTGAGATTTCTGGGTTGAATGGTAAGTGATGAAACTTGGTAAGGAACCACCAAAATGCTTTCCAAATTGGCCTTACCATTTTGCATTCATCCGTACCAGGGACGTGGGAGAATTCCGGTCGTGCCACGCCCTCTTCAACGCTTGCTATCGTCAGCCTTCTCATTTTTGGTCGCTTGAGTGGATCTGTCCTGGTTTATGGGTGTCCCACTGTGGCTTTGTGTTTCCCTAATGACAGATGGTGGTCGAGCACCCTTCATGGACTTGCCTGTCACCTGTATATCTTCTTTGGTGACGTATCTGTTCTGTTTGTAATTTTATAATGGGATCAAATGAGTTCTTTACGTATTCTGGATAGAAGTCCTTTATCAGATATGTGTTTGATTTTTCTCCTAGTCTATGCCTTGCCTTTTGTTTTCTGAGTGGGGTCTTTGTAAAAATTGTCTTCAGGTTTATTAAAGTATAATTTACATACAGTAACATCCATCCTTTTTAGGTGTTCTGTGAATTCTACCACCACAATCAAGATACAGAATATTCCCATCACCCTCCCCAAATTCCCCGCATACCCTCTCTGGTCAATCCCCTGCCCTCAACCCCAATCCCTGGCAACCACGGGTCTCACAAAGTCTTTTGAACTGCCAAAGTTTTAAAATTTGGTAATGTCCACTTGATCCACTTTTTATTATGTGTTTTAGTCCATTTGTGCTGCTGTAACAAAACGCCGCAGACTGGGTAATTTATAAACAATAGAAACTTATTTCTCACAGTTCTGGAGGCTGGGAAGTCCCAGATCCAGGCACCAGGAGGGTTAGTGTCTGGTGAGGCCCAGTTTCTGCTTCCAAGACGGCACTTTGTTGCCGTGTCCTCACATGGTGGAAGGGACGGAAGGGGGAAAAGGGCCCAGCTAGTCCCCTCACGTCCTTGTATAGTGGCACTGACCCATTCACCCTCATGCCCTAATCACCTCCTAAAGGCCGCACCTCCTAATACTATCACACTGGCAGTTAAGTTTCTGCGTCTGAATTGTGAAGGGGCACATGCATTTGAACCGTGGCAAGGCGGTTCTTCAGGTGTCGTAGCTAAGAAGTTGTCAAATACAAGGTCACAAAGATTTTTCTCCTAGGGACTTCATAGTTTTGGCTCTTACACTTAGACCTATGATCCATTTCGGACTAGTTTTGATCGGGGTTTGTAGGAAGGGCAGGCCGATGCTATTGCACGCGGATGCCAAGCTAGTTATTGCAGGCACGTTTGTTGGCCCCGTCATTGAAGAGCAACTGACCATACATGTGCGGGTCTATTCCTGGACTCTTCTTTTCCACTGGTCCTGTCTAGATCACTGTAGCTTTATACTAAGTCTTAAAATCGGGTAGCCTAAGTCCACCAACTAGCTTTTTTTGATCTCTGTGTGGCAAGCCCTGGCGCTGGCCTTCTTTCACTGAGACTTCATGTAGGTTTGTTTTTTTTTTTTTTTTGAGACAGCGTCTCACTCTGTTGCCCGGGCTAGAGTGCCGTGGCATCAGCCTAGCTCACAGCAACCTCAAACTCCTGCGCTCAAGTGATCCTCCTGTCTCAGCCTCCCGAGCAGCTGGGACTACAGGCATGCACCACCATGCTCAGCTAATTTTTTCTATATATATTTTTTTAGCTGTCCATATAATTTCTGTTTTTAGTAGAGACGGGGTCTCGCTCTTGCTCAGGCTGGTCTCAAACTCCTGATCTCAAGTGATCCTCCCGCCTTGGCCTCCCAGAGTGCTAGGATTACAGGCGTGAGCCACCACGCCCGGCCCATCTAGGTTTTAACAAAGGCCTTGCAGGGTGTCCTCAATGCACGCTGCTCTGATACGGGGAATCGTGCTTTAGCTCAGCATCATTCACCCCCAACACCAACCAGCTCCCGCCGTCGGTGATACCCCTGTGGCCTCTTGCTCCAGAGCCCCAGCCTGGCAGACGGAGAGCACAAGCAGGGACAGGCAAGCCTGCCCAGGGCCCCGTAAGCTAGTGCACACTGTCCGAGCAGACATCCAACTGCGGAATAAGATGCCAGCCTCTATTGTATTGTATTGTATTGTATTGTATTTTTGAGACAGCGTCTCACTCTGTTGCCCAGGCTAGAGTGCCATGGCGTCAGCCTAGCTCACAGCAACCTCAAACTCTTGGGCTCAAGTGATCCTCCTACCTCAGCCTCCTGAATAGCTGAGACTACAGGAACGCGCCACCATGCCCGGCTAATTTTTTCTATTTTTAGCAGAGACGGGGTCTTGCCCTTGCTCAAGCTGGTCTCAAACTCCTGAGCTCAAGTGATCCTCCCGCCTCGGCCCCCCAGAGTGCTGGATTACAGGTGTGAGCCTTCACACCTGGCCAGCCTCTCTTTTCCAGACACCTAAGATTATTATGGTGGCTCTCTTGGAGCCACACCCTGTTGGCTTTGGTAACAGCAAGGCACCCTCCCTAATTATGCACCCACAGGCTGCGGAGGGAAACTCGGACACTACCTCTTCCTCGGGCCCCTTCCCTCCCCGGTCATCCAGTCATGCAAACGCCAGGGTAGGGCGGGGCGGCTGGGGACAGCAGGGCTAGCTCTGCGGCCCTATAAGCAGCTCTGGGTGCTTGTACGTTGGGGACTGTCCTTACAGTGTGCGACACTAAATGCCTCTGGGGCCTAACCCTGATAGCCTGACTCACCAATTCCAGGGTAACAGGAAAAGGCCCATTAGACATCCTGTTACACACAGCTCTAATAAAAACTGTAATAATAACACCAAAACACTCACTTAGTGCTGGCCAGGCACCATTCTCCTTCTCCACTTAGATAAGTAATTTCCTCTCCACCATAGCCCAGCCTGTGAAGCAGGATCCCCAGCCGAGGAAGCCCAGGCACCGGGGAGGTGAACTGCCCCAGCCAGGACTGGTGCCCCGAAGAGCTGCGATCCGCCCAGGGGGTCCGGCGGTGTCCACACTGCGGGGCACCACACCCGGCTGCCTTCCACGTCGCAGAGGCAGGGGACAGGGGCACCCACAGACGCCTCGGTTTCGGCTGCGTATCTGGCTGAAACTAAGTCCACAGGCGAGCGAGCAAGGAGAAGGCACACATGTCGGGTGGCCATCTCTGTCCCTGAGGGCTCTGCTCACCTTTCAACGAAGATGGTGGTGAGGGGGGAGCCCCGCACCCTCACCCCAGGCACTGGGCTAACCCTAACCCCGGCCCTAACCCTAACCCCGGCCCTAACCCCGGTCTGCAGCTCGCCCAGCCCCCGCGCGCTGGGGTCCCGCAGCCTCCGGGTAGCCGGGCGACACAAGCTGCGCGCAGGGCGCATGCCCGTCCCTTTGGACTCCGGGACTTTCCCCCAGTGCTCGCATCAGCTGCGGAAAGAAAATAGTTCCAGTCCATCGAGCGGGGCAGGGGACCAAATAAGCAACAGGTGGACGGACATGAGTCGGTGCGCACGAGCGGGCTGCCCGGCGGAAACAGCCGGCACGTCCCCTACGCGCGGGTCCCCTGCGGTCCTTGCCGCTGTCATAGGTCCAGGCTCTGCCTGACGCCGTGGCGCTGGGCCAGGCACGTCGTCGTTCTCCTGGACCCCTTCATTCCCATTGTTAAGGCGAGGAGGGTGCGCGACATCTTCGATGCTGCGAGTTATTAACTAGAAGGAAGGGGGTGGCCAAGTGCAGGAGGGCGGGGAGGGGACCTCGAGGTTGTGCCGAAAGCTCAGGACAGTGGGGGCGAGGGAGGAGACAGGCCCTGAGGGATGCGATGGGCGTGGGGTGCTCCTGGCAGAGGGGAGGCTGGAGGCCTGCACGGGACACGGATGTGTCCGGAGAGCTCTGGGCGCAGCTGCTGGACCAGCGCGGGTGCGGGTGCGGGTGCGGGGGGGCCGGGGGTGGGGGGGGAGTTGGGGGGACGGCCTGGAGGGGGAGGGAACCGGCCTGGAGGGGGAGGGCCTTAAAAGCTCCCTGTACCCGCCGCGGGCCCTGAGCTGCCGCCCAGGGTCCTCAGCCGGGGAATTTACATGAAGTGTGTGTTTCAGTGAAGTAACTCTGGCAGGAAACAGACAGGAATTGTAATTGTACGAAGAGGATATTGGAGGAAGGAAGTTCATCTCATAGTCCCGGGAATAATGAGGGCCGGAGTCCGGGGGTGCAGTGGGGACAGAGAAGGAAGCTGGTCCCAGAGAGATTTCTAAGACAGTCATGGAGAAGCCGCCTCCACTCCCCCGTTAGATCAGGTTCTGGGACGACTCTTGGGTTTGGCAAACCGAGTCAGCTGAGTCATTCAGATGTCTAAGTGTCTCCCAAGTGCAGACCTCGTGCCAGACGCCCAGGTCCAAGATCAAAACAGACCTGCTCTGCCCTCAGGGTGTGTGTAGTTGAATAGGGCAGGTGGGCGCAACCAGATAATTGTATCTATGTCCTTGTGGTGCAGAGGACTATGGGTGTCCCTACCTGACCCCAGGGTGGGGGCGGGGGTAGGGAGGGCTTCCTGGAGGAGTGGGGCCTGAGCTTCAGGGACACGGAGTTGCCAGGCAGTTGGCAGCAGGCGCCCAGGCAGGAAGGCCAGGGAGTTTGTGATGTGTTCAGAGAACTGGAAGCCGAGGCTGGAGTGTAAAATGGGAGCTTCAGTGCCCTTCTGTAGGGGCCGGGGAGCCCAGGACGGCTGGGTCAGACTTGGTTTTGGGCGGCTCGCCCTGGTGTCTGGTGGAGAACAGCTGTAAAGGGGAGGGTGCTGCAGGAAGTGCGGGGGACAGTGGGGGCTGGAGCCCGCAGCACGGCAGGAGCGGGAGCTGCACAGGGGGTTCCAGGAGCCTGGGGTGGGGGCAGCGGGGTGGGGAAGTGAGCCCGGCACACCAGGTGTGTGGGGCCCTGTGGCCATTCCCGTGGCGGTACCCAATGGCAATTTACTGGCCCAGGGATCTTGGGCCATTCACGTTGGTGCAAAGTGGGGATGACAAGACCCACCTGACAATGTTGGGGTGACTCACTCGACAAATATTTCCCGAGCACCTGCCGGTGTTCTAGGGGCCGGGCACACAGCTGCACCGCCGCAGCCTGAGATGCCCAGCAAGTACGAGTTGAGCTAAACATCCAGGGCTCAAGCAGAGGAACAGATTTGACTGCCATCCCTATTAACGTCCCCACAGAAGAGGGGGTGAGCAGGGAGTGAGCGAGACTCTCCCAGCTGCAGGGCGAGAGGAGCTGCCTGGTCGCCCTGTGCCGGCCGGCGGGGAGCCCGGTGTCACATGTGTCGGTTTGAACGGCCTTGGCAAGGCCGTCTTTAAATGCGGGTTTGGGACGAGGCTCCTTAAGCTACGCGCTGGCGTCGTAACTCCTGGGGACCACCTGTGTGCCTCTGTTTCGGAGGGAAGAGACTGTGAGTCCAGCCCCGTGGGTTCAAGATCCTGGGGTCTCACGGGGGTTGGGGGGACCCACGCCTGGAACCAGCCTGCTCACGCCACCACGGAGGTCTGCTGGCAGCCCACCGCCTCTGCCACGTGGCGCTCTCAGCACAAAGCCAGTGTTGTCGCCAGGTGCACAAGGGTGGAACAGGGACTGTCACTGTGTCCTATCACGACTCTTCAGAGCAGACTAATTGTTTTGCCGTTGAGAAGATGAAGTCCTGCTGGAACGAGGTGCTTGCCAGAGACTGCGAGTCGCCTGAAGGACTGTGTCTTCCTCGGCCGTCTGCGCTGTGTCCCAGAAATCCGTCACCACCCCAGTCAGATCAACGTAAACAGCAAATTACTGTGTGGTTTTTTTAAATTAAGTAGCAATAGTGGTTTACCCTGAATTAATTTATTAAAGAAACTTGGAGTTTTCATTTGTAATTTTAAACGCAATTAAAAATCTTCAAAGGCTAACAAAAATAGTTGTTAATGTTTATTAAGTGTTTGTAAGCACAGTGCTTCATAGTGTGTTTTCTCATTTAACTTTATTTATTTTTTTATTTATTTATTTTTTTGAGACAGAGTCTCACTCTGTTGCCCAGGCTAGAGTGAGTGCCGTGGCGTCAGCCTAGCTCACAGCAACCTCAAACTCCTGAGCTCAAGCGATCCTCCTGTCTCAGCCTCCCGAGTAGCTGGGACTACAGGCATGCACCACCATGCCCGGCTAATTTTTTCTATATATATATATTTAGCTGTCCATATAATTTCTTTCTATTTTTAGTAGAGATGGGATCTCACTCTTGCTCAGGCTGGTCTCGAACTCCTGAGCTCAAACGATCCGCCCACCTCGGCCTCCCAGAGTGCTAGGATTACAGGCGTGAGCCACCGTGCCCGGCCTCATTTAACTTTATATCCCCAAGTTAGGTGGCTCATTGTCACCATTTTCACTGATGGAATAAGATTGGAGCAAGGCAGAGTAAGGTGGGGTAAAGTGAGGTAAGGTTGGGGTAAGGTGGGGTAAGGTGGGGTGCTATAGAGTAAGGTGGGGTAAGGTGGGGTAAGGTGGGGTGCTATAGAGTAAGGTGGGGTAAGGTGGGGTAAGGTGGGGTGCTATAGAGTAAGGTGGGGTAAGGTGGTGTAAGGTGGGGGTAAGGTGGGGTAAGGTGGGGTAAGGTGGGGTGCTATAGAGTAAGGTGGGGTAAGGTGGTGTAAGGTGGGGGTAAGGTGGGGTAAGGTGGGTGCTACAGAGTAAGGTGGGGTGACTGGTTTTGGCCAGCTGGTCGTCCCGGCAGCCAGAGGCAGGGCAGGTTTGGGACTCAGGACCCTGGGCCCAGAACCGCGGCTCTTGCCCACTGGGCGCGTCCCCTGTTCATGCTGGGCTCTCGCAGGGTGGGCGGTACCTCAACAGTTACAGTTGTTACCTCTGAAGACCTGGGGCTGCACTCGGCCCCCTCCCCAACCCTTGCTGCCCAGCTCAGCACAGGGCAGCTCTGACAGAGGTGGGGATTTGCGGGGGGCTGCGGGAACACACACCGTGCGGCTCCGTGTCCGCCTCCACTGCGCTTTGGGTGTGCCCTGGGGAGGGCCACGCTCAGGGACATTTGCCATGGCCTCCCCAGGTGGGCAGGGCACAGCCAGAGGGTGGTCGCTGGAGGGAAAACCCTCAACTCCAGAGGAGCAATTTGGTGTGTGCACAAACGATACCTTTTCTAAATTCAATTTTATTTTTCTGAAACATAAGCTTCAGGAACCTGAACTCCTGCGAGTTTCTCAGACGCTGCTGCGTCCTCGTGGCTGAGTCCAGCCGCCCCTTCCCTCTCACTGAGCACCTGCCCGTGCCTGGGCTTCTGGAACCTCGGGTCCAGTGGCGGTAGAGATGGGCCAGGCCACCGACTCAGGGCACTCGGAGGTGCCCCTTGGAGGAGGGCGTGGGAGAGTTGGAGGGAGCTGGTTTAAAGTGGGCATTGACGCCGCAGCCCACCTGGGCAAAGACGGTTTTCTCCACAGTATTTCGTGCGGGATCCTGGTCAGTAAATCTGGCCAAGTGAGTCATTTGGAAGCAGTCAGGTGACCTGGGTTGATAAGTGGATAATGTGTTGACTCTAATAAACCTCTGCATTTATTACTGAGCTTTTTTTTTTTTTAACCTTTCATATGCTTTTAAATATTGACTATTAAAAAAAAAAATCTTACCACTTAAGCCTAGCTTTCCTGCAGACGGTTCTGTGCCTTTGGCCTGTAGGACGTTTGGCTGAGCCAGTGGCAAGGATAGCGTACCAGGAGCCCTTAATGCCTCCGGAGCCGTGGTGGCCAAGAGTCACAGCTGTGGAATTATTTGTGACTCTGCTAAGGGTAAACACATGTGTCCCTTGTCGCTTTCTGATCAGCATGACGTTCTCAGTTGGATTTGCAGTTCACTCTTCTCGCTGAAATTGGAAGTGGACACAGAAATGAGGGATGTTTGTTTTCTCTCGGCTGCAGCGATGAGCCGAGGCTCCATCACCGCGCAGGCCCTGGCGCCTCTGCAAGATCGGCCTTTCCTGTTTTCGTCCCTCTCGGCTCACTTCGCAGCCGGCTTTGTGCAGGGAGAAAAATGCCCCGAGGGAAGCATCCAAGAAGGCTACCAGGTGCACAGGTCAGCCAAGTAGGTGACTCCGTGGGATGAGTCTCTTTGTGTTTGTGCGGCCGGGAAGGGCGAGGCTCCGGCCGAGTGACTTTCCCACCTGCGCTGCGAGGCGGACCCTGCCCGCCGCCGCCCGGGCGCCCTCGCGGGACGCTGACACTGTCGGGAACGCTGGTCCACCGGGCATGCTTCAGGGACCCCTTTGGCCTCTGAGTACGTGTGTAGAGCTGCTCCTATAGAGGCCTGTGTGGGGCTGAAAGTACATCTATTTATTAAATATGCACTGACGTTTTTGTGAGTAAACAGAAACAGTGAGCAGGTGTGAGTGGTGGCCAGAGAAGATGAAACGGCCGGACGTCGGCAGTTGCTGGGGCGGGTGCTGGGCACGTGTGAGCTCATCACGCTCTTCTCGCTACTTCTGTGTGTGCCTGAACATTTCCAAAACAAAAAGCTTTGTAAAAGTACGTATAGAATTTGTCTTAGTCTGTTTGTGCTGCTATAACCAAATACCCCAAACTGGGTAATTTATAAACAACAGAAATTTATTTCTCAGTTCTGGGGGCTGGGAAGTCCAAGACGGAGCGCTGGCGTTGGGTGTCTGGCGAGGGCCACTGCTGTGTCCTCACACGGCAGAGGGCGGAAGGGCACAAGGGGCCTCGCTGGTTCCCTGAGCACTTTTGTGGGATGGCTCATCCCACTTCAGGGCTCTGCCCTTGTGACTTAGCCATCCCCAAGCCCCCAGGTCTCACTGTTGTCACACTGTGACTAAGTTTCGGCCTGTGACCGTGGGGAGCACCCGGACCGCAGCAGGGCTCACGCCTCCGTCCGTGTAAGTCCTTGCACGCACTTACCAGCCGCCCTTGCTGCATGCTGCTCTGCTGCAGACCTCGAGCTGGGCACTCGGGTACAGTGACGCTGCTTCACTTTCCTGGCAGGACTGACATGAGTCCAGCGTCACAGACTGGTGACATCTTTGAGACACAGTGACCTTGTTATGGAATATGGAAACCTTGAACAGAGGAGATCAACCATGGGAGGGTCGGAGTGGGCTTCACTGAGGAATCAAGGCCAGAGCCGAGATCCGAAGGCCAACTAGGAAATCACCGGGCACCGTGGGGTGGCGGGGGAGGGGTCACCGTGGGGTGGCGGGGGAGGGGTGGGAGTCTCAGATGGTGGGACTGCCCTGCCTAGTGGCCCTGGGACCTGAAGGGGGGCCAGGCATGGAGCCCAGAGGGAGGGGAGGGCGGCTAGGGTGGAGGTGTGGTGGGGGGCAGGGCTGGGCAAGGAATTAGCCCTGGTCCTGGGCACCGTGGACAGCGTCTAAGCGGGAATAGCCTCACGTCAGTCTCTCATTCTAAGCCGCCGTTTGGCTGCAGCGAGCAAGGTGAGCCACAGAGGCAGGAGCCGGCGTCCAGGTGAGACAGCAGCTCCCCAGATGGGGGCTGTCTGTGGCGGGTGGTGGCAGAAGTGGGAGCAAAGGTGTGCCAGAGAGAGATGGGGGACGTGGTGACGGCCTGGGTGTGGGTCAGGCGGAGGGAGGAGTAGGCACGGAGGTGATAGGGTGGTCTGCAGAGAAGGCAGCACATTGGAGCAGGACCCAAGGAGGAGGTGAAGTCCCGTGTCTGACGTGGGTGGACATTTGGAGGGAGGTTTTGCAAAAGCCAACGGTCATGTGGACTTGAGGCTTGGGGGAGGCATCTGGCCTGGAAAGGGCCCTGGGGGACCCCCCGACATGCAGACGATGCTGACAGTGTGGAGGAGTTTTCGTGGAGGGAGGCAGGAGCAAGGAGGGGCAGCGTGGGGCCATGTGGGGCGGTTCCGGCAGAGTCTCGAGCCCTAGCTTGGGTTTTTTTTTCTTTTTAAAATTGCACAAGTCACGCTTATACATGCACATCAGGAAAATGTGAAGTCACAGCAAGTACACACGGGTGCAGACCATTTCAGATATGTACACACTCACATGTATCGCTTTATATTTTGCATAAGTAGGATCATGCCATCATCCCAGCAACTTGTTTTCTTTGCAGATTTGTTTTCTGATTATAAACGTAATGAAAAATTACAATGATAGTCCTCTCCTAAAAATCCCACCTTCCGGGGCAACCTCACGGTTGACACACGCCTTCAGTGTTTTCTTCTGTATCTACCTACACAGTGCCTTATCATACGGGTGCGTCATCATGTGATCATTCCCCTGTGGAAGGACGCGGTCTCGGTCTCTAGTTTCTGCTGTTAACAGTGAGGTGAACCTCTCTGAGTCTGCGTATTCATGCGTGAGTGTTTTTGCAGGCCGGGTTCCTCCAAGGGGAACTGCTGGGTCAAAGGGCTTGCGCATGTAGAGTTTTAACAGATGTCGCCCGACGGCCTGAGAACGCCTGTTTCCCTGCACTTTCCCCAGCGCTGGACTTCACCTAATCTGTTGGGTGGAAAAGGACGCCTTGTTGATACTTTAAGTTACATTGCATTGACGACTTGCAACTTTAAACACTTTTAAAAATATTTATTGGCTACAGGCAATCTTCAGGAGAAAATTGTATCTTTTTATCTCTTTTTCTTTCTGGTTGCACTCCTCTTTCTTTACTGAGTTGTGACAATTCTTTACATGATCTGGGTGTTGACTGTTTACAGCTTCTTAAGTCTGAGAATGCCCCGACTCAGAAAGCAGCCCAGGAGGTGCCCCCTCTTCCGCGTCTCTCCAGGCCCTGTGTGTTTTCCTCTGAGGCATCCTGGCCACTTTGCTCTTGGCGCCTGAGAGTAGGGGACGCACCTGAGCCCCGCTGCGTGCCCCCCTGCTGCAAGGCGACCTGCCCTGAGGCTCACGAGGATGGAGCCCTGGTCTCTGATTCTGCGACTGCGTCCCAGGCGTTGGCCCCAAAGGGCTGTCACTGGTGAGCATCTTAGGACACCTCTGCATAGTATCGCAAGCCTCCCCTCTGTTCAGTTTCCGGAGCGGTGGCCGCCCGGGAAAAGAGTGGCCACCAGCATGTCATAAAGACGCACAGACGCAGAATGTAGCTCTTGGGCACGTGGGGATCTCTCCGTCCTCAGCGCTTGGAGTCCCTGGGTGACTCACTCTTATGGGACAATGACTCAGGAAGGGGTGGGTCGTTCTGACGGTTCCCAGTGTGGCGTGCTGTCGTCCCGCAGGGGGGAGGCAGGAGCAGGGTGGTGCTCCTGGCTGTGCCTTCTCACCCAGTCACTCCTCTCTATTTGTTAGGGGACGGGCTGTCTAGGGCACAAGCCATCACCAGAAGCTTGGTGGCCTGCTCCTGGCCCCTTGCTCCTGCCAAACACCCCACAGTCAGCTGGCAGCCCCCACAGGGCCCTGGCCCTTGGGTGGTCCAGGCCGCCTGCCCCTGTGCCGGTTGCCCCTTGACCTCACTCTGGCCCCCCCGCCTCACAGCGAGCTCCCGGGCTGTGCACCCCACAGCTCTGGCCCTGGCTCCTGGGACCAACAGCCTCTCCTGCCTCCGTCTTCTCTCTCTACTAGTTTGTTGTGTAGCAGCTTTATTGAGATGAGATTCACATATCATGCAATTCACCCACTAAAATATCCAATTAGTGGGTTTTAGTATGTTCGCAGGGTTGTGCAACCATCATCCCCATCAATTTTACACGATTTGCATCACCCCAAAAAGAAATGCTGTCCGTGCTAACCAGTCACTCCCATGTCTCCCCAGTCCCCCGTTACCAAGGCAACCAGGAATCTAGTTTCTGTCTGTGGATTTGCCTTTTCTGGACATTTCACGTATCCACTTTTTTTCTTTTTTTTTAGAGACAGGGTCTGCCCGTGTCACCCAGGCCAGAGTGCAGTGGCGTCTGCCGGGGACCCAGTGTGGACGCACAGGGGTGGGAGAGGGCCCAGGACAGGCCACGGCCATTGTGGGGCCTTTGACTGTGACCAGGAGCCTCGGCAGGGTGTGGAGCGCAGGACGACGGGACCCACAGCCTGGTTGCCTACGCTGCGCACAGCGGGAGGGGAAGCCCAGCAGGGAAGATCTGCCCTTGCGGTTCCCGTGGCGTCCCCAGCCCACACCCGACGGGGCAAGTGCTCCCTCTTGTTCAGGCTGGTCTCGAACTCTTGACCTCAAGCAACCCTCCCACTCGGCTACCTTTCACGTGTGCCTCCAGCTTTGTTGTCTCCAGTCAAAAGGAATAGATGTTGTTTGCTTTGTTCATAATGGTCCTTCCTGTCCTTCAGTTGGTGCCCTAAGGCCCCAGTGGGGTGGGGTCCCTCTTCGCCCTCTGGTAAAATAGCAAACGTGGTTGGGGTGTGGTGAGTCAGCCCTGGGTGGGGCCCGTCCCCATCTCCCCAGTGTGAGCCACAGTCTGTACCAGGCCTGCCAGGCCTCCACCCCGCTGCCCTTGGCGGCCCCTCGCCGGGCTCTGCTCTCTGTGGGGGCTCTGCCCACACTTCCTGTCCCACCCCTCGCCCCAGAGGACACCCGGTCCCTGCTGCTCTTTGGTGACAGAAGAGAGCCTGGCAAAATGGCACAGGGTAGTTTCCCAATAAATATGCATTAAATGAACAATTATATAGAGTTCATTTATAAGACCTTTTCTGGCTTAGTTCAGCTCTGTGGGGGTGAGTTATTTCTGCTGCGATCACCCTTTTGGTTTTCTTTCGAGAGCGTTCTTAACATTTGGATGTTTAGAAAATACCGAGGAAAAAGAGGGAGGAGGAGAAGCTTCCCTTTAAAAAGCAACTTCAGGCCGGGCGCGGTGGCTCACACCTGTAATCCTAGCACTCCGGGAGGCTCAGGCAGGAGGATTGCTCGAGGTCAGGGGTTCGGGACCAGCCTCAGCAAGAGCAAGACCCCATCTCTACAAAAAATAGAAAAAATTAGCAGGGCGCGGTGGTGTGTTCCTGTAGTCCCAGCTACTCAGGAGGCTGAGGCAGGAGGATCGCTTGAGGCCAGGAGTTTGAGGCTGCTGTGAGCTATCACGATGCAACCGCGCTCTAGCCCAGGCAACAGAGTGGAAACTCTGTCTCAAAAGAACAAAAACAAAAACCCCACAACTTTATTATGAGAAAATACAAACGTATGCACAAACACAATGGAACAGTGACACCCCACCCGTGACACTCACCCAGCCCCATCAGGGCCCTGTGCACACCCGTCTTGTTTTGTCCAGCCCCCGCCTCACCCCCGGATGAACTAGAAGCAAACCCCAGACGGCATATGATGCCACCCGTCATGTCCAGAAAGACACTTCTAGAAGGAAAGGCAGGGAGGAGATGAGCTGCCAGAGTCTGTGTTCTTCAGGGCCGGGCTGGGACGTGTCAGCTGCTGTCACAGTCACCACTGTGCCACCCCACCCCCGCCCACATGACATCATGTGAGGCCAGCGCAGCCCCAGCCGCTGCGCAGGTGTCCCCGTGGTCATTTCCTTCCTGCCAGTCAGGGGCACAGCCACCAGCTTGCAAATTCTGAGGTGTTTTCCCTTTTTCCATTTCCTGTTACTGTTTTGAAAGCGTGAGAGGAAGAGAGAGACCTCGATCCGATAACCGCTCATTTACTATCAGAGTTGGGGCCACGTGTTTATAAGCAAGCGTGGCCTCTCTTGTATGTAAATCATGAATATCGGTAATTTGAAGAGAGCTGAGATTCCAGCAGGACAGAAAGAATCTGGGAGATTTTCACTGTGAGGTTGTGCACAAGTTGTTGCCTTGCTAACGGTGGGAAGAGGTTTTCTGTGGATTATTACATGGGTTATGGAGGTAAACGCGAATCTCATACATTTAGCCGCTGAGGGACTGTGTGGAATGCCTGGAATGCCCAGTCTCGTCCTTGTTGAAAAGTGTGGTGCCCACCGGAAGAGCAAACGTGGCTTCGAATATGACTTGTTAATTTTTTCTTTCCGTTTCTAGAGCTTAAAATAAAACATATCTCAGTTGGCAAAACAAATCAAGGTAAACTATGTTTTAAAAAATTATAACTTTACTCAACAACAAAAAAACAGACAACCCAATTCAAAAATGGACAAAGGACTTGAATAGACGTTTCTCCAAAGAAGACATGCAAAGGGCACAGAGCACGTGGAAAACTGCTCAACATCGTCAGTCGTCAGGGAAATGCAAGTCAGCCACCAGGAGATACCACTTCACGCCTGCTAGGACTGAGATGATCAAGAAAACGACAATAATAACAGAAAATCACTCTGGGAGGCCGAGGTGGGTGGATCGTTTGAGCTCAGGAGCTCGAGACCAGCCTGAGCAAGAGCGAGACCCCGTCTCTACTAAAAATAGAAAGAAATTAGCTGAACAACTAAAAATATATAGAAAAAATTAGCCCGGCATGGTGGCACATGCCTGTAGGCCCAGCTACTCGGGAGGCTGAGGCAGGAGGATCGCTTGAGCCCAGGAGTTTGAGGTTGCTGTGAGCTAGGCTGATGCCACGGCACTCTAGCCTGGGCAACAGAGTGAGACTCTGTCTCAAAAAAAAAAAAAAAAAGAAAGAAAGAAAGAGAGAGAATCACACGTGTCGGCAAGGATGTGAGGACGTGGAGATGGGAGCCCTGGTGTGCTGCTAGTGGAAATATGACAGGTGCAGCCACTGGGAGAGCATTTTGGTGGGTCCTGAGAAAGCGAAATGTGGGATTACCGCAGACCCAGCAATTCCACTCCTGGGTAGGTGTGCACTGAAAAGACTTCAAAGCAGGAACTAAGGTAGATACTCGCACACCAACACTCACAGCAGCGTTATTCACAAGAGCCGAAAGGTGGAAACAGCTCAAATGTCCGTCGTCGGGTGAATGCGGTGTGCACAGACAGTGGCATGTGATCCGGCCTTGCAAAGGAAGGTCTGCACGGCACGGTGAGCCTGGGAGATGCAATCAGTGAAATAAGTCAGTCACAAAAAGACAAATATTGTATGAGTCCACTCGTATGAGTATCTACAACAACGAAATTCAGAGACCCAGAAAGTAGAATAGAAGTTACCTGGGATGGGGCAAAGGGAGGAACGGAAATTACTGTTGAATGAGGCCAGAGTTTCAGTTTGGGATGACAGCAAAGTTCTGAAGATGGACGATGGTGATGGTTGTACAACATAAATACACTTATTGCCACTGAACTGTGCACCTAAAAATGATTAAAATGATCATCTTTATGTTATGTATATTTTATTACAATAAAAAATGCAAAAAAGTAAAGGAATGGAATAAAATTATGCAAACAGGAATCGTGAGAATGCTGACATGGCATCTGACAAAGCGGTCTATGGCCACACCACCCTGAAGGCGCCGGATCTCGGAAGCTAAGCAGGGTCGGGCCGGTCAGTACTTGGATGGGAGACGCCTGACAAAGCAGGCCTTGGAACAAGGGCTATGCCTAGAGTTCAGGAAGATTACCTCCTGCTGAGTAAGGGGTCGGCTGTCCTAAAAATGTATGCACCCAATACAGGGCTTCACAGCACATGAGGCAAAAACTGACGGAATTAAAAGCTCAAAAGTTCAACTTGGTCACTTCGCTCTCAGTAAATGATAAAACAATTGGGCAAAAACCAGTTGAAGGATACAGATACCTGAGCAACCCTATTAAACAACTCAAGTGACACACAGAGAATGTTCTGTGACCACACAAAAATCAAATTAGAAATCAATAACAAAAATATCTGGAAAAAAAATCTCTACATATTTAGAAATTAAATCACACCTGTTCAAATAACCCACAAGTTAAAAAAAAGAAGCCACAAAGTCAATTAGAAGATATTTTGAATTGAATAATGATGAAAAATAATGAAATTTGTCGGTTTTAGCCAAAGCAATATTCAGGGGGAAATGTACATGTGTGAAATGTTTGTACTGGGAACGAGCAAAGGTCTTAAAAACCAATGATCTAAGGTTCCTATTTAAGAAGCTGAAAAAACAAAAAGAGCAAATGAAACCCAAAGTAGAGAGAAGAAAAGAATTAAGAACCGAAATCAATAAAATATAAAACAGACAAACAAGAGGTAAAAATCAATGAAACCAAAAGTCAGTTCTTTGATAGTCCCAGCTACTCAGGAGGCTGAGGCGGGAGGACCACTTGAGCCCAGGAGTTTGAGGCTGCAGTGAGCTACAATCACGCCACAGCACTCCAGCCTGGACGAGTGAGTGAGAACCTGTCTCAAAACACACACACACACACACACACACACACACACACAAAACCAGTTCTTTGAAAAGATCAATACAATTGATAAACTTCTGGTTAGACTGATTAAGAAAAAGAGAATACACAAGTCTCCAATACGGCAATGATGCAGGAAATACCACTACAGAGTCCACAAGTATTGAAAGGAAAATAAGGGAACATTATTTTAAAACTTGGATAAAATAAAACAAATAACCTAAAATACCCAAATTACCAAGAAGAAAGGGAAACTCCTGGTAGCCCTATACATACTGAAGAAATGGAATTTGTATTTAAAAAGTTCCTCACAAGGAAAACTCTAACCCAGGGGGCTTCAGTGGTGAACTCTACCCAGCATCTAGGAAAGAAATAATACCAATTTTACACCAAATCTTTTCTAAAATCGAGGAGGAGGGAATACTTCCCAACTCATTGTGTGAGGCCAGCGAGCGTTACCTTAATACCAAAAGCTGGCAAAGATATTGCAAGAAGAGAAACCTACAGGACAGTATCTCTCGTGAGAATAGATGTAAAAATTCCTTTGAAATATTAGCCAACTGAATCCAGCAACATAAACAAGTATGATAAACCACAGACAAACGGAGTTTATCCCAGGAATGCAATATCAGTTTAATATTCAAAAATCAATGTAATGCACTATATTGAAACAATAAAAAAGAAAAAAAAACCCACCATCCACCAATAAAAAGGAGAAAACTGATGATACAAGAAATGGGTGAATTTCACAGGTGTTGTGTTGAATGAAAGAAGCTGGGCAGAAAAAAAGTGCATACTGTGCGATTCTGTTTATGGAAAATTCTAGAAAGGACAAATCTCAGAGTGATAGGAAACAGATTAGTGGTTCCCTGTGGCCTGGTGTGACCAGAAAGAGTCAGGAGGGAAACTTCTAGGGCGATGGGGAATGTTCCAGGTTTTATTGTGATGGTGGTTACACAGGCAAACATATTTTTCCAAACTCATTGAACTGCCCATTGAAAATGAGTGCGCTCTATTGTATGCAAGCTACACCTCAGTAAAGTTGATTTTTTAAGAATCGTTTGTCTTATTGAGGCAATACACTGATACACAGTATAGTTACTCTGCGTTTTCTAAAATAACCATAGTTTATATCAAAAAAACAACGAAGAGCTATGGAAGATGCAGAATGGTGCATATAGAATGATTGTTACCATTTAAAAAGGATCTATTAACACCTATGCTTGTAAGTAAATGCATACAGTATTTTTGTAAAGATCCATTGTTACTTTCACCTTATACTTTTTCATAGCTTTTGAATTTTGCACCATATACATCTGTTTCCTAACAATAACAAAACCTTCTGATCAACAATTGATCACACTAAAAAGGTACCGTTCAACCTGAGATTGGCCAAAAAAATTACTTGGAAATATTATGAAGGAAACCAAAGCACCGGGTAGTCCAATCCTAGAGTATGAAAGGGGTGACCTCTGAGTCATTAAGGAGAGTCCTCCCGCGAGGGGGCTGGAGCCCGGCTCTGGGGCTGGGGGCAGTGTCTGTCCTGGCCCTCCCTGCGGCAGGCCCTGTGGCCCCTGTGCTCACTTTCCTACCTGCTGAGCACACCCAGGTCACGGCAGAAATCCAACTCGCCTGAAGATGAGTGTTGAGCATCACAAGTGCTCTCACGAGCAGAGGCCACGCGCTTTCCAAAGCAAGACCCTGTGTGTCCCCCACGTTCCTGGCTACCATGCAATCATTCCAGCGTGCGGTCACGCAGGGTGACCTAAAATAACACTTAGCCAAGAAATGAAATTCTGAGAACCTCAACGAGAAGAACATGGAACTTACTTTAGTGAAAGGATTGTGAGCAAAAGCTTACAGATTTAGAACTGCCCGTCCGTGGCATTTTTAAAATCTTGGCCTCATTATTTCAAGTAACAGGTTTATAAAGGAAAACCCACAGGACTGCCAAGATTTGTCATTCGCTCAAGCCCACAGACTTCCCTAGGATAATCCCTACTCCAAAGGAAGACAATGAATGCATCCAGAGTTCTGATTTGCTGACTTTTTAAAATCAAATGTATTGAAATAGAATTCACACACAATCAAATGCATTCGTTTTTAAGTGAGCTGGTCAAGGTAACATCACCATCAAAATACAGAACTTTGCCCTCAGCCCAGCAGGTTTCCTTGGGCCCAGTCTCCACCAGTGCCCTCATTCATGGCCCCAGGCAAGCACTGATCACAGTTCTGTCTCTAGAAATTAGATTTACCTTTAGGGTTTCATAGAAGTGGAATCATTCACTATGCTATTTCCCGTGTTTTTCAGCTTTACCCATGTGGTTACATGCACCAAATTTTTTTTTTTTTTTTTTTTTTTTTTTTTTTGAGACAGGGTCTCACTTTGTTCCTCGGGCTGGAGTGCAGTGATGCAATCATACCTCACTGCAACCTTGAACTCCTGGGCTCAAGTGATCCTCCTGCCTCAGCTTCCTGATTAGCTGGGACTACAGCCACCATGCCCGGCTGAATTTTTAAAAATTTTTTATAGAGACAGGGTTCTCTCAATGTTGTCTAGGCTGATCTCAATCTCCTGGCCTCAAGGATCCTCCTACCTTCACCTCCCAAAGTGCTAGGATTACAGGTACATGCCATCACACCCAGCTAATTTTTCTGTTTTTTGTAGAGACAGGGTCTCGTTGTGTTGTCCAGGCTGGTTTTGAACTCCTGGGCTCAAGCAATCCACCTACCTCAGGCTCTCGAGTAGCTGGGACTACAGGCACTCGCCACCATGCCTGGCTAATTTTTCTATTTTTAGTAGAGACGGGGTCTCGCTCTTGCTCAGGCTGGTCTTGAACTCCTGAGCTCAAACGATCCGCCCACCTCGGCCTCCCAGAGTGCTAGGATTACAGGCGTGAGCCACCACACCCAGCCCATTCTCCTTTTTAAACAAGAATGATCTTACTGAAAGGAGTCTGATTCAATCATTCTCCATACATTTTCCAGAACTTTCTCATTGCTCCAAACAGAAACTCTGTCCCATTAAATACTAACTCCCATCCCCCTCCCCCAGCCCGCGGCAGCCACCACTCCACATTCAGTCTCTATGAATCTGACGGCTCTAGGTGCCTCACGCAAGTGGCGTCATACAGCATTTGTCCTTTTATGCTTGGCTTATTTAACGGAGTGTAATGTTTGCAAGTTGTGTCTATGTTGCAGCATGTGACAGGATTTCATTTCTTTTTGAGGCTGAATTGTGTGTATTACATTTTGTTTATCCATTCATCTGTGGGTGGACACTTGGGTTGCTTCCACCTCTTGGCTGTTGTGAGCAGAGCTATCATGAACATGGGTGTACAACTGTCCGTTTGAGTCCCTGTGTTTGATGGTTTTGGGCACACACTTAGGAATGGGATTGCTGGGTCATATGATAATTCTATGTTTAAATTTTTGAGAAGCTACCAAACCGTTTTCCATGGCAGCTACACCATTTTATATGCCCACAGGCAAGGCACAAAGCTTCCAATTTCTCCAAAATCTGATATAATGAACAACAGTGAAGTGTTTGGGTTTAAACTATGTATGTATGTATATGTACACACACGTGTGTGTGTGTCTTAAAATGGGTGTCGGGGACTAGTTGTTCAGTTTGGGGCAACTCAGGCTCTCTGTGCCTCAGTTTCCCCACCTCTAAAATGGAGGTGATGAAAGTATTATTATTCTTAGGGTTGTTGTGAAGTTTACATGAACAAACAAACGTACATGATTTACAGTGGGACCCAGCAAACACAAATGCTGTGACAATATGTGCTAGCTGGTGCTGTCACTGTGTCACTGTTACTGAAAATCAGTGTGCCTGAAATCTGCAAACCTCACAATGCACCCCCTCACCTGGGTCTCCTTGGGCTCCTTAGGGAAACGGTCCCCGACCTTTTTGGCACGAGGGACCCGTTTCACGGAAGACAGCTTTTCCACGGATGGCTGCCGGGGATGTCCCGGGATAATCCAAGAGTGCCGCGCCTACCGCACAAACCTCTCCGCTAACGCGGGTCTGTGTTTGCAGCCGCTGCCCAGCGCTCGCATCGCGGCCTCGGCTCCGCGCAGACCCCGGGCATCAGATGCTCTTCAGAGGCGCGGAATGCGGATCCCTCTCGTGTGCGGTTTAAGTCGGGTCAGGCTCCTGTGACAATCTAGTGCCCCCGCCGATGCTGATCCGAGGAGGCGGCGCTCGGGCGGTGATGCGAGCGACGGGGCGGCTGCAAATGCGGAGGAAGCCTCGCCCCGTCCGCCGCTCACCTCCTGCTGTGCGGCCGGTTCCCAACAGGCCACAGACCAGGACCAGCGTGTGGCCCCCGGGTTGGGGGCCGCAGTGAGCTGGGGCTGAGTCGGACAAGCCTGTGGAGATGAGCACAGACGTATGTGCGCTGTCGACAGATGGGGGGGGGGGGCCTCGCAGGGCAGAGGAGCAACTGTCCTTGACGTCACAGGGGGCAGTCCCTGTCCCTTACAGAGCAGGAGGGTGCGGCTCCCAGAGGCTGAGTGGCTCATCCAGCCCACACAGCGGTGGGTGCTGTCGTTCCAGGGCGTGTGGGTGGTCCCCTCACCCCACGGCTCTGAGAAGGCAGCAGGCAGTCGGGGAAGGACCTGGCGGAACCGCTGCGAGGTGGCAGCGCTGCTGCGGGTGTCTGTGACCGTGCATGGCCTGGGTGCGCGCACGGTGCTCCTCGTGACTGCAGCACATCCCCTCCGGGTCCCACAGAGCAGACCCAGCCCGGCATGGGTGCCACCGTCACCTCGTGCCACCGTCATGCCGTCACGGCCGTTCCTGCTGCCTTGTTCAAAGAGAAGCTGTGTGGCTCACTCACAGAATGCAGAAAGAAGCCCCTCATATTGTAAACTTCCACGTCCAGAGGAGTGAAGGAGACATTTTCATTTTAAAATATGTGTGTTGAGCCAGGCGTGGTGGCACATGCCTGTAGTCCCAGCTACCAGGGAGGCTGAGGCAGGAGGATCCCTTGAGCCTAGGACTTGGAGGCTGCAGGGAGCTAGGCTGATGCCACTGGATTCTAGCGTGGGTGACAGAGTGAGACCCTGCCAGAGAGAAAGAAAGAAAGAAAGAAAGAAGGAAAGAAAATATATGTGTGTGTTGAGTTATGGGGGTGTGATGGGTCATCCCACAGCTCTTCATGCCCAACGTGTGCACTGTTCTCCAGCTGCCCGAGTCCACGGCCACACCGTCCCCGCCACCCACTCCGTCCCCGCTGGGGCCACAGGAAGGCCGCCACTCAGGGCTTTGCTCCTGCCTTCATGGGGGCCGGCGGGTCACTTCCTGGCTCTTTCATATCATTATTATTCATGAAGTTTGAACAGTACTGACTGCTGGCGTTAGGTAGCTTTTATAAAACTTGTTTTTTAATTATTAACAGTTTATGACAACAACGTTTGAAAAAACTAAAAAAGAATATTGCCCAGACTCCCGCCAGCCTCCCATAGGAATCGCTTTCATTCCTACAGACTTTCTTCTAGTCTTTTCTCACATTGACACATATTTACGTTGTCATAATCAGCATACAGGGCCAACTTAGGTTCTCTCTGCTCAACCTTGTTGGTAAACTTTCAAGTCACATTGTTTATTTTTAATAGCAATATGGTCGTCTGTCAAGTGAATATGCCATAATTTACTTAGACATTCCTCTATATTGGTATTTCATTTTACCCAATTTTTCACTATCATGAATTTTATTTTATTTAACTATTCTTGGTTTTAGGCAGTTTGTAAGAATGTAGGTTTAGGTTTCATTTGTTAAGATTATATTTAAAATTAGCTCCGGGCTCAATCACATTCAAATGACCAAAATGATTATACGGATGTCTATTTTGTATAATGAAAAAATCATTTGTCATAAATTTTCTCTCAAATCTTTTCCAAGTGGCTCATGCCACCGTGCTGTAAACCGGGTTGTCATCCTCCTTCCCCCTCTTCTTTCAGACGCCTAGGGACAGCCGCCAGCGAGAAGCGCCCTGGCGCCGGTGCAGGGCGCCTTTGGCAGGGACAGCTCGCAGGGCTGGACGAGTGGCTCTTGGGGTGGTGTCTGCACCGGGGCTGTGCTGGCCTGGCCTGGCGTGGACCGTTCCAAGGTCAAGTGGCCGGCAGCGGGAGGGTGACTCTGCTAGACGTGCACTTCTACCCTGAGCAACTGGAAACCTGGGCAGAAGGCAGGAACCAGCTGTTTGCGGGCGCTGAGCCAACGGCAGTGCAGGGCTCTGCTCCCCGAGGACGGGGAACAGGATGGGCAGGTGCCACGGTGGCCCGGGTTCCTGCCTGGGGGCACTGCGTGGAGGGCGCGCAGTGCCGGGGCTGTGGCTGCACCGGGCGGGCAGAGCGGGGTCTCGGGATCTGCGGTGGCTCGTGGGCGGAGTCCCGGAGGGAAGGGGCACTGCAGAGAAAGGGCTCCGGAAATCCTCGTGGGTGCCCCAAGCGCTGGGGGGCTACTGTGCTGTCCGTGAGCGGTGTGAGACGCCGTGGGGGGAACGAGTGCCCGGGGGCGGGAAGGTGGCTGAGTCCAAGAGCCCACTTGGCCTGGGAGACGCCCGAGTGGCAGCCGGTCACAGTGGGCAGCTCTCACTGAACCCCCAGGCATGCCCGAGAGTCCCCCGAAGGGTCCCACCTTAGCAGTGGGGCAAATGTCCCTAGAGTGAGGATGGGTTAGGCCCTCCCCAACAAGGCTTAAAAAAAGGAGCAAACCAATCTGCAAGTGACTTAAATGCTGTCCAACCAGGCTTCCAAGGAAGGAAAACTATACCTGAAGATCCTTTGTGAACACTGATGTGAAAATCCTCCACAAAATGACACCAAGTCTAACTCAGCCATGTGTAAAGAGGATTGTACGTCGCAATCGGGTAGAGTTTATCCCAGGAGCAAAAGGTTAGTTCCACATTTGAAAATCAATCAACACAATTCTTCCTATCCGCAGACTCAAGAGGGAAACTTTTATGATCATCTCAATAGACCCAGAAACAGCATCTAACACCTTTCGACATCACGTGTGACAAATATGCAGGGAGCCAGGATTTAGAGGGAATTTTCTTAGCCCGATGAAAGCTTGGACACATCCCCGCAGCCAGCATCATGCTCAATGGTGACAGACTGTGCGCCTGTCCTCTGAGATCTGGAACTCGGCTGTCCGACCTCGTCACCTCTACTCACCATAGTACTGGGGGTTCCAGCAAGTGCAAAGGGTGATGAGAGGCATACAGACCCGAGCGGAAGAAACAAATCGTCTTTATGCACAGATGACATCATTCTCATGTAGAAAAGCCAATGGAATCTACACAAAAGCTGCTGAAACTCACAAGTGAATTTAGCTATCTACTAGCAAAAAACCCCTGGAAATAAGTAACATTTGGTGGGCGTGGTGGCTCACGCTTGTAATCCCAGAACTTTGGGAGGCCGAGGTGGGGAGATCGCTTGAGGCCAGAAGTTCATGACCAGCCTGGGAAACACAGTGAGACCTGTGTCTACAAAAAGTAGAAAAATTAGCTGGGTATGGTGGTGTGCACCTGTAGTCCGCGCTACTCAGAGACTGAGGCAGGAGGATCACTTGAGCCCAGGAGTTTGGGGCTGCAGTGAGCTGTGATGACGCCACGGCACCCTAGTCTGGGCAACAGAGTGAGATCCTGTCTGGCAGAAAGAAGGAAAAGCCAAGGTGTGGAGTGCTTTTGAAGTGTCGAATGCTATTCCAAAGGCTTCAGGAAGACCAAATTGCTTTGCCTGCTCAACTCTTTCAAGTACAGGCTGTCATCCCCATTTTACAGAGAGGGGAAGAGAGGCTGAGTTCCTGCCACCAGCGACTGGTGACTCTGGGATCCAAGTCTTTGCCCTCCCCACTGGCTGTGCTGCTCGGGCCGCACTCGGGCACGCGGGGTGTGTTCAGGGACAGTAATGACTCGGGAGGCCCCAGAGGGTCTGCACGTCGTGCCTGCTTCTCACGACAGTGCGTGCAAGGTGGACAGAGAGGCCAAGGGTGCTCAGGCCACACACCAGGCCTGAGGCCAGGCATCGGCCCCGCCTCCCCACCGTGCTGGTGTGTCGCAGGAGGGCGACGCTCCCGGGGCTCAGGCCCGTCTCCCCCACTCCTTGCTGAGTCTCCACTGCTGGGACAGATGCCCCCCGGCTCCCCTGCAGGCAGACCCGGTGCTGTGTCACTGCCCCCCGCACTCTTTGGGGACCACCTCTGGCAGCGAGCTCTAGCCGTTGCCTCCCTGGGCGGGTTCTGAACCGGCTAAGTCCGGTGGAGAAGAGAGCAGCTGGAGGAGACGACAGGTTTGGATTTGAAAGGGAAAAAAAGCTTGATTCCCAAGGGTGGCGAGACATCGATCCGGATGACTTACTCTCGCTCTTCGACCTGAGAGAAACACAGTTATCTCCAGATTATTCTGGACAGTGGTAACCTCTTCCGAATTAATGCTTTCGAGGTCTTCAAGTGTGTGGCAAAGGCCGGGGTGTGTTTTCCCTTCTGCTTATGAAGAGCCGACCTCATCGTGTCAAAGTCACCTGATGTTTCTGGGCTTCTGTACCTTCTGTGACTTCCTCTCAATAAGAGGAAATGTGGTTGCCAGTTATGTTTACTTTAAACAAATCAAAGCCCAGATGTCTACTTCCTGCCTGTGTAACAGTGACTGCAGGCGGCTTCAAAGGGCGGCGCCCCGAGCGGAGAGCGGCCGTGCCCGGCGCATTGTGCTGCGCACTGTTCAAAGCTTCGCACTGTGTGGGAGCCAGGCGAGCGCTCAGACCTCTCGGTGAGAGGCGGCAGAGAGCTTCTCGTGACCTTTCGATTTGCCCCGGGCTGGCTAGTACATTAAATTTAGATTTTCATTGAATATTTATTTATGTAAAGACTCAGAGCTTATTTTTCCTGTTTTCTTTAGCACTGCCTAGCTTGTTCTCTGCAATGTTTATCACAAATGGCAGGTGGTGCTGGGAGGACGTCTCTTCGTCCCTTGGCCTAAACCAGCAAGTTGCTGCGAAGGGCGGTGGGAAGGGACACAAAAACCAAAGTAAAACCAAAATACCTAATTTACTGCTTGGTTTTCTTGCAGGTGAATCGGGTTTAGGAAACTCCACCTAGATTAGCAGCTTGTTCCCAACAGGCCTCTTGCCAAAACTGCCAGGCAGGGCTGCGGGTGGTGACTTCAGAATCGGGTGTTTGAGGGCTGGATTGTTCCAGCTAAGTTACACCTGATTCCCAAGTGCTTTGTGTGTTCGCTTGTGTGTGAAGCGGGTCCCTGAGGCGCAGCTAGGGCTCCTTGCTGGCCTCCCTGCCCAGGCCGCGGTGTCCGGCTCCACTGTCCGCGCTGCTTGCTGGCGGAGCGCCAGATGCCGGCACCCAGGCACACGGGCGGTTTGGGTGCTCACGGCCACGGTGCGGTTCTCTGTTGCGGGTGCCTGAGAAGTGGGGGAGCTGACCCAGGCGTGAGAGCCGGGGCCGGGGGCGCTGGACGCTGGGCAGTGCCCGGGGTCAGGGTACATCCCTTGTGCCACTGGGCAGGATGTGGCCTGGAGGAAGGGTCCAGCAGGGCAGGGTCACAGACTGGGAGGGGCTCACCTGCCGACAGCATCTGGCCTTGCAGGCTCAGGTGTGGCAGCCGCCCCCCAGGAGCAGGGACTGGAGAGAGGGGCTGCTGTCCCACCCGTGTGAGTTGGAGAGAGGCTGCGACCACCCGCCAGGCAAAGGCTGCAACTGCATGCATTGATCTCGTCATTGATCTGGTAGGGGCTGGCCGTGTCCTCGTCCCAGGGTGCGGTGCCGTGAGTGCCTCGCCGTCCCCATGATCCCCCAGCCGCGTGGGCAGGCCTGACCCTCGTCTCTGCTGGCGGGAAGTGTGTTGGAAGGAGGTGGCGGGACTGGGGCTCTCGCCCGTCTCTGCCCGGTTGCCTGCTCTCACCTCTGTGGAAGTCCTGATACGGCAGAACAGAATAAACCGAGTGCGCAGTTACTTGTTTCCTGGCTTAGGGGGCAAAAATCCAAGTCTGACCTTGGAAGTGTTCCCGGACACTATTTCGTTTTTCCCCTTCAAGGTAATTTTTCCTTCTCTTTAAAAAAAAACTGTGGTAAAATACGTAACATTTACCACTTTAACCATCGTTCAGTGAGAGGTCGGTGGCGATCAGCCCCTTCCCGCGGCTGTGGCCGTCGGCACCCTCCGCCCGCGGGACTTCTCCTCTTCCCAGGCTGAACTCTGCCCCGTGCACGGCTCCCCTCCCTGTGGTGGCTGTCCCGGGACCCAGCCTGAGGGCTGCGCCCGCACGGTCACTCAGGGAGTGGGGCTCGGGTCAGGCCCCTGCCCAGGGCACCATCTCTGTGGGTGTGCGGGACCCATGGGGCTCGGGCCCCTTGCTCCTCCTCCTGTGGGACTCGCAGGGCAGTGATCACCCATCACCCAGCCCGGGGTGGAGCCCTGTCCAGGGATCTGTGGTTGTCCCCAGTGACATGGATCACACGCCTGTGTGTGGGGCACCCACTCAAAGCCCGCCACATGCCGTTCTCGCCATTTTCCACGCCTTCCATCTGTGCTTACCGAACGGACGTGGCCGCCAGCTGGCGTGTCTTGACCGTGCCCTTGCCTTGAGTGGGGGTGAGGAAGGGGCCCTCCAAGGCAGGGCGCTGGGCGCAGGCTTCATTTGACAGGCACACCTTGAGGATACTTGAAGTTCCGTTCCAGGCCACCACGATGGAGAGAATATCACAATAAAGTGAGTCCACGAACATTTGGTTTCCCAGTGCAGACAACAGTTGTGTGTACACTCTGCGGTAGTCCAGCAAGTACGCAACAGCATCACATTTAAAAAAACAATGCTCATGGCTTAATGAAAACATACTTTATTGCTAAAAAATGCTAATAATTGGCTGGGCACAGTGGCTCACACCTGTAATCCTAGCACTCTGGGAGGCCAAAGCGGGAGGATTGCTTGAGGTCAGGAGTCTGAGACCATCCTGAGCAAGAGCAAGGCCCCGTCTCTACAAAAAATAGAAAAATTATCTGGCTGTGATGGTGGCGCCTATAGTTCCAGCTACTTGGGAGGCTGAGGCAGGAGGATCACTTGAGCCCAGGAGTTTGAGGTTGCAGTGAGCTGTGATGATGCCATGGCACTCTAGCCTGGGTGACAGAGCAAGATTCTGTCTCAAACAAACAAACAAAATATCGCTAACAATCATCTGAGCCTTCAGCGAGTCATAATCGCTTTGCCGGCGGAGCGTCTTGCAATGGCTGCTGACTACTCAGGGGGTGGCTGCTGCAGCTTGGGTGGCATTTACAAAACGTGTATCTTAAATAATAGGACTTGAAAGTAGACACTACCCTCTGATCCATGGCTGCGGAATGGGCGCTGCGTAGCAGGCACAGAAACGGCAGTCACCTCCGTGCGCACCATCAGAGCTCTTGGGTGACCAGGGGCACTGTCAGCGGGCAGTAAACTTTGGAAAGGAATCTCTTTTCTGAGCAGTAGGTCTCAACAGTGGCTTACAGTGTTCAGTGACCATGCTGTAAACAGGTGTGCTGACATCCAGGTTTTGCTGTCCCCTTTCTGCACAGGCAGAGGAGACTCGGCATGATTCTGACGGGCCCGAGGACGTTCGGAATGGCAAGTGAGCACTGGCTCCCACTTCCCGTCTCCAGCTGCACTGGCCCCCAGCAAGAGAGTCAGCCTGTCCTTTGAAGCCTGGGAGCCAGGCACTGCCTTCTCCTCTCTGGCTGTGAAAGTCCTAGATGGCATCTTCTTCCAACAGAAGCTGATTTATCCACGTTGAAAATGGCTTGTTCAGGGCGGCCGACTTCATCAGTGATCTCAGCTAGATCTTCTGGGTAACTTGCTGCAGCTTCTATATCCGCACCTGCTGCTTCACTTTGCGCTTTTATAGAGACGGCTGCTTTCCCTAAACCTCATGAACCAGTCTCTGCCAGCTTCAAACTTTTCTTCTGCAGCTTCCTCACCTCCCTCAGCCTTCGCAGAACTGAAGAGTTAGGGCCTTGCTCTAGGTTAGACTTTGGCTCAAGGGGATGTTGTGGCTGGTTGGATCTTCTGTCCAGACCACTCAAACTTTCCCCATACCAGCAGTAAGGCTGTTTCGCTTTCTTATCATCTGTGTGTTCACTGGAGTGGCACTTTTCATTTCCTTCAAGGACTTCTGTATTCGCAACTTGGCTAACTGTCAGTGCAGGAGGCCTGGCTTTTGGCCTGTCTCGGCTCTGGACACGCCTTCTGCGCTAAGGCTAATCGGTTTCTGGCTTTTGATTTACAGCGAGAGAGACATGCGACTCTTTCACTTGAACACTTAGAGGCCATGGTAGGTTATTGATTGGCCTAATTACAATACTGTGGTGTCTCAGGGACCAGGGAGGCCCGAGGACAGGGTAGGGATGGGAGCGGCTGATCGGTGGCGCAGTCGGAACACACACGACATTTATCGATTAAGTTCACCATCTTATATGAGTGCGGTTCATGGTGCCTCAAAACAATAGTGATAGTAACATCAAAGATCACTGATCGCAGGGCAGCATAACAGATATGATAATAATGAATGCTAGAATTTCCAAAATGTGACAGAGACACGAAGTGAGCACCTGCTGTTGGAAAAATGGCACCAATAGATTGCTCCACACAGGGTTGCCACAAACCTTCAATTTGTAAAAAACAAAAAACAAAAAACAGCAGTATCCGCCAAGTGCAATAAAGTGAAGTATCACATTAGTAAAGCACAGGTGTGCCTGTGTTCTGTTGTGTCCCAGTCTCCACAGTGACCCATGAGGTGCACGGACATTTCATTCCCATTTTGTGGCCGAGAAAACAGGCACAGAGAAGCTAAATCTAAGGATGTGTTTCTAGGTCCAGTAAGAGAGCAGAGATTCCGCCACATTTGGCAACTCGTGGTCCTGGGGTCCGGCGCCCCTGAGCCCCGCATTGTCCGGGCCGGTTCCGGCTGGCCGTGCACCTGCGTCATCAGGCACGGTGTGCGCCTGGGTGTGGCTCCGCCTGCTGGGAGAGAGTGCCTGGCCCGTACCATTTCCAGTTAACTTTCTGGTGAATTGGTTCCCATGTGTTTTGAGTTAAACCACACGGGCAGCTTTGGGGAGTGCAGAGTTCTGCGCAAGGTCCCGGCCCAATCGACTCTTCTGAGCCAGGGCGTCAGCGCCGGGCGTGAGTCCAGCCGGCGATATGGGCTTTGACCCTCTGACCTCACCGCCTCTCTGTTTACCCACCCTGCTTCCTGTGCGGCTGATGTCACTGTGGTTTGCGTTTTGCCCTGGGATGGGCCCTGGGGAGAGGGGTGGCGAGGGACGGGCTGCGGCACCCTTGACCCTTGCTGGCTTTGGCTGCGGGCCGGATCCCAACCCCGCCCAGCCCAGTGGCTCGGGGGCCCAAAATGGTTGTTCATTACTAAAGGGTTGGAGAAAAATGAATAGATTTCATGACACATGAAAACGATATGAAACTCCAACTCTAACTGTCTATAAATAAAGTTTTATTGGAACACGGGGACACCCACTCCTTTCCAGACCGTGCGGGGCTGCTCTCGAGACCATGGCAGGGCTGGGTGGCTGCGATGGAGACTATGTGGCCTGCAGAGCCAAACATAGTCACCATCCAGCCCTTTCCAGAAGAGGTTTGCCACGCCCGGGCCCTGCGTCCCCTTCCCCTGTGACGACAGCGTCCAGGCTGGCAGCTGCGTTTCACAGGCCCGGCTCACACCCCTGACGCTCAGAGAGAGGGCAGCCAACTGCATGCCGTGAACCATCCACACCCGCAGCTTCTGGGGACCTCGGAGGGGGCCACCTGTATGGTCACTCGGAGGACAGGGTCTGCGTTGGGCCGTGCAGGGAAGGCAGGCCGCTGTCCTGTGCTCAGGTGACGCCCTTCAGAGGGAGATGGACGGGGGAGGCCCCTCCTTGTGCTGCCAGAGTGGCCCCGAGACCCCCTGCCCTTGGCCTGGCCGTGTGCTGACAGTCACACGTGTGACGATGGCGCCAGCCTTTGCACAGCGCCGCCTGCTCCCAGTGCGGCAGCTCCAGCTTTGCTCGGGGAAGTGACCCCTCGCGATGACACGGGGAGCTGAGACGCCCCAGCCAGTGGGGGGAAGGCCTGGGTGGCCCAGGGGGACGTTCCGGGTCTCTTTAGGCCACAGCTGGCGTTTCCTGAGGAGGCGGGGCTGATGCGGAAGGACCGGGCGGCATGGTGAGAGGTAGGGAGGTGGACGGGGGCGTGCTAAGACCCCCAGCTGCCCACCGAGCGGCTTTGCCATTTAGTTGTGGTAAGAGACACATGACATGACGCTGACCACCGTAACCGCAGGCCAGTAGCGCGAAGCATATTCACGTCGTTGTGCAACAGATCCCCAAAACCCTTTCGTCTCGCAAACGAAACTCTGTTCTCACTAGATACTAAGTCCCCTCTTCCCTCCTCCCCCAGCCCTGCCCCGCCCCCGCACTCTACTTTCTGCCTCTGTGGATTTGACTGTTCTAGAAACCTCATGGAGGTGGAGTCACACCGTATGTGTCGCTTCGTGGCTGGCTTGTTTCGCTGAGCGTGTCTCCAGGGCTCACCCACGCCGCAGCACGTGTCGGAACTTCCTTCCAAGGATGGGTCACGTTCCATGGTACGGACATATCATATTTCGCTTGTCCACTCCTGCCTTGATGGACATCTGGGTCGCTTCTACCTCTTGGCAATTGTGAACGAGGCTGCTGCGAACACGGGTGTGCACACAGCTGTCCGAGACACTGCTTCCGTTCTTGGGGTCCGTACCCAGCAGTGGCGTTCCTGCACCCCCTGGTGTTTCTGCGTCTAGTGTTTGGAGCAGCTGCCCTGCTCTCTCCGTGGCTGCTGCACCACTGTGCGTTTCTGCCAGCAGCACAGCAGGGTCCCAACGCCGCTGCATCCTTGCCAGCACGTGTTGTTGTCTGTTTGGGGGACCGTAGCCATCCTACTGGGTGTGAGGTGGTTATATTTTGATTCTGAATAAGGCATGATTTTCACGCAATGAAACGCACAGATCTTATTTCCCATGAGTCTGGACAGATGAAACGCTCATGAAACTCGTTCCGTTGAGAGAGAGAACATGTCCATTGTTCCAGAAAGTTCCCTCTTTTCCTTCCCCGTCTGGCATCGGATTGCCACGGCAGAGCTGCAGTGAGGGTTGGGATGGATCCAAACCCTCCTCCCCATGTGCCTGGCTGCCCAGGGTGGGGACAGGAGGGGAGAGGACAGGGCGGCTCTCTCCCCCTCGGAAGGGGGTGTCACTGTGCCGCCGGCAGCGGGGAGGGCCTGCGTTTGCAGGTGTGCGGGTCCTCTCGGCACTGGGCCCTCCAAGGGCAGATGCAGCGGGGCCCCGGGAGTGGCCGGGAGCCCAATGCCTCCGCCCGCTGACAGCAGAGTGAGGTCAGGCCAGGTGCTTCCCGGAGGCCGGGTGTGCAGCCTGCTGCCTGGCAGAGCTGAAGGAAGGTTCCCGAAGGGAGGGCAGGGCCACAGGCCACCGATGCGTCAGCGACGTGTGCAACTTTCCCCTGTGTAGAAGACTGAATTTCTATTCTGAGAGTCACGTCCCTCCACAGCCTACTGTCAGCTCCGCCAGCTGCCGCGGGGCAGCTGATCTTCACAATCGACGTCAGAGAGAATCCCGGGCCTCTCACCAGGGAGCCAAACCCGCTTCACGCTGCCAGCCATGTGGCAGGTTCCTGAAGAGCTGCCACCCCCGAGTCCCGGCTGGTGCCACGGAGGGGCCTGTCCCTGGGCTCAGCTCCGTCGTTCCCTCGCCGTGAATCTGCACGGCGGCATTGGACCAGTCTGTTCCCTTGTCAGAGCTTCGCTTTTTCCCTTAACCGTCAGCAAATCGTCATTTCTGCCGGGCGTTTGGGATGCAGAAGTGAGCGGGCCAGAGGGTCGGGAGACCCGCGGGAGGACAGCGCCACACAAAGTGCCTGCCCAGCGCAGAGAAGGGGCCACTCTCAGGCTGGGGCCTCAGCGTGGTCCTTCTGGGGCAGTCACACCTGCAGGGCCGGCGGGATTTGGCCAGCGCAGGAGCTGAGGCAGAGAGTCTGGGAGCCGCCACAGTGACGTGTGTGAAGGGCCAGCCACCCAGAGTGCTCCTGGTGGCCCAGGAGAGAGCTCGCATGGACAGTGGCGTGGCCGACTTCCACGGCCATTGGCGTGGCCGGGCCCTGGGAGCGGTGACACAGCCCAGAACCAGATCGTCTTTCCAGGCCTCACTAGCCCGGATTCCAGAGGCTTTGGTGCCTCGGGCAGGAAGAGACGGAAGTTTCCATTTCGGTTCTCTCCGCTCAAGTCAACTTCTCTAACCCTGGTTTTGGTGATCTGGCTCGGCTCTGTGGCTCCTTTTCTCCCAAGATGCCAGGTCAGACTGGAACCTGGCACTGCCGGGGCCGAGGGTCACCGCCCGTGTCACGCCCGACCTGCAAGGCGTCGGTGGGTCTCGCTACTGAGCTTTGTTCCTGCGGCGCGTGGCTGTGCGCTCCCACAGGCACGCCACCCTCTCCTCCCCGCCCCGCACAGGGTGTCCTCTCTAGGTCCTCCCTCGCTGGGCCCTCGTCCGGCTGCCACTCTCCGTCTGCCCTCACCCCGCCTGTGGCCTGCTGCACGTCAAACTGTGCCTATCGCAGACCTGCGAGCCGTCCCCCGAGTCCCACCCCTCTGGGGTCCCTCTGCTCCGCCACCAGCCCACCCTGGCTTACCCCGCTGCGGCCAGCTGGGGTCCCTGCGCGAGCGTCGAGGCCCACGCTGAGGGCCTGCACACACAACTGTGCCTCTTCCAATCACTGTTTCCGTGCAGTGGTTCCGACCAGGACAAAAAGACAAAGGGCTCTCGCCACAAACATCCCAGTGTCCACCACCCAGTGTAAGAAACACAATATTACGACAGAGTCCGAGTGCCAGAAGCCACGGAGGTGATAGTGTCGTGAGTCCTGAATTTGGTGTGAACATTCTGTGTGTAGGTTTGTACTTCTGATAACCTAGGCTTGTTCCTCTCGACGATATATGGCACCGTATCCGGTGGCACGTGAGAGGTACAGTTGACCTTTGAACAACATGGGGTTGGGGGTGGAGAGCAGTTGAAAATTTGAGTATAACTTTTCTCCCCTTTTGTTTTCTTTGAAACAGAGTTCTGTCACCAGGTAGAGAGTGCATAGCTCACTGCAGCCTCCAACTCCTGGGCTCAAGTGATCCTCCTGCCTCAGCCTCCCAAGTAGCTGGGGCTACAGGTGCCACCACCACACCTGGCTAATTTTTCTGTTTTTAGTAGAGATGGGATCTTGCTCTTGCTCAGGCTGGTCTCTAACTCCTGAGCTCAAGCCATCCACCTGCCTCCGCCACCCAGAGTGCTAGGATTACAGACGAGCCATGGTGCCCGGCCCGAGCATAACTTTTGACTCCCCAAAAGCCTAATTACAAATAGCCTCACCAATAACATAAACAGTTGATTTACACATATTTTATATGTTACTTGTATTATATACTATTCTTACAATAAAGTAAGCTAGAGAAAAAAATCATAAGGAAGAGAATAATATTTACTATTCATGAAGTGGGAGTGGATCACCGTAAAGGTCTTCCTCATCATCATCTCACGCTGAGTAGCTGAGGAGGAGGAAGAGGAGGGCTTGGTCTTCCCATCTCAGGGGTGCTGGAGGCAGAAGAAAACCTGAGTGGACCCACATTGTTCAAGGGTCAACTTTATATATAATATATATGTATCTTTAAAAAATTTTTTTTAACTTAAAAAAATTTTTTTTTTACTTTTTAAATTTTTTATTTTTTTACTTTAAAAAAATTTTTTTTACCTTTTTTATTTTTATTTTTTTTACTTTTTTTTTTTTACTGGTCAAGTGAAGCAGTGAGAGTGGAGAAGGAACAAAGGAATCTGTAACTGGTTGTGATCAATTAGTTATAATATATATGCAGCTTTATCTTCGTGTATGTATTTATCTCTCTCTCCTTACCTATCCATGTATGTATTTATGTATATATGCATCTATCCGTCTGACTATCGATCTACCTGCCTACCTATCCATGTATATATGTACCTGTCTATTCATGTATGTAGGTACATACCTACTATTCATCTGTCTATGTACCTATGTCCATGTACACATGCATGCTTCTATCCATGTACATATGTACCTATCTATTCATGTATGTATGTACATACCTACTATCCATTTGTCTATGTACCTATCTGTCCATGTACACATGCACGCTTCTATCCATGTACATATGTGCCTATCTGTTCATGTGTATATGTACATACCTACTATCCATCTGTCTATGTACTTGTCCATGTACACATGCACGCTTCTATCCATGTACATATGTGCCTATCTATGCATGCATGTATGTACATACCTACTATCCATTTGTCTATGTACCTGTCCATGTACACATGCATGCTTCTATCCATGTACGTATGTACCTATCTATGCATGTATGTATGTACTACCTACCATCCATCTGTCTATGTACCTGTCTGTCCGTGCATGCATGCCTGCATCTATCCATGTACGTATGTACCTATCTGTTCATGTATGTATGTACATACCTACTATCCATTTGTCTATGTACTTGTCCATGTACACATGCATGCTTCTATCCATGTACGTATGTACCTATCTATGCATGTATGTATGTACATACCTACTATCCATCTGTCTATGTACCTATCTGTCCATGTACACATGCGTGCTTCTATCCATGTACGTATGTACCTGTCTATGCATGTATGTATGTACTACCTACCATCCATCTGTCTATGTACCTGTCTGTCCGTGCACGCATGCCTGCATCTATCCATGTACGTATGTTTGTGTGCATGTGTCCAGCGCCTATTTACATATGCATGCATTTCTCTGTGCATGTATGTATCCTTCTCTATCTTTCTGCGCTTCCTTGCCTCACCGACACATTCACTGTGACGCACGTCCCTCGTTCATTTGCAGTCGTTGGGCTGCCAAGGCAGCGCTCCCGGGGTGTGCAAGGGCAGTGCCAGCCCTGGGCTGGGCCGCAGCGTCCACTCTGTTGACAGAGGGTCAGGGGAATGGGGGGCTCCAGTTTTCTGTGCTGCAGCACAGCTGCTGAATACTGCCGTGCAGGCACAGGGACTCCAGGGACACGTGTTGGAGCGTGGGCTTCCAAGTCCCCCGGTGCGGAGTCCTGAGCCTGCTGGGCGCCACCACAGCTCTTTGCCCTGAGGCTATTCCAGGTCACCTCCCAGCAGCAGGCACGAGATCTGCCTTTTCACATATCTATGGTCCTCTCCGTTTCCAGTTTGTGAATCTCCAGTTCATGCTTCTCCCCCTTTTTCAACAGGCCTTTTTCTTACTAATTTGTAAGAATTCTTTGACTATTCTGGATCCTAATGCTCGGTTGGCTCTGTGCTCTGCAGAGATTTTCTCCCGGTCCGTAGCTCATCTTTTCACTGCTTTGCAGTGTCTTTGACAACCGATCTGCTTTGTGCTTTAGGTGTTTTGATTAAGATGTTATATGCCACAATGCCCAAAGCCATAAAGAGAGCCTTCTGTGTTTTCTTCTGAAGGTTGTAAGGTTTTATCTTCAGGTCTTTGGGAGGAGGGTGCGAGGTAGGGATCCAGTTCTGTTTTCTTTTTCCACATGGGCATGAACTGAGAGTCCCTCCTCTCCCCTACGGAGTAGAACGCTATGTGGGCGTCTGTCGTGTGTCCTCCGCTCTGGTCCTGGGGCTGTCGGTCCCTCCTGCATCGCACGGCCTCTAGGGAGTCCTGCCTCACCCTCAGAACACGCTCGGCTTTCCTGGGCTCCTGGCTCTCCCACCACATGTTTTAGAATCAGCCTGTGTAGTTCCACAAACAATCCTACGGAGGCCTTGACGGCAGTTGCTTTAAACTCAGACAGTGATCTGTGCTGGTTGGCCGTGATGACAATATCGAGTTTTACTAACTTTCAATGCTATTAGGGTCTTCAGGCTCTCAACAAAATTTTATTTTTTAGATTTATCTTTAAGTACCTTTAAAATGTATTGCTATGGTAAAGGATACTTTTCCAGACTGCATTTTCTGATCCTTTGTGCGAGTGAGCCTCAGTGCTGTTGAGTTCTGAGCTCTTGGGTCGGACGACCCTTCCAAGCTCCTTCGCTCCCTCTGACAATCGCTTTGTCATGATCTGCCACGTGATCTGCCTCTCCCTTTCTGATCCTCCCACACCCTTTAGCCTCCTGACGTTTTATTAATACATGGTCTAGGGTCATCACTACCTTGACAAAAAGAGGGGGTGATAGCAGGCATGGCATGGCAGAAATTTTAAAATAAGAAGAGAACATATAGGCCGGGCGCGGTGTCGCACACCTGTAATCCTAGCACTCTGGGAGGCTGAGGTGGGAGGATCACTTGAGGTCAGGTGTTCAAGACCAGCCTGAGCAAGAGCGAGACCCCATTGCTACTAAAAATAGAAAAATTAGCCGGGCATGGTGGCGTGTGCCTATAGTCCCAGCTACTTGGGAGGCTGAGGCAGAAGAATCACTTGAACCCAGAAGTCTGAAGTTGCAGTGAGTTAGGCTGATACCACGGCACCCTACCCAAGGTGACAGAGACTCTGTCTGACAAGCAAAGATAGAGAACTTATTAGCAATGCACGACTCTGTGCTAATACACTTGAACATTTAATTGGACAATTTCCTAGGAAAAACAAAGTGAAACCTGGATCTAAAAGAAACAAGTATACCTTCTATTGCTTCTTTTTGGTGTCTTTGGCAATTATTTTCTTCATGTTTTCCCCTTTTATAAGGGAAAATAATGTAAGGTAGCAAAAAAAGAGTGCAGTAGGTCACAACTCTGTGGGACTGACTCATCCCCAGTTACGCCCTGGGCATCTCCGGCAGAAACTCTGGAGCCCCCAGGCCAGTGTCTGCAGATCTCGAAGACACTTTTTAAAAAATGCATTTCTTTCTGTCTCCTTCCACTTCAGTTTCACCTTTGTTAAATAATAGCATCTGCAGCATTTTACAGTCCCACCAGCAGTACACAAAGGTTCCAACTTTTCTACATCCTTGCCAACACTTGTTATTTTCTGGGTTTTTTGTTTGTTTGTTTGTTTGTTTTTAGATAGTAGCCATCCTAATGAGTGTTAGGTGATATCCTGGTTTTGATTTCCATTTCTCTGATGATGAGCATTTTCCATATGCTTCTTGGCCACATGTTTGTATATCATCTGTGGAGAAATGTCTATTCAAGTCCTTTGCCCATTTTTAAATAGGATTATTTGATTTCCGTTGTTGTTGAGTTGTAAGAGCTCTTTATATAGTCTGGAGATTAACCCCTTACAGATACATGATTTGCAAATATTTTCTTTCATTCTGGACGTTGCCTTTGCTCCATGGATCGAGTCCTCTCTCTGATGAACAAAAGCTCTGAAGTGACGTGGTCCCTGAGGTTTGGCTTTCGTTGACCGGGTGCTGGGGCACACCGTCTCTGATGGGTGCTGAATTGGGGCGTTCTGTGGTCACATTCAACTAGCTTTCTTGATTTCCTTCTAGCCTGAAGCTCTTAAATATGGACTTTATGAGTCTAGAACGTTCCTGTTTCTAATACACATGCCTTGTGAGCAGGGAGGTCCACCCCGCTCTCTGACTGTCCACCCGCCCCCACACGCACCTCTTCCTCCTCGTACCCAAACACCGAGATGGAATCGCAGGGCCGGGGGCTGGGAAGAAGCAGACGGTGACAGTGTCCTCAGGCCGCACGTGCCAGGCTTAGTTAACCCTCTCGAGGACACCTAGGGCCACGGTGTTACTACCCTGGAGACGGACGACCTGGGCCTCCGTCAGGTAACCAGCTGCCCAGCCACAGAGAAGTGACAAGGAAGCTCTGCCTGGCAGTTTCCCAACCCATCACCTGCCTCCCACTTCGCCGCCTGCTCTGTCTCTGCAAGAAACGCCAGCAGTGCAAATGCAAAAGCCTCTCGGCCAGCTCCTTTGTGCATCCCCCAGCCCGCCCCACAGGGGCCTCTGGGGTGGAGATCTTGGAGGCAGAGCTCCAGCGCTCACGCCTCCTGTCATCTGTCTGTCCAAGTGTCAGGCCACACGGGCTGAGCTGCGAGTGCGGGGACGCCTGCCCTGGCCTGCGGCAGCTGCCGCACTGGCTGAGTCAGGCAGGAAGCACAGCGGGGAACTGGCCGATGTCTATGCCTGTCTTCCTTTCCATTTTCCTCTGCAACAGCAAAAGGACACCAACACTCTTCTGTGGTTCCCCTGTCATGGGTTGAATTGTGCCCCTACTCCCCCCAAACCTCATGTGGAAGTCCCAACTGCGGGCGCTGAGCCCACGTGGCCCTGTGGAGACAGGGCCTTTGAAAAGGTAATTCATGGAAAACGAAGTCATTGGGGGCCCTAATCTGACAGGACCTGTAAGGGAAGATGAGGACACAGACAGGCACCGAGGGAAGGGAAGTCCCTGTGAGGACACAGGGAGAAGACGGCCATCGACAGGCCAACGGGACAGACCTCAGAGACATGACCCTGCCGACACTGATCCCGGACTTCCGGCTTCCAGAGCTATGAGACAATAAACGTCCGCCGCGTGGGCCTCCCCGCCTGCCGGACTTCGAGATGGCAGCCCGAGGAAGCTCATAAACCACCCGCCGCACACTTCCCTCGCCCGGTGCGACAGCACGCATCGCTCTGAGCTCCGGCAGCGGTGTGTCACCGTCAGCGTCGATGAGAAGCTCTCCAGAGACCCCTGGGGAACACTGGCAGGTGGGCGTGAGCCCTGAGCCTGCATCCGGCCCTGAATGGTACATTCCTTATTAAATGCCACTTGTAGCCCTCTGTTTCCCAGCGCTCTTGGCAACAACCCAACTTTATGTTCCAAAGAGGAAAAGGCGGGTTGATTTAAAGACTCAGACTGTGTTAGGCGTTACCTTGATTTATGTAGAAAATAATATTTAACAGCTGCGTAACTGGCCGGCCATTCACCTGCGTGTGGCTCGGAGGCTCATAAAACCAGCACGTTCGTCTCCACCGTGACGACATCGGTTTGCACCAGCCCTTCTTAAGAAACGAGTTATGTTGTTCCAAATGTACCTTGCCTTGGTGAGGGGTTGTCTTAAGTGAGTCCAAAAAGTGACTGCGTCTATGTCTAGTTTCCCTCGGGAAATTCTTGTCTATTATTTTAACTCAAAACATCTCTCGCACACAATTACTAATCAGGAATCAAAATCAGGCACAGCTGGCGGATCTGCTGTGGCCCCCCGCTCGGTGGCCCCGGTGGGGCGAGCTCTTTCCGTGACTTGGGGCCAGGCAGAAGGAGCCTTTGCGAGGCTACAGGAGGAAGCCCAGCTTGAGGCCGTTCCTGTTTTGTCTCCCTGGAATTCAGAGATATTTGTGCAGCCTTTCCCCCCACTTGAGTGGAGAGGCCTGGAAGGAGGTTTCACAGCCTGTACCCTGTAGAGCTCCCGAGGAAACCTGCTCAAAAGAATGATTTCATGAGAGGGGAACTAATATTTGCTTTTTTGCCCCCCCTCCCTAACTTCCCAAGGGAAGGCTAATCTTCAGAAACACAGAACCTCTGGGGGCCAATAAAACCCAGAGCAGGAGAAGCCAGATTGTTTCATTGTTGCAACCATGAAATAGAGTTTGTTTTTATTGCGTTTCTTTTTCCCTTCAGGAAAGCTCTGGGTTAAGAACCCTGATAGATTGTTCTTGCACCCCGCGTTCTGGTTTTCCCGCCATTGTTCCAGTGGCTTTTTAATCACCATGATCTCAGTCAAGGTCAATGCCGCTCTTGTTTCATGTCCTTGTGGCCCGCCCGCTGCCTCTGCCCGGGCTCCCTCGGGGGAAGCGTGTTAGGATGGCCACGTGACAACCCTTCCATGTCGCTGGCCACCTCCAGTCGCCCCGAAGCCAGCATGGGGTGTCTGCAGGATGGCGACAGCTCGGCCACTGCGCCAGACTGTCCACTCGTGGGGGTTTCCCCGCCGGGCCGCAGGAGGTCGGGGTCGTGGCAGGTGGAAAGCCTGTCTTTGCAGCCTGGGTACCCCTGCTGTGGGGCTCGGGGAGGCCCTGGTGTGGTGAGGGCACTCAGGCTGCCGGGCCTGCGTCTGATCCCAGAACAGGAACACGGAGACCAGAGGCAGAAGTGACATTACAGAGCAGGCTTAGCGTTTCGTCGGGGTCGGGTACCAGAGCGGCATGGAGGCACCTGAAATGCTTGTACGTGCAGAGTGGCAGCGAGACGTGGGGCACGGTCTGGGCAGGCAGAGCTCAGGCCGAGGGGAGTTTAGGCAGGGAAAGGGCTGAGGTCCGGGGCGGGGGAGACCCTTCCCGGGAGAGCTGGCCCCACCCTCGCTCCCTGACGAGCCTTCAGATCCCCGGGTGAGGCAGGACCAGCCCCTCCCAGGCCCAGCTGTTGCTGCAAGTTTACCTGCGGGCCGGCTTCCTGCTTCCTGAGGCCTGGGGAGGTTTTCCGCAGAGCATAATGGTGAGAAACGGGGGACTGGCTGAGTCACTTCTGGGGGCTCAGCACTGGAATCCGTCTGTCGCCCCTGGGAGCAGAAGTGGGGTCGTCTGGGGGTGCCCAGTTGAGGAGCTTGGACCCCACAAACACACCTTCACCCCTCCTCTACCTGCCTGAGGCCCCATCTGTCTTGAGCGTGTGTCCACCCATCTGGAATTATCATTTTCACATAGGAATGTACCCTTGTTTTCCATAGTTACGGTTTCAGCTATCCGTCTTTTTTTGAAAGATGGGGTCCCACCCTCCTGTCTTCAAGCGATCCTCCCGCCTCGGCCTCCCAAAGTGCTGGGATTAAAGGCGTGAGCCGCCACGCCCGGCCAGCGATCCCTCTTAAAGGAGCCAGGTGTCCTGCTTTTGCTAACGTGAAATTGTCTTCTAACAGAGAAGGCGAGGTTCCTCCCTGGCTGGCGCGCTGGGACACGGACCCACAGTGGCCGAGGCTTCCCGAGGCCGGGGCAGCGCAGAGGCTGCGCGCGCACAGCTCAGGGCCCCCGGCAGGGCGCCCCAGGGCTGTGCAGAGAAGAACACAGAGGCTCCCTGGGGAGGCGCCTCCCATCCGCGTCCTGGGGCTCCAGGCAGGAGTGTTTCCTGCCCGAGATGTGGCGCCCAGTTAGGAGCATTGCTTGGACTCTTACCCCAAATCTTTAAACCAGAAAGTACACAGGCTCTGCGAGCCTCTGCTTGCTGCATTTCATTCACTGACCCATGCGTGCCCTGGCGTGTGTGTGTGTTTCTGTTTAAAGGCTCCTTATTCAATATACGTTATTGATGCTACAACATTGAACCCAAGGCCAACGGCACCACAACTCATGCCTGAATGAAGTTTATCTCACACGTATTTTCTCTGTGGGGCTCATCACAGCCTTCTTGGGCTTAGGGATGCCAGACGGTGCTTCCGGCGGTCACCTATAGAGACAGCCTCGTGTAGAGGCGGCAGCAGGTGCCCACCCCAGAGCTAAGCCTGGCAGACAGGCCATGCAGGTGGCCGGCCAGGACTCCACCTGCAGCCCCTAGCTCCCGGGAGCCCCGAGACTGCGTGAGTCACAAGGCCCCAGTCGGCACACACACCGGGCCCTGCCGAGTCCCTGCGGCACACAGCCTCTGTGCCCTGGACAGGCTTCCGGAGCCTGGATGTCAGACCCACAGGCTAGGCTTGGCGGGACGCACCTCCCAGAGGGTATGGCTGCTTCTCCTGTCTTCACCGGCCCCCAGAGACACTAGAGAGCAGCTGACCAGGGTCCTGAAGGGGCGGCTGTGGTCCGGCAAACACTTCGATTTCCTGCCTAAAGATAACAGTGTGCACAGGGCACGTGCGGCCTCCAAGAGCCTGCCTGGCACGGGAGCACACTGGGGTGTCACAGTGGTGCCTGCAGGTGTTTCCCTGCGAACCCTGGCTACAGAGGAGGGTGGGTCTCTTCCCTGCCCACCTGTTTCCGTGTCCCCCTGGCTCTCCCTCCTGCCTGCTGGGCCAGAGTCTCAGAGCGAGGTTCCCCTTGCTCCTGGGTGACCCCTGCTCCCACCTAAGCTGGAGCAAAGTCACTCTTGCATCAATTCAACACAAATGAAAGACCACACCTGCTCCCATCCCCGAGATCTGGGCATCTGCCCCTCCTGGGACCGATGGCCTGGGTGGGTGGTGTGTCTGCAGGAGCGGGCTGTCCTCCCTGGAGCACCCTCCCACCTGCTCACAGGCCCCACCCTCCCTGGGGTTTGCCATCCTACTGACCCGAATGTGCACGCCGATGACGTCCCAACCCAGTGTTTTAGGAGGATCGTTCCTTTCCCGGCCCCTGTTCCCTGCAAATGCTCTAGGGCATAGCAGTCCTGAACATTTTTGGAGAGCCATGGATCCCTTAAATAGCCTGGTGAGTCCTATGGATCCCCTAACACTATTGTCATCTGTCACCCACGTTCATAGACAGAGGAAATGCTAAACCTTAGTTAGAGGTTAATGAAAATAAAGACGCATTTTCCCCCATCCAAGTTCACGGGTGCCCTGAACTCTACCCATGGGGTCCCTGGGGAAGGCCCGGGACGGGGATAAACATGCAGATTGACAGTCCAGAGCTGTCCGCAGCCACTGGCAAGACGCATTTGCAAAGTGGGGGCTGCTTTTCCCGAGACTGCCTAGGCCCAGCGTAGAGACGCTGGCAGGGGAGGGGAAAGGGGAGGAGGGACCTGCAGAGCGAGGGTCCCTTCCCGACAGAGCGCCACCTAAAAGAGAGAGAATATTTTGTGGTCATTTAAAAAATTGTGGTAAAATATACATAATGTAAAATTTACGGTTTTAATCATTTTTAAGTATGCAGTTCAGTGAATTAAGGATATTTACATTGTTAGGCGACCAGCACCACTTCCCACCTCAGGACTGTTTCGTCGTAGGAAACTGAGACTCTGCCCTCGTTAAACACCAACCACCCCTCCCTCCAGCCCCCGCAGCCGCCACCCTACTCTCTGCCTTTATAATCGGACTACTCAAATCATGCAGCAAATGGAGTCATACAGTTTTGTGTCTGGCCGTTTTTACTTAGCAGAATGTCCTGGAGGTTCATCTATGTTGTAGCCTACGTCGGAATTTTCTTCCTTTTTAAGGCTGAATAAAGTCCACTGTGTGTCTAAACCACATTTTGTCTACCCACTCATCTGTCGGGGACACTGGGTTGCTGCCCCCTTTTGGCTGTTGTGAATAGTGCTGCTATGAGCGTGGGTGTAAGGACCCGGGCTTTCACTGGTGTGAAATGTACCTTTGAGAATGTTAGCAGTTTGTATGTTTTCACACTTAAAAGAAGATTGGCAGCAATCTCAGGTCCTTTTAGCTACAAGCTTTCCACTTTGTTTTCTTCTTTCTTTCTTTCTTTTCTTTCTTTCTTGACAGGGTCTAGCTCTGTCACCCATGGAGTACAGTGGTGTAATCATAGCTCACTGCAGCCTCCAACTCCTGGGCTCAAGTGAGCCTCCTGGCTCAGCCTCCCAAGTAGCTGGGACTACAGGCACTGGCCACCACACCTGGCTAATTAAAAAAAAATTTTTTTTCTTTTGTAGACATGGGGTCTCACTATGTTGCCCAGGCTGGTCTTGAACTCCTGGCCTCAAGTGATCCTCCCGCCTCAGCCTCCCAAAGTGTTGGGATTACAGGTGTGAGCCACCCCCACCTAGCAACTTTCTTTTCCTTCATCTCCTGGCACAGGCAGTTGTGCCTGGGCACTGATAGGGTAAACTGTCATTCAGGCCAGCGCCCCACCTGCAGCTAGTGGTCCCTTGAAGTTCATCAATGCCAGGAAAGAGGATCAGAGCTCAGCCAGATTGGGGGCACCGTGGAGGCCCTAAATTACAGACCCTGTGAGAGTGGGTAATACCAGCCAGACACTCTCTTTTCTTTTTTAAAATTAGCATTATTTTTAGTTGACAAATCATAATCGAGAGCATAAGGTATAATCTCGTTTATAGGGTACAATGTGATGTTTTGATATGTATAGTATGTATACAATGAGGAATGATTAAATCAAGCTGATTAACATGTCCATCACCTTGCTTTGCTATATTTTAAGTGGTGACACACTTGAAATTAACTTAGTTGTTTTGAAATAGGCGCTATCTTATTACTGACCAGAGCCCCCAGCTGTGGAGTAAAAGTCTATTCGCCGGGGAGGAGTGTGCTCCCTGACCCAGCCGGGTGGAAAGTGGCCGCTTGCTGACAACCAGGATTGAATACTGCCCTGTGTAAGCCCAGCATCCGCCCTTGGCCGCAGGCGGTGCTCCCGGCAGAGCCCCTCTGGGAGGGTGAGGAGGAGGCCGCAGCGCAGCGATCCCACGGCCGGGTCTCCTGCCCTCCTCGCTGCCGGCGGTACACCCTGATCCGCACCCCGTGAATTGGAGGGTGCGGCCCTCCAGGGTGCGGCCCAGGGCCCTCACCTGGAGAGGGGCGGGGTGGCTGGAGGTGTCAGAGATTTGGGACGGGAGGAAACCGAGGGACCCCTTTCCCCGTCTTGCTGCTGGGGAGAGTGGTCAGTAAGACCCCGACTGAATTCACCGGCTTCTCTGCGTCTAGGATCTGCCGGGTGTCGCCGGCGCCTCTGATCCCTGCGGCCGGGTATGCGGGGACACTCTGCAGGTGTGCGCGGTCGCGTCTCTCTCCCCTCGCTGGGGACAAGAGAGGAGCCCCCGGCCCAGCCTAGTGATGCGGGGTCTTCGGGGACCTGCAGTGGCATTGGCATGGCATTGGCATGGCATTAGCATGGCATTGGCATGGCATTAGCATGGCACTGGCGTAACGTTAGTGTGGCATTGGCACACGTCAGCGTAGCGTCAGCATGGCATTAGCATGGCATTGGCAGGGCAGTAGCGTGACAGCATGGCATTGGCATGGCATTGGCATGGCATTAGCATGGCATTAGCATGGCATTGGCAGGGCAGTAGCGTGACAGCGTGGCCTTGGCACGGAGCCGCGTGGCATCGGCGCGGCGTTACGCGGCCGCAGCCAGGAGCAAGCGCCGACCCTGCCGCCTGGGCCGAGGCCGGGCCGCGGGCGCCCCCTGGCGGACGGAGGCGGCCGCGCGGAGCCGGCCCGCGGGGAGGTCGCGGCGGGACATTAGCTAGTGCGCGTGCGCGTCAGGTGCCGCAGGAGACGGACGGCTCGGCCGCGCCCGGGCTGTGTCCCCACGGCTCTGCCCCACGTTCCACTGTCCGCGCACAACGCGCTCTCCGCGGCTCCGCCCTGCCCCTGCGCCCTGCGACCTCTGGCCCGCAGCTCCGGGCTGAGGGCCCTCCCGCCACGCGCGACAGTGACGGGCGAGCAGCCTGGGGCCCAGTCCTCGCGGAGCCACACCGGTCTCCCGGGTCTGACCGGCCCCCACGCCTCCGTCTTTAGCGCAACCTGCGATGCGGCCTCGGGATTTGTTTCCCGTCTGTGACTGCGGGTTCCTGTGGCCCCAGGGAGAACGTCGTCCCCACGGCGGGCGCCGCGTCCCCCAGGTCGGGGTGCGGGGCGGGGCCTGGCTCCTCGGCTCCGTGAGGACGTCAAGGGCCCGATGTTTTCCTGTCTCTGAGCTGCCACCCTCTCTTCATTGTCACAGAGTGGCTGCTGCCTTTCCAGCCATCACATCCAGATGGGACCGTGTCCCGGAAGAGGCTGTCTCTCCCACGACTCTGCTTGGCGTGGGCGTGTGTTCTAGAAGCCCCGCGGTAGACCTCCCTGTGCCTCGCACAGGACTGAGTCACACCACTGTACCCCTCACTGGTCACTGGCAGGGGACGGGCCCCCTTACTGGCCTCAACCAGATGTCCCTGAGGCTGTGCTGGGCAGAGGGCCTCCCTGAGGCCGGAGGCCAGGCCACACTCGCTCCCGCCGGCCCCCTTCCCTGCCTGCCGCTGGGGGGACCCCGCTGGGCCCGCAAAGCCCAGCTCGCTGCCCGGTGCGGGCCCAGTTCACGTCCCATCCTGGTTCTCACAGCCGCGTCTGTCTGTCCAGTGCTGCGCTGGCCCCCGTGGGCTGTTGTCTGCCACGTTCAACCCCTGGAGGGCAGAGGCTGCATTTGCCCAGCTCCGAGTCTGCACGCCCAGAACCGTGCGGGGCCGGCGCGGCACACGCAGGGAGGGGCCCGAGCAGGGCACCTGCGGAGTGAGTATTGCGTGTGGTGCACCCAGGAGAAAGTTCCAGGGAAAAATGGGAGTCCATGCACCAAAGTGAGCCGATGACTGTGTTGTGGAAACAATGTCTCTGTTCTTCCAGGAGGCGCTCTGCGAGTGGGCAGGGCATTGAGGAGGGCGAGAGGTGGGACGGGGCTGGGCGTGGGTGCGGTTTAGGGAGGGCAACAGCAGAGTTCAGGGGAAGGAATGACAGGCCGGGCACGTGGAGGGAGGTCCGGGTGACGCTGGGATGGGCACAGGAGCCCATCTGGCATCAGCGAGCACTGGTCTGTGCACAGGGGCTGCCAGCAAGATTTGCAAAGGGATCGTCCACAGTGTCAACCCTGCGGCTTTGGACGCGCTCCCTGGGCACTCTAGGGTGCTCGGACACACAGAATGCTGTGGAGTCAGTGGCCCGTGCGCCAGTTGTGTTTTTCCACGTTATGATGATTTGACATCTTGGGAGGCCGGGCTGGCTGGGGAGAGACAGTCCGTCCAGAGCTGGCTAAATCCTAGAGATAATAATCAACAACTTGCCTGCGAGCCGGAGCCTGCTGTTCACATGCAGACCCACCAACCCCGGTGCTCACCGCGCCACCCGCCTTCTCTACCCTCGCACAGCGGGCCAGCACCTTGTCTGCCCTGGCTGGCCACCGGTGGGCTCCCGCTTGCTCCAGCTCTTGGCTCTGCGGAGGATGCCGCTGCGAACACAGGTGTGCAGACGCGCTTCGAGACTCTGCTTTTACCTCTGTCGGGGTATACTCAGAAGTTCAACTGCGGGGCCGCATGGTCATCCCATGGCTTTTTGAGGAACCACCCTCCTGTTTTCCACAGGGGCCATTTATATTCTCCCAGACGTGCACTTATTTTCAGATTCTCTCTGACTGAAAAATAGCATTCACAGCCCCAGAGAAAGAGCCCCTCCCCTTCCTGCCTGCAGCGTCGGTGCAGGGGGGAGGCAGGCGGGCAGGCGGCCTCCGTGGGTGAAGAGGAACTCTTTCTGGTTAAAGCATTCATCGACGTAGATCGAAAGCTGGCAAATACACTTGATTTTTAAAACTTGTTCTATATTAATCAAGCAAACACGGGCTTTGCATGGATTTTATGAGATGTCTGCTAGTCCTTTGTGTCTCTAGCGGCCCTTTGGGAGGTGCCTCCGGGCCACCAGTGCCCAGGGAGGTTGGTCATGAAAAATCACCAGTTCTACCTCTGACCACACTGAGCACAAAACAATCCCTCCCCACGTCTCCAAAGGAGGAGCAGTCTTCAGAGGGCGTCCCTCAACCCCGTTCCTCCGGGGATGTCCTTGGCGGAGGCCGAGAGTGCTCTTGCTCTCTGTGGGCGCGGTGCCTGCCCGTGCTGTGTGCTCGGTCCCGTGGGCCTGAGAGGCGGAGGGAGGGGCGGGAGTGCAGCGTGGGGCCAGGTAAGCCCGCGTTCTGATGCAAGGAGCCCGGGAGTTCCCAGGCAAGGACACGTGACACTGGACAGGTCAGATGGGCTTGCAGGGCTCTCACGTGTCCTCTATTTTTCTTCTTATTCTCTTCTTTTCCTTTTTAGAGACAGGGTCTCACTCTGTTGCCCGGGCTAGAGTGCCGTGGCGTCAGCCTAGCTCACAGCAACCTCAAACTCCTGGGCTCAAGTGATCCTCCTGCCTCAGCCTCCCAAGCAGCTGGGACTACGGTGCACACCACCACACCTGGCTAATTTTTCTATTTTTTGTAAAGACAGGGTCTTGCTCTTGTTCAGGCTGGTCTCGAACTCCTGACCTCGAGCGATCCTCCCGCCTCGGCCTCCCAGAGTGCTGGGATGACAGGTGTGAGTCACCTTGCCCAGCCCATACGTGCATTTTTAAAATTGAAATATCCTACATTTAGTTTTGATCCTTGCTTTTCTTACTTATTGTTAAAAGAATTTTTCATATCATTCAATAATCTCCTAAAATCCAGTTCCCGTAGCTGCCGTCACCACGGTGGACGCTGCAGGGCGTAACCGTCCCCGGGCGGTCACTGGAGCCTGCTCCTTGCTCCCCTCGTGGCGGGAATAGTACTGTGAACGTTACTGAGCAAGACGATGTCCTCGATCGCTGAGCTTCCTGAAGGGTAAATGCCTGGAGGGGACTGCCAGGTTCAAAGAGGGGCTCCCCGGAGCTCTGGGCCCCTCTGGAGTCACAGGCGGCTGGGGACAGGTCACCACACACGCCCTTCAGAAAGAGACTCTGCCGCTGAGATGGGCCAGAAATGGAACCTCGCTTTAACACGGGTATGTTCGCTCACCACCGAGGCGGGGCTCTCCTCCTGTTTCTTGGCCGTTTATAATTGTCACTTGTGAATGGCCTTTTGCTGTCATTTTTGCCCATTTTCTACAGGAAGGGTTTACCTTCTTGTTGATTCACAAACGCACTTCGTGTCCCTTGCCGTGTAGGTCCCCACATGTTATCACAGTCGTACCTTTCCTTATTTTTAGTTTTGAAAAGTTCAAGTTTTTGCACAGTCAAACCTGTCACTTATTAGCTTCACGGTGCCTGCTTTTCCTCCAATGCTTAGACCACCCTGCTCCCGAGGGAGAGGAAGTGTTTCCCTGCGCTTCCCTCTGTGCTGTTAGTGTGGCTGCTAGACCCGGCGGCTCCCAAGGAGGGGTCTGCCTCGGAGTCCGGGAGTCCGGGTGCTTTCCAGCCCGGCACGCCCCTGCCTCCATCCTCCCTGCTTCCGTCCTCCCTGCCTCCGTCCTCCGGACCTCCCTGTTGGGCCCTGGGGGCGGGGTGGGGGGCAGCCTGGGTATTGCAGAAAAAGTGCCACAGATGATTCAGAGGCAAACCGGTGATCACAGACTTTTTCCTCCTGGAACATACATGGTGTGAGATAAGAATCTATTTTTATTTGGTTATACCTTAAAAATAGCTGATGGCACAAATGCCATTTGTCAAACATGCCTTATTTTCCACTCAAGGAAATTATATCTCAATCAGTTTCTCAATTATAACACGGGGGCGTTTCCCACATGCCTGCTGAGACCCCATGTCTCTGCTGTGGTGTGACCTGCTCCCACGCCACCTGGGAGACCCCTGGGGCTCTGCGGTCTTGCCTGGGGCTTCAGTCCCAGTGGGGACGCGCCGCAGAGCCCTTTGTCCTCAGTGGGGCTGGGCTCGCGCTTCACATCCTGCTTGGTGCTGTGCCTCTGCAGCCCCCGACCCAGCCAGCACCACCCTGTGCCCAGCCTCCCGCTGACGGCGGCACAGACCCACCACCCCGTGCTGTCCTGGGAGAGGGAGGACCTCAGTGGGGCCTCAGCCCATCCCCCTGGCAGGTCTCCCAAAACAGGTGTCTGAGGTCACCTAGCCCTGCAGCGAGGAAGCCAGGCCCCCGAGCGAGCCCACTCCCCACCCACCAGGCTGTCGGGCTGTCCGAGCAACCCCGGGGAGCTGAAACCACGTCTCACCACAGGCCCAGTGCACGGACACACCTGGCACGCCGCCTGCGCCCTCGCTGTGCAGAAAAGGTTACCTGCCATGTACAAAGAAGTTGGACTTGGACATCCGACATCAAAGCACGACCTATTTTATGCGAGGCGATGAGTCTGAAAGCAGGTAACGGGGACACATGTTAGTTCCCCTGGAAGCTGGGGACACAAAGCAGCCAGCAGGGGTGTCTGGAGTGCTCCTTTCCCGGGGTGACATCCTGCCCAGCGTGTCCTTGCCAGGGAGAGTGGCCTTGACACCTGCAGCTGCCAGGCGCCCTTCCCCGTCCCATCTCACCTCCTCTGCGCCAGCGCGGCCACACCTCCCCCAGCCCCTTGCCATCTCCCACCCTCCCCACTTCCTGGAGTTCCCTCTCAGGTCCCCAGAGCCTACGTGAGCAGCTTGAGTCCTTCTCTTCCTTGGCCAGTCTTTCTGTGGCACTTGGAGTTGTTGATTACTCCCTGCCTCGGGGAGCTCTCTCCTGACTGCAGTCCGCTCCTCTCGGGGTCCTGCCTCTTGGTCCCTTACTGGCCATCCGTCCTCCGCTCTGGGATGCTGCTCGCCGGGGCTCCGTCCTCGGCGCTCTCCTCACTCGATGTGTTTTCATTCCCTCGAGGGCCCTGTCTCCCACTGTCGTGCGGGGGCCCCAGACCTACTGTCCCCCTGCTCCTTGGGCCTCTGCACCTGGTGCATGTAGGCCCCTCCCACTTGCTCCGAGGTCCCCCCACCGCCGCCTGCTCACTGTGGCCTGGGTTGGCCTGGCTGTCCACATCCACACGGCCTGGCTGAGCCTCACGCTTCTTCCTGTCACCGCCGGAGCTGCCACCAGAGGCCCCTCTGCTCCAGGACATGTTGGCTGAGTAGGTTTCCAGCACGTTTTTTTTTTGATAGTTTACTGAGGTGTGACTTATGCAACCTCAAATTCACTCGTTGTTGTACTGATTTTAGTAAGTTCAGAGAGTTGTGCCACCACCACCTCAGCCCGGTTTTAAAACATCTCCACCGCCCCAAAAATGTTTTCTTGCCTGTTCGTAAATCTCCAGTCCCTGCTGCACCCCTAGATCAAAGCAACCCTGATCTGTTTTCTACCCACAAAGCCACCTTTTCTGAATATTGAACATTAACTTTTCATCAATTCACCGCAGGAGCTCAGGGGGATGAGGGAGGGCCCTGGAGAGGCGACATCAGACAAGTGATGGGGAAGGACCTCTGGAAGTTCTCTCCTCCAGAAAATCGATGAAAATGCTGGCAAAAAAATCACAATGGGCCGGGCGCGGTGGCTCACACCTGTGATCCTAGCACTCTGGGAGGCCGAGGCGGGAGGATTGCTTGAGGTCAGGAGTTCGAGACCAGACTGAGCGAGAGCGAGACCCCCGTCTCTACTAAAAATAGAAAAATCAGCCGGGCACGATGGCACATGGCTGTAGTCCCAGCTACTCGGGAGGCTGAGGCAGGAGGATCGCTTGAGCCCAGGAGTTTGAGGTTGCTGTGAGCTAGGCTGACGCCACGGCACTCCAGCCCAGGGCAACGAAGTGAAACTCTGTCTCAAAAAAAAGAAAAAAAAAATCATAATTTTTTCAAAACTCTGAAAATCAACCAAAGGCCCACGTAAATCTAGGGAATGCCTATTCTAGAGAAACAGCCAAATCTCGGTAAAAAGAGTGAGCTTCACGGTGATTTACCCTGCTCTGTTCTCGTCACCCTCCCCTCACGTCCATGGTAGCCTTGAAAGCCAACAGTCACCACCAGGTGACAATGAGCATGTGGCAGCCACCGGCAGGGGTAGAGCAGGGCTGGAACGCCTTCAAACCCCCTTCTCCAGAGAATTATCACGACTTTACCTGCCTGATGTTTCCCTGAAGACCTCGCCCCCAAGGCTGTCTGTATTCGGTCTGACTCGGAGCTTGGCCAGCACAAACAGCCGTATCCGGGAAGCATTTGTTAAAAACCACCAGAGACAATCACTGGACATCATGGCCACCTGATGGGGTGTGTAATAGTTGAGGCGGACAACAGGCTAACCAGAGCACTTAAAAGGAAAGGCCGGGGAACGAGATGTCTACAGGCGCTGTGAAAGCTGTGACATATTCTTGGGACTCCAGAAGGCCATGAGCAGGGCTGCGCTCCTGCTCGGGAGAACCTGAGCTCTCACCTCTGCCTGACCTGGAGGCCCTGCACAGGTGGGAAGTGTCGAAGCCCCTGGGAGACCTATTGGTTTCAGGAATCTGAAGAAATTCTGTCCGATCATTAGCTGGCCATTAAGCTAACTGAATGGAGACTTCAGTGGCCACGCATAAAAAAGAATACAGATTTTACATAATTAGTTCAGGAAAGTCACTGAACAAACAGCAACAAACCTTGGAAAGGAGGGAATGCAGGAATCTGATTTCTAGAGTTGCCACATTATATTATTTAAAATTATCAGAGATTTTTTTTGGTTTTGTTTTTTGTTTTTTGAGACAGGGTCTTGCTCTGTCACCAGGCCTAGAGTGCAGTGGTGTGATCATAGCTCACAGCAGCCTCAAACTCCTGGGCTCAAGATCCTCTTTCTTGCCTCAGCCTCCAGAGTAGCTGGGACTACAGGCGCACACCACCCAGCTAATTTTTCTTTTCTTTTTTTTTTTTTTTTTTGTAGTGATAGGGTCTAACTCTTGCTCAGGCTGGTCTTGAACTCCTGATTTCAAGCAGTCCTCCTACCTTGGCCTCCCAGAGTGCTAGGATTACAGGTATGAGCCACTATGCCCAGCCAAAATTATCAGTTTTTAGCAACAAAAATTATGATACAGTCAAAGAAACAAGAAAGTATGGGATAAAAAGCAACTTATAGGCACTGTCCCTGAGGAAGCTCAGATACTAGATTCACTGGCCAAAGATTTTTAATAAGTTATTTTAAATATGTTCAAAGAACTAAAATAAATCATGTCTAAACAATTAAAGGAAAATAAGAGAATGATTTCTTACCAAACAGAGAAATTAATAAAGAGAAATTGTAAAAAAAAAAAAAAATAGAAATATACGATAGCTAAAACAAAAAAATCACCAGAGTAGCTCAATAGCAGATTTATGTAGATAGAAGAAAGAATAATCAAACTTAAAGAGGTCAATCGATCTAAGGAACAGAAAAAAAGAAAGAATTGAGTCTGAGGAACAGAAAGAAAAGAACAAAAAAAATGACCAGAGCCTCAGAGACTTGTGGACAACCATTGGCATGCCAACAAACACATAATAGGAATTCCAGAAGGAGGAGAGGGGTCCAAGGGGCTAAAAGAATATCTGGAGAAATAGTAGTTGAAATTTTGATGAAAAATATGTTCTACAACCCAAGAAGCTCAAGAAACTCCAAGTGGGATAAACTGAAAGAAATTCACACTTAGATGCATCATCATCAACTGTGAAAAGACAAAGAGAAAACGGCAAGAGCAACTCATCACACACCATGGAGCCTCAGTAAGACTCACAGCTGTTTTCTCTCCAGAAACCATGGAGAACATAAGGCAGTGGAATGACATATTCAAAGTGCTGAAGGAAAAAAATACTATTAACCAAGAGTCTATATCTGGCAAAACTATATTGTACAAATGAAGGAGAAAAGGAAATTCCCAGATAAACAAAAACAGAGAGTTTGTCATTAGCAGAACTTCCCTATAATAAATGCTATAAATGAAAGGACAGTAGATAGTGTTTCAATTCCAGATGAAGAAATAAAGAATTCCAAGAAAGATAACTACATAGATAAATATAAAAAACAGCATAAAGGTGTTTTTCTTGTAACTATTGTTTCCTATCTGATTTAAAAAGAGCTATATAAAGCCATAATTATAAATCTGAGTTGATGGGCACACACTATAGAAAGATGCGATTTGTGACAACAACGGCATGGGTGGGGCACAGAGCTACATAGAAGCAACATTCTTGTATATTAGTTAAATTAAGTTGACACTAATCTGAACCAGATTCTTATAAATTAAGATGTTAATTATAATCCCCAGGACAACCACTAATAAAATAACTAACTAGATACAGGCCAGGTATGGTGGCTCATACCTGTAATCCTAACATTTTTGGGAGGCCAAGGCGGGAGGATCACTTGAGGCCAGGAGTTCAAGACCAGTCTGGGCAATACAGCAAGACCTTGTCTCTATGAAAAAAATTGTAAAAATTAGCTTGATGGCTTGGTGACATGTGCCTGTGGTCTCAGCTACTCAGGAGGCTGAGGCGGGAGGATCACTTGAGTCTAGGAGCCACTGCACTCCAGCCTGGGCAACAGAGAAAAACCCTGTCTCTAAATACAAACACACACACACACACACACACACACACGCACACAGAGTAAAAGAAATGTCCACTTCTTAGTCATTTAAAAAGAACTAAATGGTACACATTTAACACAAAGGCAGGAATAGAGGAACAAGAAGACATAAGGCATGTACAAAACAAGTGGCAAAATGACAGATAATCCTACTCAGCAGTAATTACATTAAATGTAAATGGTTTAAACAGTCCACTTAAAAGCAAGAGATTGGTAGAATGGTTATAAAAACATATCCAACTATATGTTGTCCCAAGAAATATACTTTAGATTTAAAAAGACATATGTTGAAAGTACAAGGATGGAAAATGATATGCAATACAAACAGTACCCAAAGAGGAGCTAGAGTAGCTATAATAATATCAGGCAAAATAGACTTTAGGACAAAAATTATTACTAAAGACAAAGTAGAGGCCGGGCGTGGTGGCTCACGCCTGTAATCCTAGCACTCTGGGAGGCTGAGGCAGGTGGATCGCTTGAGGTCAGGAGTTCGAGACCAGCCTGAGCAAGAGCAAGACCCCGTCTCTACTAAAAATAGAAAGAAATTATGTGGCCAACTAAAATATATAGAGAAAAAATTAGCCGGGCATGGTGGCACATGCCTGTAGTTCCAGCTACCTGGGAGGCTGAGGCAGTAGGATTGCTTAAAGCCGAGGAGTTTGAGGTTGCTGTGAGCTAGGCTGATGCCACGGCACTCACTCTAGCCTGGGCAACAAAGTGAGACTCTGTCTCAAAAAAAAAAAAAAAAAGACAAAGTAGGATGTTTTATAATGATAAAAGATCAATTCATCAAGAAGATATAATAATTATAAACATATATGCACCTAGCAACAAAGCCTCAAAATACATGAAGCAAAAACAGACAGACTGAGAGAGAAATAAAGAATTCAGCAATAACAGTCATAGAGTTCAAGGTCACTTTCAGAAGATCAAAAAGGAAATAGAAAAGTTGAACAAAACTGTAAACTAACTATACCTAACAGACATCTGTAGAATACTCCACCCACTAGCAGAATACATATTATTTTCAATTGCACATGGAATATCTCCAGGACAGATCATATATTGGGCCATAAAATAAGTCTCAATAAATTTAAAAAGGTTGAAATCATACAAAATGTCTTCTACAACCACAGTGGAATAAAATTAGAGATCAATAACAGAAGGAAACTTGTGAAATTCACAAATATGTGGAAATTAAATAACACAGTACTAATAACCAATGGATCAAAAAAGAGGTCATAAGGGAAATGAGTAAATACTTTGAGATCAATGAAAAATAAAACACAACATACCAAAACTTATGGGGTGCAGCCAAAACAGTGCTTAGAGAACAATTTAAAGCTATAAGCATCTGTATTAGGAAAGAAGAAAACATCAGTTCAGTAACCTAAACTTTCACCTTGAGAAACTTAAGAAACTAGAAAAGGAAGAGCAAACTGAACCTGATACGAGCAGAACAAAGTAAAAAGAATACATAGTTGAGTGGAAATAAATTCAAAAAGAGAATAGACAAACAATAATCAACAAAACCAAAAGTTGACTTTAAAAAAAGGTTAACCAAGTTAACAGCCTTTTATAAGAGTAAGAAAAAAAGTAAGACTCAAATTACTGAAGTTAGGAATGAAAGAGGGAACATTACTGCCAACGCTATAGACATTAAAAAGATCATAAGGGAATACTATGAGCAAATGTTTTCTGTGGTGGGTGGACTCATGCTCCCCCTAAGATGTCTCTGTCCTATCCCTGGAACCTGTGAACATGTCACCTTACATGGCAAACGGGATTTTGAAATACGATTAAGGATCTTGATATGAAAGTCTTAACTTGGATTATCTGGATGGGCCCAGTGTAACCACAAAGATCCTTAGAGGAGAAAGAGGGAGAGAGGGTTAGAATCTGAGACTTGCAGATGCTGTGCTGCTGCCTTTGAAGTTGGAGAAGGGGCACAAGTCTGGGAATACAAGTGACCTTGAGAAGCTGGGAAAAGCAAGGGAATGGAGTCTCTCCTGGAGCCCCCACAAGGAAGCTGCCTTGCCAACACCTTTGATTGAGCCCAGTGAAATAGATTTTGGTCATCAGACCCCAAGAACTATATGATACTAAATTTGTTTTGTTTTAAGTCACTAACTTTGTGGTCATCTGTCGGTGCAACAGGAAGCTAGTACATATGCCAAATAAATTAGAGAACCTAAATGAAATACACAAATTTCTGGAAAGTTAGAAACTACTGAAACTGACTCAAGAAGAAATAGAAAATTTTAATAGACCTACAACAATTAGATAGATTGAATTAGTAATCAAAAACTTCCCATAAGCAAAGCCCAGGGCCAGATGGTGTCACTGGTGAATTCCACCAAATGTTTAAAGAGCATTTAACACCAATGCTTTACAAACTCTTCCAAAACATAGAATAGAACATTTCCCAACTCATTCTATGAGGCCAGAATTACCCGAATTTTAAGAAAGCCAGATAAAAACATCACAAGAAAAGAAAGCTACAAACCAATATCCTTTATGAATATAGGTACAAAAATCCTCAACAAAATACTATTAATAGCGAACCAAATCTAGCAACATATAAAAAGGATTATGTACTGTGACCAAGTAGTATTTATATCAGGAATGCAAAGTTGGTTCAACAATCAATCAACGCAATCAACTGTATTAATAAAATGAAGGACAGAAAACACATGCTCATATTAATAGATGCAGAAAAGCATTTGACAAAAATCCAACAAGCTTTCACGATAAAAATAGTCAATAAACTAGGAATATAAGGGAACTTCCTCAACCTGATAAAGGGAACCTGCAGAAAACCCACAGCTAACATCACGATGGTGAAGGGTCGAAAGCTTTCTCCCTAAGATCAAGAAGAAGACAAGAATGTCCACACTCTCCACTTTTACTCAACATTGGAATGGAGGTTCTAGCCAGGACAATTAGACAAGGAAAGGCATCCAGATTGGAAAGAAATAAAACTATCTCTATTTGGAAAAGGCTTGGCCTTATATGTAGAAGATGCTAAGGAATACTAAACAAAACAACTGGAGCTGATAAACTAGTTCAGCAAGGTTGCAGGATAAACGATAAAATACAAAAATCAATTGTATTTCTACACATTAGCAATGAGCATCATGAAAATGAAACTAAGACAACAATTCCACTTACAATAGCAAGAAAAAGAAAAAACTACTTGGAATAAAATGTAACCAAAGCCAGCCTAGGCAACATAGTGAGACTTCATCTACATAAAAAAGAAAAAACTAGTGGGGCTTAGTGACACGAGCCTGTAGTCCCAGCTACTCAGAAGCTGAGGCAGGAGTAGAGCCCAGGAGTTTGAGGCTGCAGTGAGCTATGATGATGCCGCTGCACCCTAGCCTGGCAACAGAGTGAGACCCTGTCTCAAAAAAATTTATTTTAACCAAGGAAGGGCAAGACTTGTACAAAACATTGTTGAAAGAAAGTAAGGAAGACCTAAGTAAATGGAATGACACCCTATGTTCATGGATTAGAAGATGCAATATTATAAACATGGTAATACTCCTCAAATTGATCTGTAGATTCAATGCAATCTGACTTCCTTGCAGAAATTGGCAAGCTGATCCTAAAATTCATATGGAAATTTAAAGGACCCAGAATGACCAAAACAATTTTGAAAAAACAACATTGGAGGCCTCGCACTTCCTGTTCCAAAACTTACTACAAAACTACAGTAATTGAGGCAGTGTGTGGCACTGCCATGAGAATAGACATATAAATGAATGTAACAGAGCGGAGAATTCAGAAATAAACCTTCACATTTATGGTTAATTGTGGTTGACTTTTAATAAGGGTGCCAGGACAATTGAATGGGGGAAAGGATAGTTTTTTCAGCAGTTGTGCTGAGATAACTGGATATATCCATGTGCAAAAGAATGAAGTTGGGCCCCCACCTCATACCATACACAAAAATTAACTAAAAATTGATCAAAAACTAAGTATAACAGCTAAAACTATAAACATCTTAGAAGAAAACAGAGGTATGGATCTTCATGACCTTGGATTTGGAAATGATTTCTTAGAGATGACACCAAAAGCACAAGCAACCAGTGGGGGGAAAAAATGGATAAATTCATCAGAATTTAAATACTTTGTTCTTCAAAGGACCCGATGAAGAAAGTGAAAACCCAAAGGATGGGTGAAAATATTTACAAATCATACATCTGATAAGGACTTGTATTGAGAATACATTAAAAATCTTTTACAGCTCAATAATAAAAAGACAACCCAAGTTAAGGCTTTAGAACCACACAAAAATAAATAAATAAATAATAAAAGGGTGACTCTTATGGTATATAAATTGCATGTTATTTTAAAAACCATGAAAATCAAAACCAAAAACAGAGGAGAAGGGAGACGGAGTTAAGACAAAGGCAGAGAGAGGGTGGGGCGAGACGTGGTGTGTGTCTGCAGGGACCGTTGGCATATGTGGGGGTGCAGCTCGGGAATGCAGGGAACCCCAATCATCGGGGGCCCCATTCTAGATGTGCCTTCCAGACCACGAGGGTTCCAATGAGGAGACATGGGCCATTTTCCTTATAAATAAAAGATCAGTAACATGAAAATCAATTCTGTTGAAATACTTTGTATTTCTTTCTAAACTCTTCTTCCAAAGCGAAACAGACATCTTTCTGGTTATGAGTGAGTTTCCTGGAGTGTATTTCCCCACCCCCACTTCCCCACGGGACAGAAGGAGCCACATGGGACAGCGGCTGCTCTTGCAGCCCCCTCCGGGCTCAGGGACTGGGAGACCGGCCTCGGGTCCCAGAGAGAGACGGAGCAACAGACTTCGCAACACCCGTGGCCCGCGGAAGTGGAGGGTCAGGCCGCTGGGGAGATGCTGGTGTGGGCTGTTGTTGGATGACGGAAAGAAATTGTTTCAGTGGTTTTTTTTGTCAGATGTGATGACTGTAAATTATGATGACATTTTAAAATTTCTTATCTTTTCATGTATCCCTAAATATTTAGGGATCAAATGTGTCTGGGCCATGCTGGAAACTACTTTGGGCAAAGTAAAAAAAAGAGACCACCAGATGACAAAATGTTGACAATTTAAAATCTAGCTGATGAGTATACGGGGGTTCTGTTTAGTGTACACACACACACACACACACACATCTTTCAAAAATTCCCATTGAAAAGGGGCTGGGCGGAAGTACACCCTCAAAGATGTTTTCTTCACTTAACTCCTTTACGTCTAAGTGATCTTGTTCACTTTGAACAGAAATAAAGGGTATTATAATCTTGTCACTTTAGAAATGAGATAGAATCGTCGACCTAAAAGGAAGAGGCTGAGACACAAAATATAACTTAGAGTTTACTGGAGCCAAAGTGAGCACACTGCCCAGAATACTCAGACTCAAGTAACCTTGGACATGAACTCTGTTCAGCCCTTGTTACAAGTAGGTTTTTAAAGGCAAAAAAGGGGGACAGGGAGGGGCCGAAACAAAGTCATGCGTCAGGAATCCTCATGGGTTTACAAAGATAACATTGATTCGTGATTAGCTGTACACTGTTGGGCTCCAGGGTGTGGGTCATCGTGTCCTGTGTGGCGTTACCAGGTTAATTCATGGCTTCTCGTGGCGGTAGCAAGCGGGTTCCAAAGATGAACCTCAGCTCGAGGCCGGAGTGGGGTGGTGTCTCTCTCTCTCTCTCTCTCTCTCTCTGTGTCTCATGTTAACGCCTCTCTGGGCCTGATAACTTAAAAGGACTCACATTCCTCTGATCAAAGTTCTTTTCTTTTCTCAGAATGATGAAATGTAGAAAAACCATAGATGATTAAGATGGATACAAACATAAAACCATACCCGAAACGCCCCTGCCTTTGGCCAGCAGGTGCGGCAGAGGCAGTCGATGCGCGGGTGAGGATAGTCCCCGACAGGTCATTGTCACAGCCAGATATGGGGACCCACCCCACACCTGTCAGCAGGACACGGGCTGAGAAGATCGCTGTGCGGCGGTATAAGGTCACGTTGCAGCAGAGCAGGAAGGGGCCGGGGCTGGCATGGGTCAGCAAGCCAGATGCAGTCTGGGCCGAGCCACAGCCCCCAGGGCCGGGGCAGCTGGGGTTGTAGGGCCTGGCTGCCCTCCCCGGGGGGTGCAGGTGCAGGCGGGCTCGCGCGCTCTCTCTCTCTCTCTCTCTCTCTCTCTCTGCTTCCCTTGTTCTCTCTGCTCTATTCCCCTCCTCCCACCCCAACCCCACACTCAGAATTCCCCCTTTCGGAGGGTCCTGCCTTGATTGGGAGCGTTGTGCATCAGGCCCTGCGGGTGCAGGCTGGCCCTGCTCAGTGACTGAGCGCCGAGGGGGCCGAGGTGGGCGCTGACCACACTCTGGGCGTCAGTCAGACAAACCGGGCACGGGCAACCTGTGGGGTAACCTGCAGTTCTGCAAAACACGTGAGTTTTGTGCAGAGCGGCTGAGGCTCCGCATCTGCCAGGGCCCTGTCCCTAACCACCCCTCTGCCCGCCTGGGGACCCCCCTTCTTTTCCTCCTGGCACTTGTCCCCATCCCAGGCTCCACCGCGGTTGTAGCAATGGCTTATTTGCGTATTGAGGTCAGTCAGTCTCCTCCCCGTGGAGATGGGTCTCTTGGGGACAGGAGCCGCCTTGCTGGCCCCTGCAGCAGCCCGGCCCCCGGAGCTCGCCCACATGGGTGACACGTGTCTGCCTGCTCAGTGGATAAAGAGGTCAAGGGATCACAAGTGATTTTCATTTTATTCTTTAAGTTTCCCTTTTGGTTTGCAAATGTTCATAAAGAAGACATTTTTATACTAAAAAAATAATAAATGTCGCTTGCTAGATTTGTGTGGAGCAACAGGAACTCTCATTCATTGCTGGATGCAAAACGGTCTGGCCATTCTGAAGACGGTTTGGCAGCTTTTTACTAAACTACACAGATTTTTACCGTGCCGTGCGGCAGTTGTGCCCCTTGGCATTCACTCGAATGATCTGAAAGCTCACGTCCACACAGAAGCCCGCACACGGGTGTCGACAGCGGCTGTATTCACAGTTGCCAAAACGCGGGAGCAGCGCGATGCCCTTCGGTAGGTGGACGGGCACTGAACCGTGACACGTGCAGACGATCGAGCGTGAGTCATCGCTGAAAAGAATGAGCTCTCAGGGCATCGAAAGACATGGCGGAACCCTGAACGCATGTCACCGAGGGGAGAAGCCCACCTGGAAAGGCTACGCACTGTGCAATTCCAACGATGGGGACAAAAAGACCAGTGGTCCCCGGGGGTGGTGGAGAGGGAGGGTGAATGGGCAGAGCACAGAGGATCCTGAGGGCAGTGACGATGCTCCATGTGACACCGGAATGGTGAATTCACGTCATTACACGTTTGTCCAAATTTGCAGAATGTGCATCAGGAATGAATCCCAACGTAAACCGTGGAGTCCGGGCGACACGACGTGTCAGTCTGGGCTCGATTGTCAGGAACAAACCACTCTGGGGGGGTGGTGACAACAGGGGAGGCCGTGCACTCGGGGGGAGGGACAGATGAGAAATCTCCATGGCTTCTGCTCAATTTTGCTATGAACCTGAAACTCCTCTAAAAAATAAAGTCTATTAAAATATTTTTTTAAAAAAGTCAGTGTGAGACAGAGAGGCAGGGCAGAGCTTTGTGGGGGTCCCAGCCGGGCGGGCTGAGCTGGGGAAGGGGAGGCGGTCGCCGGGTCACCCTGGCAGCCTGGCAGGGCAGTCACCGGGTCACCCTGGCAGCCTGGCAGGACAGAAGGCCACAGCTGACCCGTGCCCCCGTAAGGAGCCTGGAATGTGGACGTGCAGGCTGCCCTGGCCTCTGTGACTGCCAACCTGCCTGCCTCTCCCAGGCCCTCAGGCCCAGTGGCCCTGAGTGTCACCTTGGGTCACTTACAGGCACACCCTTATCTCCAGACCTGCAGCAACCCCGGCCTGGAGCTGGGGTTGGCCAGCAGGAGGAAGGCCAGGCAGAAGTTCTCCCTCTGAATGTTGCTTTGGGAGCTCAGACTGGGCAGGGCCCTGGGACCCTGGCGCAGGCAGACCCCTGCCCCGGAGTGTCAGGAGGCTGCGCTGTGGGCAGTGCTCAGAGGATGGTGGCTGGCTCAGTGTCTGTTCCGCTCAGCAGGGCTGTGCAGCTGCCCGGACAACCCACGCCATTCCCTGAGCCTCACCATTTCCATCTGAGAGATGGGCGCGGAGTCCCCTCACAGAGTTCTGGAAGGTTCCACAAGAGGCTCTATGTGAAAGTCACACCCAGCTGTGACTACTCCCTGGAACACTCTGCTTCCTTTGCCTGTGGCTCTGCGGCCACCTGGCCCTGTCCCCTGACTGCGGGCTGGGCACCTGGTCTAGACGAGCAATTTGCCTGCTTCCCTAGGTACAGAGAGCCAAGGGGCACATCCTGGTGTCCTGGGTGCTCCTGGCCACTGAAGGGCCCAGCCCAGGCAAGGGCCCTGCCAGGAATCGAAACAGCCCTTTTGGGGAGTGGGAGGCACCAAGCCGGGGGGCAGCCCGGCCTGTGTTCCACGGGAGCTGCTGGGCGCCACTGTCGGGGTGCCGGCCGGGCTGTGGGGACAGCTGCACATGTCCCCGCTTCGTGGAAGTCCCTCTCCTTCAGCCATACATTGTGTTTGACTCGGGCGTGTTTTTCTTGGCTGTAAGGAACAGGATTAGTTGCACTCTTTGTAATTTTTGGTATTGAAGGTATTTTTAACAAATGCAGTCAGTATCGTGGGAACATCCTGAAGTTCCTGGCATGTCTGTAGTCTAAAATCAACCCCGTTCCCACCCCCGGCCTTCCTCTTTAAAGACTGTACGGGTGGCTATTCTTGTTCACTGAAGTTTCAAACCCAAGCGCGGCAGAACCGGGGAAGTGGGTGTCCCCTGCAGCTAGTTCTTCCTCCTGTCCCAGGCGTGACGGCCAAGTGGAGGGCAAAAGCGGCCAGACCGCATGGCTTGCTCCAGGCAGGGGCAGCGAGCGCGGCGCCGGCCCCTCCCAGCCAGGGCAGCCCCGCCGCCCCCGCACACCCCAGCGGGATGCAAAAGGGAGACACACCTGCCGTTAGGTGGTTAGGAAGGTGGCTTCGTTTTCCACTGCTGTGTAGCAAACACCACAAACTTAGCAGCGTGGGACGACAGGCGTTTGCAGCCTCCGGTCGCGTGGGTCGGGAATGTGGGCGGGCTCGGCCGGACCCGCTGCTGCGGCTCTCTCTCGAGGCTGCAATCAAGGTGTCCGCCGTCTGGCCCGAGGCTCAGCTGGCTGGGATCCACCTCCAAGCTCACACGCCTGCTTGTCGGCAGGACCCAGGCCCGCCTGGTGGCCAGAGGCCGGCCTCAGTTCCTTGTCACACGGGCCTCCCAATGTGGCAGCTTCAAGCCAGCAAGGGCCAGAGTCCTGGTCTTCTGTAACCTAATCACGGTGTGACATCCTCAGTGTTGCTGCAGTCTGTCGGTTAGAGGGAGGGTACTCCAGGGGTGGGCACGAGACTGTGCGTGTCGGGATCGCGGGGCCTTCTCAGCCGCTGCCCACCACAAAAGCGTAAAAAACCGTCACGGCCCTCGCTGGCGTGTGCGTCCCCGGAATGTGCCCTGCTTTCTCGGACAGACGGGGAGCGCCAGGGCGAGGCTCTGAGTCGGGACCCTCTGCCATCCTTTGAACTGCTCAACCCCTCTCTCTCCTCTCTTTAGACCGGGGGTGATGGAAACCACGGTGCTGTTTTGTGACATTTTTGGATTAGATGGGCTGATAAGCATTAAAGATCTGGCCACAACATCTCGCTGGCAGTGGACACTCAGAAACTCTTGTTGGATGAATGAGCTTTGTGAGCACAGGGCTGCTGTGGTCTGAATGTGTATCCGCACCTGCCGCAAAATTCAGAGGTTGAAACCTAACCCCCAAGGTACGGGACTAAGAGGTGTGGCCTCTGGGAGGTGACGGGGTCGTGTGGGTGGGGTGCCGGGGAGCTTTCCAGGCCTCCCGCCACGTGAGGATGCGGCAATGGGCTTCTCTGAGGCAGAAAGCGACTCCGAATCTGCCAACACCTTCATCTTGTGCTTCCCAGCCTGCAGAGCAGTGAGAGACAAAGTTCTGCTGTTTATAAATCCCCCAGTCTCGGGTATTTTGTTATAGCAGCCAAACCAGCTACAACCCGGGCAATGTCCCGTTTGGAGACTTTGGTAGCAAGAAAAACATGAGGATTCCTTCACAGTATTTGGGTCCCCGAGGAAGTGATGGACAGGGGTCAGGCCGCAGCCTGGACTCCAGCCGTCTGGCCCAGGAATAAGGCCCCAGCTCCGTGGTGCTCGCGGCGGCGGAGAAGGATGAGGAAGGAACAACACACTTTTCTGGCTTCCGTTTTAAAACAGAAAGTTTTACGTGATTATAAAAGCGATGCCAGCCAGTAGCAGGGCCCTGATGGAGTGACCAGAAGGACTGTGGTCCCATTACCTAGAGGGGCCGGCCTGGGTGTGTCCGAGTCACGGGGCTGGGGGACGCTCTCACCCTGCACGGCCAAGCCCACCCGCACCTCCCCAGTCAGAACCTCGGTGATCAGAGCTGGGTGTGAGGGGGCTGGGGATGCCCATGGGTGAGTCTGACGTCCCCCTGGTTCCAGATCACCCTAAATGCGCTGTCTCCTGTGGGGGACGTCAGATCGCCGTGCAGTTTCCTATGTCTGCTTTTTCCCAGGTGACATTGCGTCATCTGCTTTTGTGGCTGATACCAGGTGTTCTTCCCGCCCTGTGCCCCTGCCGGGCACAGCTGCCCCTATCAGATTGGTGCCTGGCATCCCAGGCCTTCCCCCTACACTTCCACACTTACAGATTTACATGGCAATATAGTTTTGGGTCGCGTTTTCATTTTATGTAAACGGTATCATACCACACATGGCATCCGTTGCTTACCGGCTTCCCACTCCAAGATGTGTCCTCGTACCTTTCCATGACCAGATTTGTCACTGCACACATTCTTTTCCTTGCTTCACGGTTCCGAGATTCCACGGTTCCATGGTTTGTTGCTTCCAAGCGACGGACACACCATATTTCATTTGCCTCTCCTATTTGTGGCTACCCGGGTTACATCCAGAGATTTTGCGCTCAGCAACGCCGCCATCATTAGCCTTGTTTTTCTTCCTTGTGCACAGGCCGGGGAGCTCCCATAGGGAGAAAGATCAAGCAGCAGGATTGCTGGATCCCAGGGGAATCGTGCGTAAGATTTTAACAATAGTGCGGTTTTGCCCCGGAACACGCCCGCATCCGCACGCTCCTAGCAGCGAGTACCCGGGTCCCCTTTGCTCATCGTTCTTGCTATTCCTCAATATTATCAAACTTTTCGATTTTGATATTCTGGTGGAAGACAAAGAGTATCTCGTTTTAATTTACATTTCACTGACTTCGGACTCCGCTGCAATGCATGTATTGACCATTTCTGTTTCCTTTGTTGTGTGTGAACTGTCTGTTTTCGGTAGGGAGGTCGTCTTCCTGCCGCTACGCAAAGATTCTTTGGGTGTTCTATCTACCACCAATTTTTTTGCCTGTTATATATGTATGTATGTGTGTATGTGTGTATGTATGTGTGTGTGAATATATATGGCAAACACTTTGTCCCAGCCCATCAATTCTCTTGTAAACTTTGGTTTGGGTGCAGAGGGATTTAGCTATATATGTTGTCAAATGTCGTTTTCCCCTGTGGCTTCTGAACATTATATACTGTGTTCTCTGCTTCTCTTCATCAACCAATTTTCCTGTTTTTTCCCTTTGGTCTCTCACCAGCGTGGATGTCCACCTGCCAAAGACCACCAGGGACTGTCTGTGGTCGACACAGTTAGGTTTATGGCTTTGCTGCGGTGAGGGAGCGGCACATCAAAAGGGGTGGGCTTGGGGACTCGAGTTAGTCGTTGCAAGTCTTGGCGGGACTGGGCAGAGCTTGTTAACTAGGGGGCTTGCTGGAACAGTGTGGAAAAATGAGTCCCTGTGTGTTCATGGGCCAGTGTGTCCATGGCTTATCTTAAGACACATGGGCTGTTTAGACGCACTGGCTTTAAATGGTGACACCCACCATGGCTTGGTCTGGCACAGCTCACGTGCTTTGTGAGTCAGGGTATGTCTTGCAAGCCAGGTTTCTGCTTTAATCCTCAGTCCCCCCTACAAGCCTGGATGCAGCAGGAACAGTTTATACCTGAGCTGTCCCTCTCCTGGTCATTTTCCCGGTCAGTCTCGGAGAAAGGACCCGCTGTCATCCTCTGGGCATGCCATCCACCCAGATGTGCACAATTGTTCATTTGCATGTCAAAGGAACCATTATGATGCTACCGTTTATTTTTTGAATCGTTTGGCAGGACGTTGGCTACATGGCAGCATCCCAAATCTCGGATGCGAGCTTGGCAGCTACAACACAGACAAACACTCTGACCAGGCTTTTTATTAACATGTGAAACGCGTCTCCTGTTCCAGGATCCACTCGGAGCTTTCCCCGATGACCAAGTGGTTTCTTCCCTTTGACCTGGATTGTTCACCTTTGCCAGAGTTTGAAGAACCAATTCTGTATCTGGGATTCGTTGAGGGTTAGGGTCTTGGGCGCACCACTGCTCAACAGCAGAGATGTCCCCGAGCAATGCGGCCCGTGAATCAGCACAGGGGGAAGATGGCCGAGACAGTAAAGAACAAGAACTCGCAGAGAAGCGCCTGGAAGTGGTGGAAGCGCTCTTGTCCTCTGCTCTTGTCCTCCCTGCATGGCCCTGAGAGCCCCGACCCAGGTGAGGTCCCTGGTGATGGCAGCGTTGGCACTACCCCTGACTGCAATCCCTGCAGTCACTAGGACCCAGGACTGTCTTTTGCTGAGGCTCTTTTTTTTTTTTTTTTTTTAAACACAGTCTGACTCTGTTGCCTGGGCTAGAGTGCAGTGGCATCAGCGTAGCTCACAGCAACCTCAAACTCCTGCACTCAAGCCTCAGAGTAGCTGGGACTACAGGCATGTGCCACCACACCCGGCTAATTTTTCCTACTTTTGGCAGACAGGGTCTCACTCTTGTTCAGGCTGGTCTCGAACTCCTGACCTCAAGTGATCCTCCCGCCTCGGCCTTCCAGAGTGCTGGGATGACAGGTGTGAGCCACCACGCCCGGCCCATGCTGAGGCTCTTCTAATGTTTCTTCCACATGGTTCAACTACTGAGCTCTGTGTATCCACGGAGCAGGACCCATGGGTGACACATGAGTGACAGACAGAAACAAAAACGGTGAGAATAAGTGCCCAGATTAATTTACTGCAATAACTCACATTATTGGAACAGAGAGTGCAAAATCCTCAACTGAAATGGCACACAACTATTAATTTAGTCATTGTCTGGAAAATAAGAAAATCTCTTGGTCTTCGATTTATCTCTTTAGTTGAATTGTAAATACCAGCAACTGACAAGCATGTTTAAACCTAGACACAAAATACTATTGTCGACAGTTGTTATGTCTGTCTTTCGTCATGAATATGAGTATTTTTTTAACCTGAAACGTACATGACGGTTGAAATATACGTGTTTTTTACTTACATTTGACCTAGGAATGCTGAAAATCTTTTTTGACATGTTTTTTCTTTTTTCGGCACCCTGAATTTAGAGAACAATAGAGCTCTGACAATAGCTTTGGATAGATTTAAATTTAGAGAATGCCAAACAAATAGGATTATTCCTATTATTCTCCCTTTAATAAGATAAAGGAGCAAGTCTTTGTTTCATTCTAGGAAACCCAATGACAGTTTAGGCAAAACAAAAAAGAGGTCCTAATGTTTTTGTTCTTAAGACAAAATCAAAAAGAGTTGTCAGGGACTTTAATATATTCTTAGGACTAGAAATAATTACAGACAATATTTTGAAAGCACAGCAATATATGACAATGATTACGGGGAGCTTTGACCTTCTCAGAAGTGGGGAACTGTGGTTCTCTCCAGGCGTCCTCCACCTCCACCGGCCCTGATGTGGTCTGATGCAAGATCTTCTGCCCGGGAGGAAACCCACTGGGGGGCGGTGGGGTGAGGCCCGTATTCCCAGGAGGGTTCTGGCCTCCCGCCCTGCTGAGCCTCCCCTCTGAGTTTCCCGGAGCCTCCTGCGATGCCCAGGACTGACGCCTCCACTTGCTCTGGGTGCTAAGGCAGGCCACCTCCTAGCCCTCCACTCTCCATCATCCAAATGTTTTTTTTTTTTTAATTGTTATTAACACAGTCTTGCTCTGTTGTCCAGGCTGGAGTGCAGTGGCCCGATTACAGTTCACTGCAGCCTTGAACTCCTGGTCTCAAGTGATCCTCCCGCCTTAGCCTCCCCAGTAGCTGGGACTACAGGTGTGAGCCACCACGCCCAGCCTCCAGTACTCAAATCTTACGCCTTCTTCATTTGGGGCCAGGATGAACCTGGCTGTGTTTCAATCCCTTCTTCCAATAGTTTTAACACTTTTGCTACGTACATAGAGCTGCTTAATCAGACTGCAATTTATTTTTCTGTGGGATACATGACTCAAACTTTTACTTTTTCAAAAGTTGTTCCAATATTATAGACTAATATGACCATTTTTCTGTTCATAAGAGTAATACTTCTTGCATGCTGTACTATGCTATAAAAAAAAAAGAGTAACATTTCAGAGAATATGAAGTGCGTGTACCTTTTATTTCACTTGGGCTCATTTTCTAGAGTTTTCTAGATTTCCTGAACTGGAATTACTGGGTCAAAGGCATGAACCTTCTGAGGTTCCCTGTGCGCATCAGCAACTGCTTTCCAAAACGGCTGCACCTTTCCCTGCATATCCAGGGAAGAGTGTCCCTCGCTGAGTATTCGAATTTTTAGTTTATTAATTTATTTTTTTGAGACAGAATCACACTCTGTCACCCAGGCTAGAGTACAGCGGTGTCATCATAGCTCACAGCAACCTCAAACTCCTGAGTTCAAGCGATCCTCCTGCCTCAGCCTCCCGAGTAGCTGGGACTACAGGTACACGCCACCACGCCCGGCTAATTTTTCTATTTTTAGTAGAGACGGGGTTTCACTCTTGCTCAGAGCTGGTCTCGAACTCCTGAGCTCAAGTGATCCTCCCACCCCTGATGCCACTGCACTCTAGCCCAGGCAATAGAGCAAAAAGGTTAAGACGGTCAATCTTATGTCATAAATATTTTATCACAATAAAAAAATCAGTGAGAGGAACATTGCTTCAGATGTTGACGGGCTAATCCAATTTCCTTTTTTTGTGAGTTTTCTGTTCATTTCCTGAGCCCTGGGGGTCCCAGGAGGCCCGTGGGGGGGGGGGTGTGACTCGGCCTGAGGAGGGGCAAGCCCTGAGGGGCTCCTGGGTGTCCTGGGGAGGGACCGGCCCGGGGCAGGCGGCTTCGGAGCCCCGCACTGCGAGCCCTGGGCTGGAGGCAGCGTGTGGGGAGGCCCTGGCCCCGGAGGGCAGAGCAGCCAGGGCCTGGCGACCGTGGGGTCCTGAGCCCAGCCAGCCTCGGAGGGTCGGCTCAGCCTGTCACGGGCTGAGTGTTTATGTCCCCCCAAGGTTCGTGTGCTGAAATTCTAACCCCCAAGGTGAGAGCATTAGGAGGTGGGGGCTTTGGGAGATGGTTGGGTTGCGAGGGCGGAGTCCTCACGGATGGGATTGGCGCCCTATAAAAGGGACCCGGAGAGCGCTCTGCGCTGTGGCTGTGTCGTGTGAGGACGGGACAAGAAGTCACAAGTCTGTATCTGTAAGGGGCCCTTACCAGAGCCGAGCCACGCCGGCGCCCTCATCTCGGACCTCCAGACTCCACGGTGTGCGAACTAAACTCTGTGTTTAAGCCACCCCGTTGATGGCATTTTTCTACATGATCCAAAGTGACTAAGCCACCGCCCCTCGCTGGCCCCAGCTGGACCGGACGCCTGTGAGAGGCTCCCCGCGTGCCGAGGGGTCGCTCTGCGCACGTCTCCACCGCTCTGTGCTCCCCTCCACCCCGAAACCTGCAAGGGTGACACCCAGACCACAGGCCTGGGGACAGGAGCCCGGACCAGGCCCCCACCCCGTGTCTGGCCAGGCTCTGCCGCCAGGGGGCAGTGTGGCCCCAGGAGACAGCGGCCCCGGCGCCTCCGCGGTCCCCCAGGGTGGGCCTCCCCAGGGCCCTGGGAGAGTCTCCAAGCTCAGATCTGGAAGTGGTCTCTAGCGTCCCAGTCGCCTCGGGGACCAGGGACCTCTCGGGGTCTACTGACGGAGCAGCGGCCGGGGCAGGCCCAGGCACGGTCCCCAAGCCCCCCGCGCAGCCTTGCAGAGCCACCGCGTGTAAGAGTCACCCAGGGGAAACTGTTAAAAAATCCACAGGACTTCCGCTTTCAAGGAAGATGGAGAGCGGGACTTTTCCTTGTCCCCCCACTGAGTGACACTGGAAACCCCAGGCCTGCCGGAGGGGTGGAGAGACCGAGGGGCCACGCGGTGCCCCGGTTTCCCTTCCGCTTCCTACCTCCCACCCCTGGAGCTGAAGAAGCCAGCAATTTGGAAATACCAACGGACGCCGACAGAAATAGCTCCCATGAAACTCCACTCTGTCTGGCCAAGGACCAGGCGGGAGAAGCCGGCCAGACAGAAAGCTTTGCCGCCCCACCCCCACCCCCGACCCCCGACCCCCGACCCCCGACCCCTGGTATCAGAGAGGCCAAGGAGGGAGCCGGGGCTGCCCCCCCCCCCCCCCCCCCCGTGTCACAGTGGGCAGGGTGCACGTGGCGGACCTGGACTCCCCCCCCCCAGTAGCAAGGCGCCCCTCTCCCTCCCTGCTGGGGAGTGGGGAGGAGGGGGCGGCAAAGTGGGGGGCCAAGACCTTCACCACCACCCAGTGGTATCGAGGCCACCCCCATGCGGTGTCAGCAGAGCCCATGGGGGCCAGAACGCTGCCCAGAGGAAAGAGGAGAAGATGCCCCTTGGGTACAAATGGAGGTTGAGGGGGGACCTGGGCTTTGCCTCCCCCTTGCAGTAGGAGGTGCCAGAACAGTCAGAAAAACACCACCACAACATCGCGATTTTTTTTTTTTTTAAAGGAGCAGGAGGAAAGTTTTGGAGGTGATGAGTATGTTTATTACCTTGATTGTGGTGATGATTTCATGGGTATAGCTGGACATATGTCGAAACTCATTAAATTGCCCACTTTAAATACATACAGTTTCTTGTCTATCAGTTATACCTCAACAAAGCTGTTAAAAAACTAAAGCAGAAAATGTAAATAAGATCCAGAGTCTTGTAACATGAAAATGTCCAGGTTTCAGTAGAACAGCATTCACTACCAGGAAGATGGTTCTCATTACGATGAAACTGTCAAATGAAACTAAGTGAAAAAGGACAATTAATAGATGCCAGCGCTGAGGTGACAGAGGCATTAGAATCAGCCGACAATGATTTTAGCAGCCATCATAAAAATGCTTCAACAAACAATTAAGAACATGCTTGAAACAAGCCTCAGCAAAGAAATAGAAGACATAAAGAAATTGGAATGGAAATTTTAGAAGTGAAAAATCTAATAACTGAAATAAAAACTCAGGGCAGAATGGAGGGGACAGAGGAAAGAACCAGTGAACCAGAAATCAGAACAAGAGAAAGAACCCAGTCAGAACAACAGAGAGAAAATAGACTGGGGGACAAGAAACAAAAACAAAAGCAGAGTCTCAGGGGCTGGTGGGACCACGACCAAATACCCAACATTGTGTCACTGGTGGTTAGGAAGCAGAGAGGAGGGAGTGCAAGGCTGACAAAGTACTCAGAGAAATAATGGCTAAAAAATTCCCAAATTTGGCAAAAGACATAAACCTACAGATTCAAGAAACTGAGTGAATCCCAAATCAGGAAAACCAGCAAAATCCATGCCAGGGCACATCACAACTAACTTCTAAAAACTAAAGACAAAGAAAAAATCTTGCAACCAGCCAGAGAAAACAACACCGTCCCTATATGGGAAAAAACCAATTTGCATTACTGCCAACGTCTCTTTAGAAGTGATGGAGGCCAGGATGAAGGGGCACAATATTTTTCAAGTGCTAAAAGAAAACCACCATCAGTCCAGAATCCCACATGTGATTAAAATATCCCCTAGGAATGAAGGGAAATCAAGAAATTCTCAAATGAAAGAAAACTAAGAGAATTTTTTTGCCAAAAGACCTACCTGAAAAGAATGTCTGGAGGAAATTATCTAGACAGACAGGAAACAATAAAATAAAGAAGGAAGGAGGGAAGAATATGATAAGTAAAAATATGGGTAAATGCAATAGGCTTTCCTTCTCCTTTTGAATTTTCTAAGTTATGTTTGATGGTTGAAGCAAAATGTATAGCACTGCCTAATGTGATTCTAAATATACACAAAGGAAAGATTTAAGACAATTTATATTATAAATGGAGGAGTGCAAAGGGATTCAAAGAGAGGTAAGGTTTCTACCCTTCAGTCAAATTGGTAAAATGACACCAGTAGATTGTTATAAGTTATATGTAATGTAGAACATCCACTAAAAAAGCTATACAAAGAGTGACATTCAAAAACACTATCGATAAATCAAAACGGAATTCTAAACATTGTCTAATTAATCCATAGGAAAACAGGAAAAAGAAAACAGAAACAAACAAAAAAAAGAAAGCAAACAGAAAACAAATAAAAATAAAATGGCGGAATTGTGCCCTAACATATTAATAATTACATTAAATATAAATCGTCTAAATTCACTGATCAAAAGACAGAGATTGACAGAATGGATCTTTAAAACACACTTCAACTGTATGCTACCTACAAGAAATTCACTTCAAGATGTTTCAAACATTAACCAAAGGAAAGCAGAAGTGGCAATATTAATATCAAATAAGGTAGACTTCAGGGCAAAGAAAATTACCAGGGACAGAGACAGACATTATATAATAATAAAATGGTCAACCCAACAAGAATGCATGGCAATCCTAAACGTGTATGTACCAAAAAAACAGAGCCACAAAATATGTAACACAAAAAGTGATAGAACTGAAAGGAGAAATAGACAAATCCAGAATTATTAGTGGGAGACATCAACACTCCTCTCTCAACAATTGTTAGAACTAGACAGAAAATCAGTAAGGAAATAAAAGAACACAATGACACCATCAACCAGCAGGATCTAACTGACATTCATTGAACACTCTACTCCAAAAATAGCAGAACATACCTTCTTTCCAAGTGCCCATGGAACACACAGGGCTGACTGGAAAGTATCCAGCCACGTAATATGTTATCATGTTAACAATGGCTGGAGACGTTACCAACAGCCCTCGTGTACCATAGCCTAGGCCATGAAACAAACCTCAACAATTTTCTAAAAATTGAAATCACACAGAGTGGGTTCTTCAACTACCATGAACTCAAACTAGAAATCAATAGAAAGATACTAGGAAAATCTTAACCAAACACTTAGAAACTAAACAAGACATTTGTAAGTAATCCATGAGTAAAAGAAGTTTCCAGGGAAATTTAAAAAAATACATTTAACTGAATGAAAGTGGAATACAGCACATCAAAACTTGGGGATGCAGAAAAAGCAGTATGGATAGGGAAAGTTTATGGCATTAAATGCATATGTTAGAAAAGAAGAAAAGTCTCAAACTGATAATCTAAGCTCAGATTTCAAGAATCTAGGAAAGGAACAGCAGACTAAACCCAATGCAAGCAGAGGGAAGAAAATCATAAGGATAAGAACAAAAATTAATGAAATTGGCAAAAATAATAGAGAAAAATCAATGAAAGAAAGAGCTGGATCTTTGAAAAGGTCGATGACATTGACAAAGCTCTAGCAGCACTGACAACAACAACAAAAAAAAAAGACAAAAATTACCGATATCAGGAATGACACAGGATATCACTACGACTCTATACATTATACACATAAGTTTGACAACTTAGATGAAATGAAACAAGTCCTTGAAATATACAAACTACTGCAACACACCCAATATAAACAAGATGATTTGAATGGCTCTACTAAGGAGATTGAATTTATAATTTTAAAACACCTGAAAAAGATATCTCCAGGATCCTATAGTTTAAATGGAGAGTTTTTATCAAATCTTTAAAGAAAGATGTACCACTTCTCTTCCAAAAACCAGAAGAGGAGGGAACACTTCCCAGTTTGTTTTAGGCAGCTAGAATTACCCTGATGGCAAAACCAAACAAAGACAGTACCAAAAAAAGAGAATCACAGACCAATATCCCTCGTGAATATAGAAACAAAAATCTTTAACAAAATATCAGCAAATAGAATTCAGCAACACATAAAAATAATTATACACCGTAACCAAACTGAGTTTATTCTGCATGCAAGGCTGGTTAAGTGTTCAAAAAGCAGTCCATGTAATCCACCACATGCACAGGCTAAAGAAGAAAAATCTCATGATCATAGCAACTGATGCAGAAAAAGCATTTGACAAAATTCAACACACATTCATGATAAATACTCTAAAACTAGAAATAAAGGGGAAACTTTGTCAACGGATAAAGAGCATCTGTAATGCAAAACACCCATAGCTAATGTGATACTTAATGGTAAAAACCAAATGTTTTCCAGAACAAGGCAAAAATGCCTGCTCTTTCTGCTCTTACTCAACATGGTGCTGGGAGTTTTAGCCAGTGCAGTATGACGAGAAAAGGAAATAAAAGGCATACAGATAGGAAAGGGAGAAATAAATCTGCCCTTGTTTGCAGATGACATGATTGTCTATGTAGAAAATTCCAGGGAATCTACAAAAAATAAATCCTCCTAGAACTAATAAGTGAATTTAACAAGGTTGCAGCATATAAAAGACAAACATTCAAAAATCAATTATAGGTGGGGCAAGGTGACTCACACCTGTAATCCTAGCACTCTGGGAGGCTGAGGCAGGAAGACTGCTTGAGCCCAGGAGTTTGAGGTTGCTGTGAGCTAGGCTGATGCCACGGCACTCTAGCCTGGGCAAAAGAATGAGACCCTGTCTCAAAAAAAAAAAAAAAAAAATCAATTGTATTTCTATATGCTAGCAATAAACAGATGGGCACGGAAATTAAAAGTACAATACCATTTAAAATCATTAAAAAATTAAAACACTTAGGTATAAATTTAACAAACCATATATAGAATTTGAACACTGAAAACTACATAATGCTGATGGGGGAAAAAAGGAATGATCTTTTTTGGTTTGTTTTAAAGAGACAGGGTCTCACTCTCTTGTCCAGGCTAGAGTGTAGTGGCAAAATCGTAGCTCACTGCAATCTTGAACTCCTGGGCTCAAGCAACTCTCTGGCCTCAACCTCCTGAGTAGCTGGGCCTGTACCACCATACCTGGCTAATTTTTTTTTAAAAATTTTGTAGAAATGGGGCCTTGCTATATTGCCCAGGCTGGTCTTCAACTCTTGGCCTCAAGGGATTCACCCGCCTCGGCTCCCAAAGTGTTGGGATTACAGGCATGAGCCACTGTGCCCGGCAAATTTTTTATTTATGCATGCAACAACCTGAATGAATCTTCAGAGAATTATGCTAAGTAAAGAAAACGCCAACCCCTAAAGATTACATACTATATGATTCCATTTCTATTTATATTCCATTATTGGAATGACAAACTCACAGAAATGGAAAACAGATTGGTTGCTGCCAGAGGTTAAGAAGGGGTGTGGGTAGGAGGGAAGTGGGCGTGGCCATAGAAGGGCAACAGGAAGTAGCCCAGTGGGGACAGAAATGTCCTATATATTGGCTGTCCCAACGTCAGCATCCAGGCTGCGATGTACTACATTTTTGTGACAAGTCACTGTCGGGAAGGACTGGGTTAGGGTATAAGGGACCTCTCTGTGTTATTTCTTACAATTGCATGTAAATTGACAATTATCTCAAATGAAAAAGTTTAATTAAACAAATATTTTATATTTTATTTATTTATTTATTTATATATTTTTTTTAGAGACAGAGTCTTGCTCTGTCACCCTGACCTAGAGTGCAGTGGTGTCATCATAGCTCACTATAGCCCCAAACTCCTGGGCTCAAGTGATCCTCCTCCCTCAGCCTCCAGAATAGCTCGGACTACAGGCACTTGCCACCATACCTGGCTAATTTTTCTATTGTTAGTAGAGATGGGGTCTGGCTCTTGCTCAGGCTGGTCTTGAACTCCTGGCCTCGAGCAATCCTCCTGCCTCAGCCTCCCAGAGTGCTAGGATTACAGGCCTCAGCCACTACACCTGATCATGGCTAATTTTTTCTATTTTTTGTAGAGACTAGGTCTCACTGTATTGCTCAGGCTTTTTTTTTTTTTTTTTTTTTTGTTGTTGTTGTTGAGACAGAGTCTCACTTTGTTGCCCAGGCTAGAGTGAGTGCCGTGGCATCAGCTTAGCTCACAGCAACCTCAGACTCCTCGGCTTAAGCGATCCTACTGCCTCAGCCTCCCGAGTAGCTGGGACTACAGGCATGCGCCACCATGCCCGGCTAATTTTTTCTATATAGATTTTTAGTTGTCCATATAATGTCTTTCTATTTTTAGTAGAGACGGGGTCTCGCTCAGGCTGGTCTCGAACTCCTGACCTTGAGCGATCCACCCGCCTCGGCCTCCCAGAGTGCTAGGATTACAGGAGTGAGCCACCGCGCCAGGCCTGCTCAGGCTTAACTAAACAAATATTTTAAAGTACACGACAGGCAGTCATGTGTCATTTGAATCCCGCAGAACAAATCTGAATCACATAGACTGTGCGGCTAGTGTTCACTGAAGGGAGTTCGTCCAGCAATAAACCAGCATCTGCATAAAAGAAATTACAGAGTCGGGGCCACCCTCGGAGAGCTCTATCAGGAGCCCCAGAGCAGAAGCCAGACATTGTATTTTTAAAGCTTTTAAAGCTTTTAAGCCGCACTCTGAGGCATCGGCGTGGATTTGTGCTCCTTTGTGATGAGGCCTTGGTCCTCCCTCCTGCTCCCACGCCCCTGAGGCCCCTTCTGGGCTCTGCACAGGGGCCCCTGCTCTCTGGGACTCCAGGTCCCTGCAAAGCTGGCCCTGTTCTTCAGGCTCCTCTCCCGGGACAGGGACCTGCCCCACTCCTGGGAGCTCCACAGCGCCCTGCGTGATGGCGTGGCCCAGGGCCTCCCGTGGGGGCTCCCCTCCGTGTACCAGGGGCTGAGGGGCCAGGCCGCCTGCAGCTGTCCCTCCCCCTCTGGCAAAGACATCCTGATCAAGGAGCTGATTTGTCTCTGCTCTTCAGGCCTGGCTCTCTGGGGTCACCGTTGCCAAATAAATAAATTGCACCACAGCTCTGTGTGTTTCTGCACAGCTGGGGCAGGGCTGGCCCTCGGCCAGCGGGAACCTGTCGGAGAGGCTGGGCGGTGCCCCTCCCCACCGAGGGCTGCGCTGCACGCAGGGCCTGTCCTGGCGTCTGGAATCCGCAGTCACACCCTGTGCGTGGGGCCGGGTGGGTGGGGCATGCTCTGGAGGGGCCCCACGGCTGGGAGTCGGAGGAGTGGCAGGCGTGTCCGGGAGGGGTGTCGCAGCTGCAGGGCAGCGTTGGTGTCTGCAGTTGGCTTTTTAATTTGTGGTCGCAGCCAGCGAGTGTGGAAACCACAGCAGGACGGGCTCGAGTGGAGCCAGCTCAGGAGTTGCTTCACGGCTGTGTTCTCACCCCACGTTTCACCGTCGCGCCTGCCTTCCTGCCTTCCGGGCTCGTTGGCCCCTGGCCCTCTCCTCCTCGCCCGACCCGGGTGCAGCCTAGAGCACTGGTCGTGCCACCCCCTCGGAATCTCCCTGGTCTCTCTCACCTAGAGTTAGCTCGGAGTCCCCTAACCGGCCCAGGCCGGGCTCCCTCCCCTGCATGGGCGCTTGCTCCAGGGGCCCTGCTGTCCCCGTCCTCAGCCCTGCCCTCTCCTGGACACAGCCTGTCCCCAACGGCTGGCTCTGCTCAGGGTGGACTCGGCCTCAGCCTCCTCTGGCTCCGAAGCAGAGTCTTCAGGCTGCTCAGAGGCTGGGGGACGTGTGGCCATTGTGATGTGCTTACTGGGCGTGTCCTATCCCCCAGGACGGTGGCCCTGGAGGTCAGGGTTTGGGAGCTCTCTCTGGGCCCTTGTGTCTCATCCCACCTCGGCTAAGCACTTGAAGGCAGTGCCCACCCCTCCAGGGCCAGGCTCTCTGGCTGAGGCCCTCGGCCATGGCCCCATTCTCCATCTGGGGATCCCCGCAGCCCCCCGCCCCGCAGGTGCCCTCTGTCTCTGTGCCAGCAGCCCTGGCAGCGGCCCCCCACTGGCTTTTATCTCTGGTTCTTGGTGGCCCCCCTTCCTCTGGCCGCCTCTGCCCACAGGCGGTGGGTGTGGGGCAGCCGGGAGCCGGCTTGCAGGGAGAGGAGCGGGCAGTGGGGACAGACATTTGTGCCACTGCTCCCCAGAGGGTGGTCATTGGGGCAGGACATGAGGACAGACCAGCCCTTGGCCCCCTGGCGGAGGGGGCAGAGCCTACTGTCAGTCAAAACCCTGCTGAATGCCCATGGCGGCCTCCCTGGCCGCGCCTGGGTGCAGGGGCCCCAGGTGCCTGGTGCGGAAGACCACGGCTCTCGTGGCACACTCGGACCTTTCGCCCAGGCGATGCTAACCCGTCACCCCCCCTCAGGGCCACAATCTCCCCTCGCGGTGGCCAGATACCCCCGAAGGCCACAGACCCACTCAGGGGCTCTGTCTGGGGTCTTCCAGAACGTACAGAAAGGAAAGTACGAAAAGCTCCTTAAACCCTTCATCTCCTTTGCTGGTTTCTAAGGCCTTTCTCGAGCTCTCTGTAAAAACTGCATTGTGCTACGTCTACACGGCCTCTGGCCTAGTTATTGTCCCTGGACTACTTGAGATTGTCACCCCCTCTACCCCCAAAACATCAGCGGGGGTCTCCTAATTATAAGATTACTCTGCTCAAGTGTTAAATTCAGGAAATTTTACATTGAAACACTATCAGATATACAGTCCGTGTTCAAACGCCACCAACTGCACCACGATGTCCTTCCCAGCCATTGCCCCAGGACCACACCCACGTCATGCTGTCCCCTTCCGCCCTTCCTGCCTCCCCGATGTTCAGGCCACCTGCTCTGCAGCACGCCCCCGGCCTGGGTGTGCCTGGCCATCTCTTCTGGGTGAGACACCAAGTCCTTCCCAGGGCCTGAGACACACCTGGGGGCAGGTGGTACCTGCCAGGTGTCGTTAATGAGGGAGCCCCAGGAGACGCTCTGCTGAGTCGGCGTCTTTTCCACAGTGATCTTCCACCCAACGCTCGCGAGCACCTGCGGTCGACTCCGGCCCAGAGTCGGTTATTGCGACAGGGGTTGTGAGACAGAGCCTTCCGCTCTCGGGCGTCTGGTGGCCGGCGATGCCCCGCAAGGAAGAGCTGTCCGCTCTCCTCCCGCTGGTACTTGGGGATTCTGTTTTATTGCGCGAGGTAGAATCCGTGGCTCTTACTGCACACTCTGATGCTGGCGGACTGGCTCCTGTGTCCTTTGGATGTGACCCTGTCATTGTTGAGCACGTCCTTGCTTCTCGCGCTACAGGATGCTCCAGGGTCAGCTGGCACTGTCCCTGCCGCAGCCCCAGAGGCGGCCACTCCCTGAGAGCCTGCCTTCCTCGCGGCACAGCCCGTCTCCCTCACCGAGGCCTGGGTGCGGCTGTGCTCACGTTTACCAGGGTGTCATCTAGGCTCTAGGAAAAAAGTCACATATAATAATAAATATACTGTTGATAATATGTGATTACATATTAAGTAGTACTGAATTGTGATAATATATTAATAACATCAATAAGTAAGATGATTGTATAATTATATGGCTAATATATAATTATACTATTCATTCTAATTATATTTGCAATTGATTCTAATTACATACAATTAACGTTTAAGATTGGATATCCTGAGTTTGCATGGTTGCTGCCAAAGCTGCCCCGGCGCTGCGGGTTCCTGCTGCGTCCGCCAGGCCGTGTCCGCCCCCTCTCCCACGAGAGGGCCCCGACTTCCAACGCATCGCCGTGCCTATCACCCCTCAGCCCTCCACACACAAGACAGGTCCAGCATGTTCTCATTCTCCAGAGGGAATTCGCTGTCTTATCAAAACACCAGAGGCAGCTGGCATTTCGGCAAGAAAGCACAAGAAATTTCCATTTCTTTAGAAATTTGATCTAGGAAAATGTGTGTGCCTCTCTCTCATTTCGCTAACGGAGACCTGCTCATCAGTGGAGACCAGGAAATGGCTTCTTATTCCGAACAGTGAATTTTCTTCTCACTTTCAAACCACCAACCAGCTTGGTAATAATCTCCTTGGGAAATTTTCTGAAAGGTAAAAATAAAAGCAAAAGCAAGAGAGAGACCTTGTTACTGCTCCTTAACTAGGTTAAGGGGCTGACTTCCAGGGCTGCTGGGATGTAAACTCTGAATAAAACGGACTGTTTTTCTTTTTAAGACTTTGCAGCGGTGCCCACATTCCAGGCTGCCAACTAAGTCGATTTTAATTGCCTTTACTTGAACCCTCACTTTTTCTGTTTATTCCATCACTCTTTCGTCGGTGGACAATCCTTCCTTTAAGATCCCTGTGCAGCAGAGAGAGGCGGCTTCTGGCTGGAGTCTGTGCTCCGGGCGCCAGCGCGGCTGTCGGGACGCTTCTGCTCGGCATTGCACCGTCTCAGCAAATCCGCCCGGGCCAGCCGCTGGGACCGCCGGGCACACGCACACGGCTGGACTTCCAAGCGGAAGATACGTGAGGTGAGCAGGGAAGGAACAAACAGAGTCGCTTCCTCCCCGCTGACCCGGCCTGGCATGTCACCACTGCTCAGCTCCCTGCAGAACAGGAGCTCCCAGTCCCCGGGCCTGCGGCCTCTCCCTGTGAGCCCCCACCCGCGGCGCGGCCCGTGGGGTGGGGCAGCCGCCGCCGCTGCAGGCTTTGGCCTTCTTCCTCAGCTCGGCCTCCTTCGGCAAACTTATTTTTCAACTTTTTCCAATAGGTAACAGAGTCCCAAGACTCAAAGTTCCAGGAGCATAAAAGTGTTTCCGTGTCCTGCCTGTGGCTCCCACCGGCGGGGCAGCTTCTTGGCATCCGTCCAGGGTGGTTCCTGCGAGCACACAGACACACACAGGCATACACGGCATTTTTTTCTTTTGCCGTCTTCTTGATATACACAGCAGCATTTATGCCCATTGTTTTGCAGCTTTTTGTTCTTTGATTGCTTGATTTTTAATGATTTTTTAAAAATTGTAGTAAACTATACATTAAATAAAGTTTACCATTTTGATCCTTTTTAAGTGCACATTTCAGTGGCACTAAGCACACACACAGTGTTGTGCAACCATCACCAGCCTCCATCTCAAGAGCTTTTTCATCTTCCCCAAGCTGTACCTCTGTCCCTGTCAAACAGTGACACCCATGTCCCCTGCCCCCACTGGCAGCTGCCACGCTGCGTTCTGCCCACACACCTCACTGCTTTGTGTGTCGCAGCTACGGGAACCGCGGTGCAGCGTTTGTGCGTTTGTGGCTCGCTGATGTAGTGTGTGTCAGGGTCCTGTGGCGTGTGGATTACACCTCAGTTCAAAATGTCCTAGAGTGACAAAGTGGTGATCGATGTATAGCTGGGAATGTCTGAGAAACTTTTGGATGGGACACTTTACGTGGGTGAATTGTATGGTCTGTGACTTGTCTCAGTAAGAGACAAGTCTGTCAAAAGACGAAACACAAGTGAACGATCAGTGCTGTGATGGGGAAGGACCGGGTGGCCTCACAGTGAAGACCCGGCGACTCCGGCAGAGCGAGGGCCACCGTGTTGGAGGGAAGGTGGGAGCCTTGTGTGCACGGCTAGGAATGGAGTGTGCGACCCAGTGGTCCCCGCTGCCGTGTGGAGGGCCGGAGCTGAGGCAGCCTGGATGAGGGTGACGTCGGGTGATGTTAGGGCTGAATGACGTCCCCCCTTCCAAAACGCCCATGTCCTAACTCCCGGTACCTTAGAATGTGCCTGTATTTGGAGATAGGGTCTTTAAAGAGGCAATTAAGTTAAAATGAATTCCTAAGGGTGGGCTCTGATTCCGTATGACTGGTGTCCCTATAAGTAGCAGAAATCTGGACGCAGTCACGCACAGAGGGAAGACCCCTTCAGCACATCGGGAGAAGGCAGCCGTCTGTAAGCCCTGGAGAGAGGCCTGAGAAGACACCAACCCTGCCCACACCCTGACCTTGGACTTCTGGCCTCCAGAACTGTCTGTGGTTAAGCCACCCCATCTGTGGGGCTCTGCGACGGCAGCCCCAGGGCACTGACGCAGGTAGGGACGGAGCCAAGCCAGCAAATGCTGAATGCAGCTGGGGGTAGAATTGGCGGGACCTGCTGGCGGATCCGAGGTGGAGGAGAGGGCAAGGGGCCAAGCAGGTGACCTGGAGGCTGTTGTCTGAGCAGAAGGCTCTACCACCTGTCCACAGGAGAGGCCGGAGCAGGCACAGCAGTTTCCGAGCGGGCCCGTCTGTGCAGGGTGCGATGCTACTAGACATTCACGAGCTGCTGCCTGGTGGGCAGCCCAAGCCGGAGTGTGGCGTCTGGGACAGGGCTGCAGAGCCACCCTGGGCAGGGCAACAGCCACGCCGCCCCGCCGCAGCTCCCCGCTCCCCCCGCAAGGCCTTCACACCGCCTACACCGGCGCAAATGGACAGAGAGACCACAAGGCGCGCCTGAGTCAGTTTCTTTGCGGGAGAGGCCTTTCCTCCGCACTGTACCTGGTGCGGCGGTGGGGAAGCCCCGGGGACAAGGCTGGGGGGCCCTGCTGTCGGGGGTTGAGTTTCGTGAGGGAGAGACTAACACGTGCTGAAAAATGAGAGGCACAGAGGAGCCGAGGCAGCAATGGTGCCCGTGGGGCAGCAGAGGCCCAGGGAGGCCGTGGGCGGGGCCAGCGCCGTCGGGACAAGCCGAACCAGGGCCCTGGGGTGGGTGGAGCTTGAGCCAAGACCCCAGCCTACAAAGGCCAGCCGTGGGGAAAGCGATGGGGATACCCTCAGGAGACCACCTGAGGGTGACGGGCCACCAAGGTCCCCAGACCGAGTCCCCGCCCCTCGAAGGACCCGAGGCACTGGGGAATCTGCCAAAGGCAGTGCGGCCACTGTGGGCCGGGGTCACAGCAGCTTGACCTCCTGTCAAGAGTGATTTCTTAGGGCTCTCCTTGGATCCTGAGCTGCGGGGGGGAGGGGTCGTCTGCACAGGAAGAGGGCTGGGGTCGCGGAGGCTCTCTGTCCGCCCCCAGGACGGCTGCCTCGGAGAGAGCCAGCCAAACACAACAGGACTCCCCCTCCGCGGCCCGGCGGGGACAGCACGAGGCCCCCACCGCCACCACGGAATGTGCCCTCTCACTCAGCGCCTCTCCCAGAGCCTGAGACGGCTCCATTCAGCTCTGACCGTCCTTCCCAGGAGCCGGGGCCAACCCAAACACCCGTGTGTGGGGCTCTCTGTCCCGGCCCAAGCAGTGTGCAGGGCGGGGTGGGGCCTCTGCGGCCCTCTGCCCAGCAGGCCTCGGCCTGGCCTTCCTGCTCGGGCCCTGAGTCCCCCGCCCCCACTGCAGCCCCGGGCGGTGTCCCCAGTGGGCTCCAGGCCCCCAACACAGCCCCAGTGGGACCTCTGCACACGCATCTCAGAGGCATGCTGGGGTCACTGGCCAAGGGACGCCGACTGCAGCCCCTTCCAGCCCTCCCCACGCCTGCCCCCACCCCTCGTGCTGCCCGGTTGTGACCCGGGGTAATTGCATCGCGGGGAAGGCCCTTCCCCAGCCCAGGACTCCACTGCTCCGCACCTTGGTCTGGGCAGTGCCCCACGCCCGCTCCCGTCCCTCCACACCGCTGGCCAGAGACGGTCAATATGGATTATCCACTCTGCCGAACAGAGAGATAAAAGACTGACCGAAAAAAGAGAGAGAGATTTCAAAGATGGCCGAGACAGTGCCTTCTACCCCTCACGCTCTCAGGAACCTGCGGTCTCCCGCAAGCGCCAGGGGAAGACGATGCCGCATCAGCCCCGCGCGAACAGGCCTTGACGCCGCCAGGCCTTCCGGACCCAGGCCGGCCACTTCCCCGAGATGATACGAAGAAGCTCTGAGACTTCGTGGAAGGAAAGATGTCCAGCTTCACCCGCTATCTGCCTGAAACTGCATGAACTATCCAGCTCAGCCCTCCTGAATTCCTGACCCACAAAAGCCGTGGTAGGTAATAAAATGACGGGGCGCAGTGGCTCTCACCTGCAATCCCAGCACTTTGGGAGGCCAAGGTGGGAGCATCGCTTGAGCCCAGGAGTTTGAGACCAGCCCAGCAACATAGTCAGACCCTGTCTCTACAAAAAAAAAAAAAAAAAAAAAAAATTTAATAAAATGACTGAATTGATGTTTTAAGTCAGGAAGTTTTGAGTTGTTATGCAGCAATAGATAACCATTTCGTAACAGGACAGGGAGTGCTGAAAGAGACCCTGTATGTACGATATGTAACCAACTGATTTTCACCAGAGGCGCCATGGCAAGTCAGCAGGGAAAGCCAAATTTTTTCAACCGATAGTGCTAGAACTATTGGATTAATGCAGCGGGGGAGGGATGAACTTTAATCTCTACCATACACAAAAATGATGAATAATTCAAGACAGGCCATAGACCTAAACATAACACTGAAACTATGAAGCTTCTAGAAAAAAACATAGAATATATTCATGATCTTAGAGCCCATAAACAAAGATTTCTCGGAGAGGACACAAAAAACATGAAATATAAAATTATCAAATCGATACACTGAAATTTATAAAAATTATTATCAAAATTATAAACGTCTGTTTCTCAAAAACTACCATTAAGAAAATAAAAATCAAGCCATGGTCTGAAAGAAAATATTTGCAGGTAACATATCAGACATTGAACTTGTACCCAGAATATATACATATTTTCCATTATTGATTTGCCAGAGCTCTTTATATATTTGAAGTGCTAAAATAAGCAGAATTCATTGGTGATGATAGAACACAGGTCAATTTTTGCCTGGGCTGGACTGGGGAGGAGTGGGGGGTGGAAATTGACTGAGAAGGGACAGAGAACACTCTCTCCGGTAATGAAAACAGTCTTGAATGGAGTTTTGGTTACATGGGTCTGTACATTTGTCAAAATTCATTGAATTGAGCATTTAATATCTGTGCATTTCACATCGTATAAAATTTTACCTTAATAAAATCACTTAAAACAAAAAAAAAAAAAAAAAAAGAAGGGAAATGAGGCTGGGCACGGTGGCTCACACCTGTAACCCCAGCACTCTGCAAGGCCAAGGCGGGAGGATCCCTTGAGGCCAGGAGTTTGAGGCTGCAGTGAGCTATGATTATGCACCACTGCACTCTAGGCTGGGTGACAGAGGGAGACCCTGTCTCTAAGAAAGTGAACAAAATAAATAGATAAAATGTAAAACTATAAAATTTTGATAAATTGGACTCCATAAAAGTTTAAAACTTTTGCTCTGTGAAAAAGTTTCTCTGTTAAAAAAATAAAAAGACAAGCTACAGACTGGGAGAAAATATTTGCAAAATACATACCCAATGAAAGACTAGTACTAGAATATATAAAGAACTCTCAAACTCAACAATAGTAAGAATCCCATTAGAACATGGGCACAAGACGTGAATAGACATTTCTCCAAAGAGGACATACAGATGACAAATAAGCACATCACTAACCACTAGGGACATACAAGTTAAAACCACAGTGAGGGCCATGTGTGGTGGCTCATGCCTGGAATCCCAGCACTTTGGGAACCCGAGACCAGAGGATTGCTTGAGTCCAGAAGTTAGAGACCAGCCTCAGCAACACAGCAAGACCCTGTCTCTATAAAAAATAGAAAAATTAGCTGAGCGTGGTGGTGCACGCCTGTAGTCCCAGCTACTTGGGAGGCTGAGGCAGGAGGATCACTGGAGCCCAGGAGTGAGCGGCTGCAGTGAGCTATGATCGCATCACTGCACTCCACCCTGGGCCACAGAATGAGACCCTGTCTCAAAAAAAAAACAGTTTGGCAGTTTCCTTAAACACCTAAACACGCAACTGTCAACTGACCCAGCGATCGCAGTATTGGTCATTTAACCCGGAGAAACAAACATGTGTGTTCACACAGAGACCTGAACATAAATCTTCATAGCAGCTTCATTCATAGCTCAGAACTGGAAACAACCCACATGTCCTTCCGTGGGTGAAGGGTCAAACAAACTGGTCCACCCACACCGTGGAACGCTCATCGGCAAAGAAAGGGGTGAACTGCGGAACACACACAGTGACCTGCCTGAGTCCCCAGAGAATCACGCTGGGTGAAAAAAGCTAATGCCCCAAAGGTGTCACACTGCATGATTGCATTAACGTCACATCCATAAAATGACAAAGCCATAGCAGTGGAGATTGACAGAGATTCAGGAGGGGACAAGAGAGAGAAGTAGGGGTGGCTGCCAAAAGGCCACGGGGGATCCTTGGGGTGACAGGGACATTCTCTATCTCACCTTTATCAATGACAGTATCTGGGTTGTGGTGTTGTAATATTATAATATCGTTTTTTAAGATGGCACCATTGGGGGAACCGGTGAGGGGTACATGGGCTCTCTTTATACTATTTCTTACAACTCCATCTCAACAGCTTTAGTTTTAAAAATATATAAACCCTGGTGACTTGCTTGATCAAAGCGTCCTACAGCCTGGCGGGGAGGCCGGTGTGACCGCCAGCGGGACTGAGCGAGGCGAGGCAAGGAGTCGGGGTTGAGTCCTCTGGAACGCTGCGTCGACACACAGTGCCACCCGCTGCGCGGGCACGCCTGCTTCCCCTGCGTGCCTGTCGTCCACGGCACCATGTTGGTCGTATGACAGATAACTCGACAGACACAGAGATAGATAATATAATAGATAAAACATTTTATTAGTTTTAAAATCACAATCGATAACTGGTATTTCTGGACCTTTCTCCCTGTGGCACCACGCTAAGCAGATCACCCGATTTGGACCTCGCTGCACCGGGGAGCCGGGTCCCACTGCTGTCCCACGTACGGATGAGGAGCCCGAGCTCCAGTCCTGGCGTCCTTCCCTGCACAAGGGCCCTGAGGTTCCCCACAGGCAGAGTGACCAGGCGTCCTCAGACCTGGGGACGATGGCGAGGAGGGAGGAGGGAGCTAAGGAACTTCTGGGCACCTGCCTGGGGCTGAGAGCCACGCCCCTCTCTGCTCTGGGCCACGGGGGAGCTTCACTGCCACATGGCACCCGCTGCTGCCTTTTATGTCACCGTTATCGGGGGCGAGCGTGGGGGCAGTGTCATAGAATTAATCATTACTATTTCCTCCTTACTGTTTGTATTTATGGGTTTTTTGTTTTTCCTTTTGCTGTCTTTCCTCTTTGTGCATTCCAGGATCTTTCAAATGACAACAGAAAGTGGTTAGTTTCTTTGAAGAGCATTTGAACTGAGTGAATTTTCAAAATGCATGGCATTGTCATAGCGATGCAAGTCCCAGCGTAAAGTCCAGTGTCAGCTGCCATGACAGACTGCACATCGTCGAGAGGAGGACGGAGGCAGACAGGCTCTGGTGGCCGGAGGGCTGTGCACCCCACCAGGGCAGTGCTGAGCAGAGGGTCCGGAGTGGTGGCCCAGCAGGACTGGGTCTGGCCCCAGCCTTTATTCCAGGCTGGAGCAGAGTCCCCTAGCTATGCGTCTCTTGTGTTTACTGGACAGCAGTTGGGAGCCTGCCATACCCCTCCTGTGGCTCCAGTAGCCTCTCCCTGCGGGGACCAGGCATGAGAGTGGGGTGACACCGAGGAGCGAGGTAGATTCAGCTCTGCCTCCAGCGTCAGCAGCAAGCATGAGCCCCTTCTGGTGTCACTGCTGCAGTGACCAGACTGCAGTCCCCTCCAGAGCTCCGTGTGCCTTGCTGGGGGCTGCTGTAAGAAAGCACCTGGGTGGTCTCAGACCCCAGCAGTTGGGGCAGCTCCTCTGGAAGAGCTGTTGTCCCCCCATCACCTGTGGACAGAGACGGTGCCAGCCCCATGGAAGTCCCTGCCCCGAGGGTCCAGGCTCTGGGCTGCTTGGACCTACTGTGCTCACAGTTCCACGCAAGGAGTTCCCCACGAGGGCCCTGCCCTCCTCCCAGTCGTTTCTCGGTTTCTCTCCTCCCTTTTGTGTGAGCTGTTTTGGTCTCGCTTTGTTGCGGGGTGGAGAATAGCAACCTTGAGAACTAGGAAGGTCCTTAACCATCACCCGGGCCGCACCCTGCAGGGGGCAAGTGGGCATCTGCCATTCTGGAAGGGCAGAGACGCGCCCCAGGTCCCGTGGCCGAGAGGGCTGGCCTGGTGCAGACTGCCGTCCGTCCGCCACACCGGCCACTTCCCCCTCCCGGCCACACACTGGCCCTCCTGGAGTGGCCCAGCCCCTCTTCTCTGCCTCTGGGCTCCCGCCCGCCCTCCCGCTCTCCTCTGTGAAGCCCCCTCGACATGGTGCCAGTCACCAGTGTGGGGTGCAGGTCTGGGGGCTCCACCAGACAGAGCGCAGGGGAGCCTGGGCCCGTGCCGATCGTCACGACAGACCCCACCCAGGGCCTGGCACACAGCGCTCCCAGGAGGGAATTTCTCACTGATTCAGGGGGAAACTGCAGGGGTCTAAGAAACACTTCTGATCGAAGCGGGTCCTGACCGGGTCTGGTTCGTCCTTTCAGGGTTGGGCTCTCCCCTCCAACGTGAGATACTGAAGCCAAGACCATGGCAGTGCAGCCCGGGGACCCTGCCTGCTCACACTCTGTCAACGTCTTGGGGTGCCCCTGTGTGTCTGAGTGTCCCCCCCATTCTTATGTTGAAATCCTACCCCGCAAGGCAATGGTGTCAGGGGGCCTTTGGGAGATGATTGGGTCGTGAGCGCGGAGCCTGGGAGAGACCCCCGCCCCTTCCGCCGTGGGAAGTTACAGAGAGCAGACAGCTGTCTGGGAGGAAGAGGCCCTCACCTCTCCCACAGAACCTACCGGTGCCTTGATCTTGGACGTCCAGCCTCCAGCATTATGAGAAGTAAATGTTTGCTGTTTAAGCCGCCCGGTCTAAGGTGCCTTGTTGCGGCAGCTGGAATGGACTCAGACTCCCTATATCGGTTTGCCGAGGCTGCCATAACGTGGTCCCACAGACTGGTTGGTTTAAATGGGGCAGGGACAGTGGATGGTGTGTTCAGTGTGGCACTCAGAAAGGTCTTTGAAGGTGGCCAGAGGCTCCGGCTGGACACAGGGTGGCCCACAAGAGGCTGGACAGGCCTGCGGGTGTGGGAAGCCTGGGGTGGTGAGTCTCAGACGCTCTGCCTGCCCCCATCTCTGGCCAGCTCCCCTTTGGAGAAATGTCAGTTCAATTCTTTGTCCTTTTTTGTTGTTGACATGGGTCTCACTCTGTCTCCCTAGTTGGAGTGCAGTAGTGTCATCACAGCTCTCTGCAACCTCAAACTCCTGGCTCAAGTGATCCTCCTGCCTCAGCCTCCCGAGTAACTGGGACTAGAGGTGTGGCCACCACATCTGAGTCATTTTTATTTTTATTTATTTTTATTTTTTGTAGAGATGGAGTCTCCCTCTTGCCCAGGCTAGTCTTGAACCCCTGGCCTCAAGTGATCCTCCTGCCTCAGCCTCCCGAAGTGCTAGGATTACAGGCGTGAGCCACCACGCCCAGCCCTTTGTCCATTTTTTTGTTTGTTTGTTTGTTTGTTTGTTTTTTGAGACAGAGTCTCACTTTGTTGCCCAGGCTAGAGTGCCATGGCGTCAGCCTAGCTCACAGCAACCTCAAACTCCTGGGCTTAAGCGATCCTCCTGCCTCAGTCTCCCGAGTAGCGGGGACTACAGGCATGTGCCCCCATGCCTGGCTCATTTTTTTATATATATTTTTCGTTGTCCATATAATTTCTTTCTATTTTTAGTAGAGACGGGGTCTCGCCTGAGCCATCCTCCTCGGCCTCCCAGAGAGCTGGGATTACAGGCGTGAGTCACGGCGCCCGGCCCCTTTGTCCGTTTTTGAATCGGGTTGTCATGTTGTTGTCGACAGTCTCTCTCTGTGATCCTCAAAATAACCTCGAAGAACAGGTGCAGCTGAGATGGTCCCCTGAGGCACAGGTAGGGAGATTGAACCGGGCCTCTGCCCCACACCTCGGAACAGGCAGGCCCTGCACAGGGCAGGGGCTTCCTAGGGCACACCTAGGGCACAGGGTCTCTGGCTGGACCCCTGGTTTGACCAATGTCTGTCACAGTGTCTGGGAGTCGTGTGCCCAGACCTTGGGCCACAGGTTGGGAGGCCACACAGCTGCTAACTGGGCCAGAGCAGGGCAGGACCCACCCAGAGTGGCCGGCAGCTGCAGGGGTTGTGCAGAGTCCTGGCTGCAAGAATGAGCCCCTTGGCAAGAGCCCCAGGGAGGGGACTGAGGCCAGCGGCTGCTTTGTCCTACACAGTCCTGCTTGGGCCCCCAGGCCCAGCTCCCAGGTGCACTCTGGCGATGGTTCTTTGGTCTAAATCTGGTCAGCCACCCTGAGGGGACCTGGTCAGAATCGGGCAGGGTTGATGGCCGAGCCCCGTGCCCCCTGCCCGCCATTCTGAGCCACTGGTGAAGGCAGCAGCCCCTCCTCTCCTGCAAAAGTGGCCCTGTCGGGGCTCCGTCTCCTGCCGTGCCCCTATCTGAAGGGACCCGGCAGCACCCTGCTTTAAAGGCAGCCTTTGCACAGAGGAGGGGCAGGGTCCCTTCAGCCCAGCGCGTCACAGCTGGAGACCGCAGGTGCGCGGGGGCTGGCCCAGGCTGGCCGTCCGCTGTGGAGGTCTGGCCCCACGCTCCCACCCCCCAGGCAGGTGGAGGGGGGTTGGCAGCAGCCTGATGTGCACTGTGTGTGTCTGTCTCCCACCAGCTCCGCGCACGGCTCCGGCCCGGGGGTGTGCAGCGAGTGCCCGATGGGAAGTGGGGTCCAACCCGGGCCACGCCCACGCAGGCCAGTCCCACTCTGCCAAGGGTCCCGGGCGTGTCATCTGGGCTCAGCAGGCCCACACCCCGACCCCACCCTCCGCCCTTCTGTGCCAGTGTGTGCTGCCCGGCTTGGGACAGGCGGAGCTCTCCACACGGCTCTTCTCCACAGGCAGAGGCACGCTCAGCAGCATGTGGCCAGGACAAGAGGTGGGAGGAGATATTGGTAAGGAATGAGCTGAGACCTGGAGTCCTTCTCCCCTCCCCTCCCCTCCACTTGGAAACCAGGTGACGGATGCCCGAGAGGATGGCCCTGGTAGCCACCTTCCCTGTGGGAGCCTGGGTGTGTGACAGGCCATGCATTTGCACTCAGTGCTGGGACCGGCTGCAGACGGCCAGCCGAGTCTGGTTCACTCCAGAGGGATTTGCAGATGTGTCTCTGGCCTGGCCGGGAGGTGGGGTGCCGTGGGAGCCGGAGCCAGCCCTGGGGGCCCCAGCACTTGGCCCTCGGTGGAGGGAGGGGGTGGACAGGGTGGGGTGAGCCGCCGGATCTGGGTCACGGCGCTCCGGCCTGCTCTCTGCCTTTCACAGGCGTATGTTCCTGTGGGATGTTTTTAACTCCAGGAGAGTCCCGACCTGGGTGCCATTTCACATCTCGTTCATCTTCTCTTCTTCCTCCTCGGGCTTTTCATAAAACCACAGAGCTGCAGCGAGGACAGAGGGCCTGCCAGGACCCCTTGGGGAAGGTCCTGTGAGCCCTGGGCGTGAACCACGGGCAGCATCCCTTTGGGAGGCCCCCGCCCAGGAGCACATGGTGGCACCGCTCTTCCCGACTGAGTCATGCTGCGCTCAAGGCCCCTGCCCTGGGCTGCTCTCTGTGACATCTCCCACGCACCATCCCAGAGCCCTAGGAGACTCTGAAGGCTCATCAGATGTGGCCGCAGCCCCACCCCCCACCTCAGAGACCCCTGCCGCTCTGGGTGCCCGGCTGGCTTGCTGGCTCGGAGCACAGGCGCCCTTTGTGGCACTTGCTCCAGCTGCCCAGGGAGTCGGGCACTGGTGTGGAGCGAGGCTCAGCCCCCTGGGAAGCCCGCTCTGTCCACCCCTGCAAGACACAGGCGGCTTTAACCGCGGCCAGGCGGCACCCTCTGGGCAGGGGCAGCTGCTGCGTATTCTGTGCGCTTTCAACAGGCCTGTCTTCCACTGGTGACGAGGACCAGTTTGTGCTGTGACCCCTTACGTTCTTCTAAGAAGGAAACCAAGGGAAGTATTCTCCAATGGTCCCCTCACCATGCACACATTTCCCCTTGTCCTTGGAGACAGCCACTGCCTTCGGGAGGTCCCCACATATCCCCCTCAGCCGGGCCGAGCAGGCGGCCAGAGGGTCCAGGATTGGGAACGCAAAGTGTGCAGCCACCCAGACCCCAGCTGTCCTGGCAGGCCGTCCCCACCCGCCCTGGGACTCCAGGCCCAGGTGTCTGTGCCCCCACCCAGCATGAACTGGCGCTATTGAGCTTTCCCGGGTGCCAGACGGGGGCTGAGTGCTGGGAGCCCCCTGGGCCGCATCCTGCGGAAGGGAGGGCGCCGCGGGCCGGCAGGGCTATGAAGGGTGCTCCTCGGTGCGGGGGCTAGGGAAGGGTGCACTGGCACCAGGACACACCTCCTGCTTCGGAGCCCCCAGGTGCCAGGGATCGGCTTGAATCTCAGAGCTGGCTGGGTGAGGGCGCTGGGGACAGCAGGGATGGGGCGTGGGTACAACACCCGCAGTCGACACAAGCAGATCTGGAAGGCTGTCCGGGCTCCATCATGTTGACAGGGGATTCGGGAAGCAGAAGAGACGTGAGCTCAAGCTCTGATGGGCTGCCTGACCGGGGCAGGGCCCTGGCCGCCTGGGACCAGGTCACACCTCACTGAAGCAATGAGGCACTGGGCTTGCCGGTCCTGGGTTCTAGTCTCGGCCGTTTTCTCGGAAAGGTCGCCATGCTCTGACTTCCCCTTCCTGCTCCTACTCCGGGCACAAAGACACCCCTATCCGGCGCAGGTGAAGGCTGCCCACATCCCCTGCTCCCGAGTACAGACGGCAGGAGCTTTGTTTTTCTGTCGCTGTCTCTGTGGCCACTTCCCCCCCTGCACCTTCCTCGTCCCCGTCCCAGCCCCGAGGCACCAGAGAAAAGCCACTCACTCCACTGCCCGTGCCGAGAGGAGACACAGTGCGCTTTAAAGGCGGCCTCTTGAGAATTTGTTAACTAAAAGAGGTTTTCTCCGAAAAGCACCAAGCTATTTGTAGCCAAAGTCGGTTGAACAGATTTTTCTGGGTGTAGTTTATTTTTTAATTCATTAACTTCTTTTCCTTATGAATTAAAAAACAGCATTTTTTCCACACAGGAGTGTTTTATTTACTTCTCCCTGTACCACAGCCAGAATACACCCACTTGGGCAGGCAGTTTTCCTCCAAGCCTGGCATCGAGAAGAGGTAGGTGTGTGTCCAGACCACTGCCCTGCAGCCCCGTCCCCTCCCTGACATCACACATGCCCCAAGGGTTGGGCATTTGGACGGACAGCACCCTTACAGGGGTTTTGCCTGTGCCGTTAGCCCCAGTGCATTAGCCAGAGTCTGAGAGCCTCACCTGGCAGAACTGGGGACACGTCCTAAGGATCTGCTGACCCCAGCCCTGCTGGCCCGTTTTCCTGACTTCAGAAACGTCCCATGTGGTGGATACTTTGCCGGCGGAGCCATGGGTGCTGCCAGCCAGGGGGTCTCCCAGCTAGACAGGGCACAGCCTCGGTAGGTCTGTGGAGGGATTCGGGCTGTCCCCCGACTCACAGCCGCGGGTGAGCACAGTCCCAAGGTAAGGGAGCAGACCGTGCCTCCTCCTTCCAGCCTCCAGCCTCCGGCCCCTTTGGGCATTTTGCACGGGGACCCAAGCTGTCCTTGCTTTCGCCATTCCAGGGAGTTGTTTCCATTTCTATAGATCACACCAAGTCCACACTGGCTTGCCACAAAACACTGGTCTCTAATTCAGCTGCACTTCTGCAGGTAATCTTTGGGATACGCTTACCTTAATAAAAATAAAAATCACATGTATTTGGAACACCTCACCTTTGTTTGTCTCCCATCTCCAGAGTCCTCTTAAAATCTATTACTCTTACGCACGTGCACCTCCCACCTTTTGTCCAAGCTACACACTTGACCTGCTGTACACGTCCCTCACGGCCAAGGTCAAACCGCTGACCCAGGGCTGCCCAGAGGCACCCTCCCATCTGAGCCCCAGGGAGGGTCCGCACTGGCCAGGGCATGCTTCCCCACTGAGGACAGGGTTCCCGTCTCTCCTCCTTTGTCCCCCTGAGTACAGGCTTGCAGAGGTCAGAAGGTGCTAAATATCCAAGCGCCATTTTTCACTGACCAGTTGAAACATTTTGCAAAGCCAGGCCTTCTGAGATGGGATTTCTACCGAGTCCTCCGGCCTGATGCTTAGAAACCCTGCCTGGCCCTGTGAACATCCCACCTCCCCCATTTCTTTATTACAATACCAAATCCCCCAAAGCTCTGAAACCGAAATGTTTTCAAAGCTCAGTGGCCAAACTGGACCTGTGCAGCCATTTATCGTGGTCTTTATTTATCCCAGTTTGTACGGACAGTCCTCTGTTTCCCTACAAAATGATTAATGTGTTTGATTACGACAAGCAGCCCCAGTGGTCCCCACCTAAGACGGGTGTCACGTAACATAGACTATAAATGAAAAAGTTTGAATTCCGACACAACGGGGCCTGAGGCTTTGGAGGAGGGGTGGGATGCTGAAGTGTCCCTGCAGTATGCACTGGTCCAGCTCTGGACTGGAGGGGGGGGCTCATGGTAGAGGGGGCTGGGCTTTGGCCACAGAATGTGACAGAGTGAAGACTCTGGACTCTCACTTACTGAGCAAACAGCTCTGTGCTGGGTGCTGGTGACAGAGAGATGGAGGAGCCCTAGCAGCACCCCCCACCCTTCACCCAGGGCCACCACCTGGGTGCAGCAGGCAGGCTCCCTTCACGGGACCCTTTCTTGCGGAGGTGGTGACCACAGGCCTGATACTCCCTTTCTGAGGAGTCAAAGGCTTCAGATGTGCCACCTGGGGACACTCTGGGGATGTCCAAGCCGAGGGTACCTGAAACTGTGATAGGGCCACAAGCCAGGAGGGATTCCTGTGGGTCTGCAGAGAAGCGGGGGAAGGGCTGGGGGGAGGGGGCAGGGCCAGTCCTGTCTCACCCTCAGCTCAGTTACTGTTCACAAATAATCCCATTTTATAGCCCAGGAAAAGAGAGGCCGGACAGCTGCCCAGGTGTGTCTGCTTCCAGAGCAGGTGTGCACAGCACCAGGCAGGCGGCGGGAGGCAGCTGGGCGCGGCCTTCTGCGCGGGGCCGTGGCCTTTCCTGCTGCAGCCGGGAGCAGGACTCCCAAGTCCACCGTGATGGAGTGAGGAGGGGTCCGCCGGCCTCGGCGGGGTGGGCCGGAGCGCGCAGCGGGGCCATAGACAGCCAGGGGCGGGCTCCGCAGAAGCGCCCAAGACGGGTGGTCCGAGGCCCGGCACAGACTGGGGTCCGGGCCAGAGCGGAGGGAGCGCGGAGTCGGGGCCTGGGCCGGGGGACAGGGGAGGGGCGCAGCCGGGCTGCGGGAGGCGAGGGCGTCGCCCGAGGGGGCAGCGCGGGGGCCGTGGGAGGGGGCGCCTGGGTCCCCGCCCCCACCGGCCGCGCCGGGTCGCGCGTGGGCGCGGCGGGCGCCGATTGGCTGGCGGACGGGCGGGCGGGGCGGCGGCGGCGGCGGCGGCACGGAGGGGCCGGTCACCCCGCAGCCCGGCCTCGGCCTCCGCTCGTCGCCGCGCCCCGCCCGCGCGCTCGCCGCCGCACGTCTCTCGCCGGCGGCCACCATGAGCACAGGCCTGCGGTACAAGAGCAAGCTGGCGACCCCAGGTGAGCCCGGCGTCCGCCCGCGTGCCCGCGCGCGCCTTTGTCCCCGCTGCCCGCCCGCCTCTCACGGTGTCTCTCCGTCTCTCCCCCGCCCGCCGGCCCGGACCCGCCCGGACCCGGACCCGGACCCGGACCCGGACCGCAACCCGACCTCGACCCCGCAGAGGATAAGCAGGTACGTGCGCGCCGCCGCTCAGCCTGCAGCCAGACCCGGCCGGCTGTCACCCATTGTGGCACCAACGCCGCCGGCGCCCAGGCGCGACCCCGCCCCCGCCGGCCGTCATTCAGCCCAGTCTAACCGATTGTCGGGGGCAGTGCTGCGGCTCCTGGGGCTGCAG